>NC_064560.1:42683483-42983483 GCF_937001465.1 Orcinus orca
GCCCCAGTTTCAAGTTCTCTTGGTAGCCTTACTTCAACATATTTTTGGACGTTAGCTGTCATTTATAACTCTGCAGGTTTGTGAATTACAGTGCCCCTGAGCTCCTTTCTTCAACTCGCTTTCTTGTGAGCTGGCCGCAACACCGCAGGATTTCTTCAGGCCCTAGTGTGGTGTCGGCATGGCACACTGAGCCTTTGGTTAATTCCTCTTCCTGGTGGGAAATGAGAGTTAAACTTGCCCGTCCAGACACCTCCAGCTAGTCTCTCATTGGTTCTCCCTACTCCTGTTCATTTTCCGCAGAAATTGCAAACTGGGCCAAACAGGAGGTTAAAGGCACTGACTCTCCAAGTGGGGAGAGTGTTAGTAAAGTGTCTGGAATGTTGCACCCGAGTACCAGGGGACGAAAACTGAGACACATTTGGACACGTTTCCCGATCACATGGTGGATCATACTCTGGGTTCCACATGCATGTTTTAGCTGAAGGAAGAATCCCTTAAACCTGGAGAGTTGAGACCCATGGAATGGGTACCATGCAATATGACTTCAAAGGGTTTCCATTTGCTCACCGAACCTCAGCAATCCTATCACTGCTGCGTTTATGCCGCTGTACACACGCTTGATTCACTTTCCGAGACATATAAATCCATAGGTTTTAAGATTATTACTAGTCAGGTATATTCTTAGGCGTTTAATATGGGGTGTTGTGTCCACTTTGTTGAGCAAGGAGTAGCTCTTGTCTATTACATATTTGGCTTCTGGAACGGTATCTGTGCTAATTTCAATCTCTGGTTTTATGCAGCACCCCAACTCACCTTTCCCTTAAGCAAGCATAAGTTGGTTTCTACATTTGTGACGCTGTTCTGTTTTGTAATTCAGTTCCTGTGTAGCCAAGTTTACATTCCGTGTAGTAGTGATATCTTATGATGTTTCTTTTTCTGTGTGACTTATTTCACTTAGAATCATCGTACCTGAATCCACTCATTATCCTGCTACGGGCCTAATGACATAGATTTCATTGCTGAGTGATATTGCATTGTACGTAAGTACCACAACTTCTTTATCCATTTTTCGCTTTCTGTGATATTGAAATTGTACCGTAAACCAGGTTCTTGTAAACAGAGCCGTCCCAAACTTTGGGGTGGCTGTGCCTTTTTTATTTTAATTTCCCTAAGCTATAGGACCATAAGTGGAAGTGCCCTAGGCTCTGTTGCTTTGTTTTTTGGATGTTTCAGGAAACACCATACACTTCTCCAGAGTGGCTGTTGACAATTTACATCCCACCCATCAGCATAACAAGGCTCCCAGTTCTCCATGGCCTGTCCTGCCTTTCTGGATTTTACACTTTTTTCAGATGGCCCTTTTAACCGGGGGGCAGTGAGACTTCATTGTAGTGCAGATTTCCTTTGCAAGCTTGCTTGGTTGGCCAAAAAGGGCGTATGCGTTTTTTCCCGAATATATTCACGTAAGAACGCATATGCGCTTTTTGGCCAAGTGCATCATTGTGGACGTTCTGCCTCTTTTCCTATGCTTTACATGCAATTCCAGTCTACATCCTGAAATCGGTTTCCTGCAATTCTGCCCTGCATTCAAGTCCTCTTGGCAGCCTTACTTCAATATATTTTTGGACGATAGCTGTCATTTATAACTCTGCAGGTTTGTGAATTACAGTGTCCCTGAGCTCCTTTCTTCAACTCGCTTTCTTGTGAGCTGGCCGCAACACCGCAGTATTGCTTCAGGCACTAGTGTGGTTCCGGCATGGCACACTGAGCCTTTGGTTAATTGCTCTTCCTGGTGGGAAATTAGAGTTAAAATTGCCCGTCCAGACACCTCCAGCTAGTCTCTCATTGGTTCTCCCTATTCCTGTTCATTTTCCGCAGAAATTGCAAACTGGGCCAAACAGGAGGTTAAAGGCACTGACTCTCCAAGTGGGGAGAGTGTTAGTAAAGCGTCTGGAATGTTGCACCCGAGTACCAGGGGACGAAAATTGAGACACATTTGAACAAGTTTCCCGATCACACTGTGGATCATATTCTGGGTTCCACATGCATGTTTTAGCTGAAGGAAGAATCCCTTAAACCTGGAGAGTTGAGACCCATGGAATGGGTACCGTGCAATATGACTTCAAAGGGTCTGCCTTTGCTCACCGAACCTCACCAATCCTATCACTGCTACGTTTATGCCGCTGTACACACGCTTGATTCTCTTTTGGAGACATATAAATCCATAGGTTTTAAGATTCTTACTAGTCAGGTATATTCTTAGGCGTTTAATATGGGTGTTGAGTCCACTTCGTTGAGCAAGGAGTTGCTCTTGTCTATTACATATTTGGCTTATGGAACGGTATCTGTGTTAATTTCAATCTCTGGTTTTATGCAGCACCCCAACTCACCTTTCCCCTTAAGCAAGCATAAGTTGGTTTTCTACATTTGAGACCCTGTTCTGTTTTGTAATTCAGTTCCTGTGTAGCCAAGTTTACATTCCGTGTATTAGTGATATTTTATGATGTTTCTTTTTCTCTGTGACTTATTTCACTTAGAATCATCGTACCTGAATCCACTCATTATGCTGCTATGGGCCTGATGACATAGATTTCATTGCTGAGTGATATTGCATTGTACGTAAGTAACACAATTTCTTTATCCATTTTTTGCTTTCTGTGATATTGAACTTGTACCGAAAATGAGGTTCTTGTAAACAGAGCCGTCCCAAACTTTGGGGTGGCTCTGTCTTTTTGATTTTAATTTCCCTAAGCTATAGGACCATAAGTGGAAGTGCCCTAGGCTCTGTTGCTTTGTTTTTTAGACGTTTCAGGAAACACCATACACTTCTCCAGAGTAGCTGTTGGCAATTTACATCCCGCCCATCAGCATAACAAGGCTCCCAGTTCTCCATGGCCTGTCCAGCCTTTTCGGATTTTACACTTTTTTCAGATAACCCCTTAGACCGGGGGGCAGTGAGACTTCATTGTAGTGCAGATTTCCTTTGCAAGCTTGCTTGGTTGGCCAAAAAGGGCGTTTGCGTTTTTTCCTGAATATAATTCAGGAAAAAACGCATACGCCCTTTTTGGCCAAGTGCATCATTGTGGACGTTCTTCCTCTTTTCCTATGCTTTACATGCAATTCCAGTCTACCTCCTGAAATCGGTTTCCTGCAATTCTGCCCCGCTTTCAAGTCCTCTTGGCAGCATTACTTCTATATATTTTTGGGCGATAGCTGTCATTTATAACTCTGCAGGTTTGTGAATGACAGTGCCCCTGAGCTCCTTTCTTCAACTCGCTTTCTTGTGAGCTGGCCGCAACACCGCAGGATTGCTTCAGGCCCTAGTGTGGTTCCAGCATGGCATGCTGAGCCTTTGGTTAATTCCTCTTCCTGGTGGGAAATGAGCCTTAAATTTGCCCGTCCAGACACCTCCAGCTAGTCTCTCATTGGTTCTCCCAATTCCTGTTCATTTTCCGCAGAAATTGCAAACTGGGCCAAACTGGAGTTTAAAGGCACTGACTATCCAAGTGGGGAGAGTGTTAGTAAAGCATCTGGAATGTTGCGCCCGTGTACCAGGGGATGAAAACTGAGACACATTTGAACACGTTTCCCGAACACACGGTGGATCATACTCTGGGTTCCACGTGCATGTTTTAGCTGAAGGAAGAATCCCTTAAACCTGGAGAGTTGAGACCCATGGAATGGGTACCATGCAATATGACTTCAAAGGGTCTGCATTTCATCACCGAACCTCACCAGTCCTATCACTGCTGCGTTTATGCCCCTGTACACACGCTTGATTCTCTTTCGGAGACATATAAATCCATAGATTTTAAGATTCTTACTAGTCAGCTATATTCTTAGGCTTTTAATATGGGGTGTTGAGTCCACTTCGTTGAGCAAGGAGTCGCTCTTGTCTATTATATATTTGGCTTATGGAACGGTATCTGTGCTAATTTCAATCTCTGGTTTTATGCAGCACCCCAACTCACCTTTCCCCTTAAGCAAGCATAAGTTGGTTTTCTACATTTGAGACCCTGTTCTGTTTTGTAATTCAGTTCCTGTGTAGCCAAGTTTACATTCCATGTAGTAGTGATATCTTATGATGTTTCTTTTTCTGTGTGACTTATTTCACTTAGAATCATCGTACCTGAATCCACTCATTATGCTGCTACGGGCCTGATGACATAGATTTCATTGCTGAGTGATATTGCATTGTACGTAAGTACCACAACTTCTTTATCCATTTTTCAATTTCTGTGATATTGAACTTGTACCGTAAACGAGATTTTTGTAAACAGATCCGTCCCAAAGATTGGGGTGGCTGTGTCTTTTTGATTTTAATTTCCCTAAGCTATAGGACCATAAGTGGAAGTGCCCTAGGCTCTGTTGCTTTGTTTCTTAGATGTTTCAGGAAACACCGTTCACTTCTCCAGAGTGGCTGTTGGCAATTTACATCCCGCCCATCAGCATAACAAGGCTCCCAGTTCTCCATGGCCTGTCCTGCCTTTCTGGATTTTACATTTTCTTCCGATTGCCCTTTTGACTGGGGGGCAGTGAGACTTCATTGTAGTGCAGATTTCCTTTGCAAGCTTGCTTGGTTGGCCAAAAAGGGCGTATGCGTTTTTTCCTGAATATATTCAGGAAAAAACGCATACGCCCTTTTTGGCCAAGTGCACCATTGTGGACGTTCTGCCTCTTTTCCTATGCTTTACATGCAATTCCTGTCTACCTCCTGAAATCGGTTTCCTGCAATTCTGCCCCGCTTTCAAGTCCTCTTGGCAGCATTACTTCTATATATTTTTGGACGATAGCTGTCATTTATAACTCTGCAGGTTTGTGAATGACAGTGTCCCTGAGCTCCTTTCTTCAACTCGCTTTCTTGTGAGCTGACCGCAACACCGCAGGATTGCTTCAGGCCCTAGTGTGGTTCCGGCATGGCACGCTGAGCCTTTGGTTAATTCCACTTCCTGGTGGGAAATGAGAGTTGAATTTGCCTGTCCAGACACCTCCAGCTAGTCTCTCATTGGTTCTCCCTATTCCTGTTCATTTTCTGCAGAAATTGCAAACTGGGCCAAACAGGAGGTTAAAGGCACTGACTCTCCAAGTGGGGAGAGTGTTAGTAAAGCGTCTGGAATGTTGCGCCCGAGTACCAGGGGACGAAAACTGAGACACATTTGAACACGTTTCCGATCACACGGTGGATCATACTCTGGGTTCCACATGCATGTTTTAGCTGAAGGAAGAATCCCATAAACCTGGAGAGTTGAGACCCATGGAATGGGTACCATGGAATATGACTTCAAAGGGTCTGCATTTGCTCACCGAACCTCACCAATCCTATCACTGCTGCGTTTATGCCGCTGTACACATGCTTGATTCTCTTTCGGAGACATATAAATCCATAGGAACTAGTCAGGTATATTCTTAGGCGTTTAATATGGGGTGTTGAGTCCACTTCGTTGAGCAAGGAGTAGCTCTTGTCTATTACATATTTGGATTATGGAACAGTGTCTGTGCTAATTTCAATCTCTGGTTTTATGCAGCACCCCAACTCACCTTTCCCCTTAAGCAAGCATAAGTTGGTTTTCTACATTTGAGACCCTGTTCTGTTTTGTAATTCAGTTCCTGTGTAGCCAAGTTTACATTCCGTGTAGTAGTGATATCTTATGATGTTTCTTTTTCTCTGTGACTTATTTCACTTAGAATCATCGTACCTGAATCCACTCATTATGCTGCTACGGGCCTGATGACATAGATTTCATTGCTGAGTGATATTGCATTGTACGTAAGTACCACAACTTCTTTATCCATTTTTCGCTTTCTGTGATATTGAACTTGTACTGTAAATGAGGTTCTTGTAAACAGAGCCATCCCAAACTTTGGGGTGGCTGTGTCTTTTTGATTTTAATTTCCCTAAGCTATAGGACCATAAGTGGAAGTGCCCTAGGCTTTGTTGTTTTGTTTTGTAGATGTTTCAGGAAACACCTGTCACTTCTCCAGAGTGGCTGTTGGCAATTTACATGCCGCCCATCAGCATAACAAGGCTCCCAGTTCTCCATGGCCTGTCCTGCTTTTCTGGATTTTACACTTTTTTCAGATGGCCCTTTTGACCGGGGGGCAGTGAGACTTCATTGTAGTGCAGATTTCGTTTGCAAGCTTGCTTGGTTGGCCAAAAAGGGCGTATGCGTTTTTTCCTGAATATATTCAGGAAAAAACGCACACGCCCTTTTTGGGCAAGTGCATCATTGTGGACGTTCTGCCTCTTTTCCTATGCTTTACATGCAATTCCATTCTATCTCCTGAAATCAGTTTCCTGCAATTCTGCCCCGCTTTCAAGTCCTTTGGCAGCCTTACTTCAATATATTTTTGGACAATAGCTGTCATTTATAACTCTGCAGGTTTGTGAATGACAGTGCCCCTTAGCTCCTTTCTTCAACTCGCTTTCTTGTGAGCTGGCCGCAACACCGCAGGATTGCTTCAGGCCTTAGTGTGGTTCCGGCACGGCACACTGAGCATTTGGTTAATTCCTCTTCCTGGTGGGAAATGAGAGTTAAATTTGCCCGTCCAGACACCTCCAGCTAGTCGCTCATGGGTTCTCCCTATTCCTGTTCATTTTCCGCAGAAATTGCAAACTGGGACAAACAGAAGTTTAAAGGCACTGACTCTCCAAGTGGGGAGAGTGTTAGTAAAGCGTCTGGAATGTTGCACCCGAGTACCAGGGGACGAAAACTGAGACACGTTTGAACACGTTTCCCGATCACACGGTGGATCATACTCTGGGTTCCACATGCATGTTTTAGCTGAAGGAAGAATCCCTTAAACCTGGAGAGTTGAGACCCATGGAATGGGTACCATGCAATATGACTTCAAAGGGTCTGCATTTGCTCACCGAACCTCAGCAATACTATCACTGCTGCATTTATGCCGCTGTACACATGCTTGATTCTGTTTCGGAGACATATAAATCCGTAGTTTTTAAGATTCTTACTAGTCAAGTATATTCTTAGGCGTTTAATATAGGGTGTTGAGTCCACTTCATTGAGCAAGGAGTAGCTCTTGTCTATTACATATTTGGCTTATGGAACGGTATCTGTGCTAATTTCAATCTCTGGTTTTATGCAGCACCCCAACTCACCTTTCCCCTTAAGCAAGCATAAGTTGGTTTTCTACATTTGAGACCCTGTTCTGTTTTGTAATTCAGTTCCTGTGTAGCCAAGTTTACATTCCATGTAGTACTGATATCTTATGATGTTTCTTTTTCTCTGTGACTTATTTCACTTAGAATCATCGTACCTGAATCCACTCATTATGCTATTACGGGCCTGATGACATAGATTTCATTGCTGAGTGATATTGCATTGTACGTAAGTACCACAACTTCTTTATCCATTTTTCGCTTTCTGTGATATTGAACTTGTACCGTAAACGAGGTTCTTGTAAACAGAGCCGTCCCAAAATTTGGGGTGGCTGTGTCTTTTTGATTTTAATTTCCCTAAGCTATAGGACCATAAGTGGAAGTGCCCTAGGCTCTGTTGCTTTGTTTTTTAGATGTTTCAGGAAACACCATACACTTCTCCAGAGTGGCTGTTGGCAATTGACATCCCGCCCATCAGCATAACAAGGCTCCCAGTTCTCCATGGCCTGTCCTGCCTTTCTGGATTTTACACTTTTTTCAGATGGCCCTTTTGACCGGGGAGCAGTGAGACTTCATTGTAGTGCAGATTTCCTTTGCAAGCTTGCTTGGTTGGCCAGAAAGGGCGTATGCGTTTTTTCCTGAATGTATTCCGGAAAAAACGCATATGCCCTGTTTGGCCAAGTGCATCATTGTGGACGTTCTGCCTCTTTTCCTATGCTTTACATGCCATTCCAGTCTACCTCCTGAAATCGGTTTCCTGCAATTCTGCCCCGCTTTCAAGTCCTCTTGGCAGCCTTACTTCAATATATTTTTGGACGATAGCTGTCATTTATAACTCTGCAGGTTTGTGAATGACAGTGCCCCTGAGCTCCTTTCTTCAACTCGTTTTCTTGTGAGCTGACCGCAACACCACAGGATTGCTTCAGGCCCCAGTGTGGTTCTGACATGGCACGCGGAGACTTTGGTTAATTCCTCTTCCTGGTGGGAAATGAGAGTTAAATTTGCCCGTCCAGACACCTCCAGCTAGTCTCTCATGGGTTCTCCCTATTCCTGTTCATCTTACGCAGTAATTGCAAACTGGGCCAAACAGGAGGTTAAAGGCACTGACTCTCCAAGTGGGGAGAGTGTTAGTAAAGCGTCTGGAATGTTGCACCCGAGTACCAGGGGACGAAAACTGAGACACATTCGAACACGTTTCCCGATCACACGGTGGATCATACTCTGGGTTCCACATGCATGTTTTAGCTGAAGGAAGAATCCCTTAATCCTGGAGACTTGAGACCCATGGAATGGGTACCATACAATATGACTTCAAAGGGTCTGCATTTGCTCACCGAACCTCACCAATCCTATCACTGCTGCGTTTATGCCGCTGTACACACGCTTGATTCTCTTTCGGAGACATATAAATCCATAGGTTTTAAGATTCTTACTAGTCAAGTATATTCTTAGGCGTTTAATATGGGGTGTTGAGTCCACTTCGTTGAGCAAGGAGTAGCTCTTGTCTATTACATATTTGGCTTATGGAACGGTATCTGTGCTCATTTCAATCTCTGGTTTTATGCAGCACCCCAACTCACCTTTCCCCTTAAGCAAGCATAAGTTGCTTTTCTACATTTGAGACCCTGTTCTGTTTTGTAATTCAGTTCCTGTGTAGCCAAGTTTACATTCCGTGTAGTAGTGATATCTTATGATGTTTCTTTTTCTGTGTGACTTATTTCACTTAGAATCATCGTACCTGAATCCACTCATTATGCTGCTATGGGCCTGATGACATAGATTTCATTGCTGAGTGATATTGCATTGTACGTAAGTACCACAACTTCTTTATCCATTTTTCGCTTTCTGTGATATTGAACTTGTACCGTAAATGAGGTTCTTGTAAACAGAGCCATCCCAAACTTTGGGGTGGCTGTGTCTTTTTGATTTTAATTTCCCTAAGCTATAGGACCATAAGTGGAAATGCCCTAGGCTCTGTTGCTTTGTTGTTTAGATGTTTCAGGACACACCATACACTTCTCCAGAGTGGCTGTTGGCAATTTACATCCCGCCCATCAGCATAACAAGCCTCCCAGTTCTCCATGGCCTGTCCTGCCTTTCTGGATTTTACAGTTTTTTCAGATGGCCCTTTTGACCAGGGGGCAGTGAGACTTCATTGTAGTGCAGATTTCCTTTGCAAGCTTGCTTGGTTGGCCAAAAAGGGCTTATACGTTTTTTCCTGAATATATTCAGGAAAAAACGCATACGCCCTTTTTGGCCAAGTGCATCATTGTGGACGTTCTGCCTCTTTTCCTGTGCTTTACCTGCAATTCCAGTCTACCTCCTGAAATCGGTTTCCTGCAATTCTGCCCCGCTTTCAAGTCCTCTTGGCAGCCTTACTTCAGTATATTTTTGGACGATAGCTGTCCTTTATAACTCTGCAGGTGTGTGAATTACAGTGCCCCTGAGCTCCTTTCTTCAACTCGCTTTCTTGTGAATTGGCCGCAACACTGTATGATTGCTTCAGGCCCTAGTGTGGTTCCGGCATGGCACACTGAGCCTTTGGTTAATTCCTCTTCCTGGTGGGAAATGAGAGTTAAATTTGCCCGTCCAGACACCTCCAGCTAGTCTCTCATTGGTTCTCCCTATTCCTGTTCATTTTCCGCAGAAATTGCACACTGGGCCAAACAGGAGGTTAAAGGCACTGACTCTACAAGTGGGGAGAGTGTTAGTAAAGCGTCTGGAATGTTGCACCCGAGTACCAGGGGACGAAAACTGAGACACATTTGAACACGTTTCCCGATCACACGGAGGATCATACTCTGGGTTCCACATGCATGTTTTAGCTGTAGGAAGAATCCCTAAAACCTGGAGAGTTGTTACCCATGGAATGGGTACCATGCAATATGACTTCAAAGGGTCTGCATTTGCTCACCGAACCTCACCAATCCTATCACTGCTGTGTTTATGCCGCTGTACACACTCTTGATTCTCTTTCGGAGACATATAAATCCATAGGTTTTAAGATTCTTACTTGTCAGGTATATTCTTAGGCGTTTAATATGGCGTCTTGATTCCACTTCTTTGAGCAAGGAGTAGCTCTTGTCTATTACATATTTGGCTTATGGAACGGTATCTGTGCTCATTTCAATCTCTGGTTTTATGCAGCACCCCAACTCACCTTTCCCCTTAAGCAAGCATAAGTTGGTTTTCTACATTTGAGACCCTGTTCTGTTTTGTAATTCAGTTCCTGTGTAGCCAAGTTTAAATTCCGTGTAGTACTGATATCTTATGATGTTTCTTTTTCTCTGTGACTTATTTCACTTAGAATCATCGTACCTGAATCCACTCATTATACTGCTACGGGCCTGATGACATAGATTTCATTGCTGAGTGATATTGCATTGTACGTAAGTACCAAAATTCTTTATCCATTTTTCGCTTTCTGTGATATTGAACTTGTACCGTAAACGAGGTTCTTGTAAACAGAGCCATCCCAAACTTTGGGGTGGCTGTGTCTTTTTGATTTTAATTTCCCTAAGCTATAGGACCATAAGTGGAAGTGCACTAGGCTCTGTTGCTTTGTTTTGTAGATGTTTCAGGAAACACCATACACTTCTCCAGAGTGGCTGTTGGCAATTTACATCCCGCCCATCAGCATAACAAGGCTCCCAGTTCTCCATGGCCTGTCCTGCCTTTCTGGATTTTACACTTTTTTCAGATGGCCCTTTTGACCGGGGGGCAGTGAGACTTCATTGTAGTGCAGATTTCCTTTGCAAGCTTGCTTGGTTGGCCAAAAAGGGCTTATGCGTTTTTTCCTCAATATACTCAGGAAAAAACGCATACGCCCTTCTTGGCCAAGTGCATCATTGTGGACGTTCTGCCTCTTTTCCTATGCTTTACCTGCAATTCCAGTCTACCTCCTGAAATCGGTTTCCTGCAATTCTGCCCCGCTTTCAAGTCCTCTTGGCAGCCTTACTTCAATACATTTTTGGACGATAGCTGTCATTTATAACTCTGCAGGTTTGTGAATGACAGTTTCCCTGAGCTCCTTTCTTCAACTCGCTTTCTTGTTAGCTGGCCGCAACACCGCGAGATTTCTTCAGGCCCTAGTGTGGTTCCGGCATGGCACGCTGACCCTTTGGTTAATGCCTCTTCCTGTTGGGAAATGAGAGTTAAATTTGCCCGTCCAGACACCTCCGCTAGTCCCTCATGGGTTCTCCCTATTCCTGTTCATTTTCCACAGAAATTGCAAACTGGGCCAAACAGGAGATTAAAGGCACTGACTCTCCAAGTGGGGAGAGTGTTAGTAAAGCGTCTGGAATGTTGCACCCGAGTACCAGGGGACGAAAACTGAGACACATTTGAACACGTTTCCCGATCACATGGTGGATCATACTCTGAGTTCCACATGCATGTTTTAGCTGAAGGAAGAATCCCTTAAACAAGGAGAGTTGAGACCCATGGAATGTTTAATATGCAATATGACTTCAAAAGGTCTGCATTTGCTCACCGAACCTCACCAATCATATCACTGCTGCGTTTATGCCGCTGTACACATGCTTGATTCTCTTTCGGAGACATATCAATCCATAGGTTTTAAGATACTTACTAGTCAGGTATATTCTTAGGCGTTTAATATGGGTTGTTCAGTCCACTTCTTTGAGCAATGAGTAGCTCTTGTCTATTACATATTTGGCTTATGGAATGGTATCTCTGCTAATTTCAATCTCTGGTTTTATGCAGCACCCCAACTCACCTTTTCCCTTAAGCAAGCATAAGTTGGTTTTCTACATTTGAGACCCTGTTCTGATTTGTAATTCAGTTCCTGTGTAGCCAAGTTTACATTCCGTGTAGTAGTGATATCTTATGATGTTTCTTTTTCTCTGTGACTTATTTCACTTAGAATCATCGTACCTGAATCCACTTATTATGCTGCTATGGGCCTGATGATATAGATTTCATTGCTGAGTGATATTGCATTGTACGTAAGTACCACAATTTCTTTATCCATTTCTCGCTTTCTGTGATATTGAACTTGTACCGTAAACGAGGTTCTTGTAAACAGAGCCGTCCCAAACTTTGGGGTGGCTGTGTCTTTTTGATTTTAATTTCCCTAAGCTATAGGACCATAAGTGGAAGTGCCCTAGGCTCTGTGGCTTTTTTTTGTAGATGTTTCAGGAAACACCATACACTTCTCCAGAGTGGCTGTTGGCAATTTACATCCAGGCCATCAGCATGACAAGGCTCCGAGTTCTGCATGGCGTGTCCTGCCTTTCTGGATTTTACACTTTTTTCAGATGGCCCTTTTGACCGGGGAGCAGTTATACTTCATTGTAGTGCAGATTTCCTTTGCAAGCTTGCTTGGTTGTCCAAAAAGTGCGTATGCGTTTTTTCTTGAATATATTCAGGAAAAAACGCATACGCCCTTCTTGGCCAAGTGCATCATTGTGGACGTTCTGCCTCTTTTCCTATGCTTTACCTGCAATTCCAGTCTACCTCCTGAAATCGGTTTCCTGCAATTCTGCCCCGCTTTCAAGTCCTCTTGGCAGCCTTACTTCAATACATTTTTGGACGATAGCTGTCATTTATAACTCTGCAGGTTTGTGAATGACAGTTTCCCTGAGCTCCTTTCTTCAACTCGCTTTCTTGTTAGCTGGCCGCAACACCGCGAGATTTCTTCAGGCCCTAGTGTGGTTCCGGCATGGCACGCTGACCCTTTGGTTAATGCCTCTTCCTGTTGGGAAATGAGAGTTAAATTTGCCCGTCCAGACACCTCCGCTAGTCCCTCATGGGTTCTCCCTATTCCTGTTCATTTTCCACAGAAATTGCAAACTGGGCCAAACAGGAGATTAAAGGCACTGACTCTCCAAGTGGGGAGAGTGTTAGTAAAGCGTCTGGAATGTTGCACCCGAGTACCAGGGGACAAAAACTGAGACACATTTGAACACGTTTCCCGATCACATGGTGGATCATACTCTGAGTTCCACATGCATGTTTTAGCTGAAGGAAGAATCCCTTAAACAAGGAGAGTTGAGACCCATGGAATGTTTAATATGCAATATGACTTCAAAAGGTCTGCATTTGCTCACCGAACCTCACCAATCATATCACTGCTGCGTTTATGCCGCTGTACACATGCTTGATTCTCTTTCGGAGACATATCAATCCATAGGTTTTAAGATACTTACTAGTCAGGTATATTCTTAGGCGTTTAATATGGGTTGTTCAGTCCACTTCTTTGAGCAATGAGTAGCTCTTGTCTATTACATATTTGGCTTATGGAATGGTATCTCTGCTAATTTCAATCTCTGGTTTTATGCAGCACCCCAACTCACCTTTTCCCTTAAGCAAGCATAAGTTGGTTTTCTACATTTGAGACCCTGTTCTGATTTGTAATTCAGTTCCTGTGTAGCCAAGTTTACATTCCGTGTAGTAGTGATATCTTATGATGTTTCTTTTTCTCTGTGACTTATTTCACTTAGAATCATCGTACCTGAATCCACTTATTATGCTGCTATGGGCCTGATGATATAGATTTCATTGCTGAGTGATATTGCATTGTACGTAAGTACCACAATTTCTTTATCCATTTCTCGCTTTCTGTGATATTGAACTTGTACCGTAAACGAGGTTCTTGTAAACAGAGCCGTCCCAAACTTTGGGGTGGCTGTGTCTTTTTGATTTTAATTTCCCTAAGCTATAGGACCATAAGTGGAAGTGCCCTAGGCTCTGTGGCTTTTTTTTGTAGATGTTTCAGGAAACACCATACACTTCTCCAGAGTGGCTGTTGGCAATTTACATCCAGGCCATCAGCATGACAAGGCTCCGAGTTCTGCATGGCGTGTCCTGCCTTTCTGGATTTTACACTTTTTTCAGATGGCCCTTTTGACCGGGGAGCAGTTATACTTCATTGTAGTGCAGATTTCCTTTGCAAGCTTGCTTGGTTGTCCAAAAAGTGCGTATGCGTTTTTTCTTGAATATATTCAGGAAAAAACGCATACGCCCTTCTTGGCCAAGTGCATCATTGTGGACGTTCTGCCTCTTTTCCTATGCTTTACCTGCAATTCCAGTCTACCTCCTGAAATCGGTTTCCTGCAATTCTGCCCCGCTTTCAAGTCCTCTTGGCAGCCTTACTTCAATACATTTTTGGACGATAGCTGTCATTTATAACTCTGCAGGTTTGTGAATGACAGTTTCCCTGAGCTCCTTTCTTCAACTCGCTTTCTTGTTAGCTGGCCGCAACACCGCGAGATTTCTTCAGGCCCTAGTGTGGTTCCGGCATGGCACGCTGACCCTTTGGTTAATGCCTCTTCCTGTTGGGAAATGAGAGTTAAATTTGCCCGTCCAGACACCTCCGCTAGTCCCTCATGGGTTCTCCCTATTCCTGTTCATTTTCCACAGAAATTGCAAACTGGGCCAAACAGGAGATTAAAGGCACTGACTCTCCAAGTGGGGAGAGTGTTAGTAAAGCGTCTGGAATGTTGCACCCGAGTACCAGGGGACAAAAACTGAGACACATTTGAACACGTTTC
The DNA here is from genome assembly GCF_937001465.1 of Orcinus orca. Lineage (NCBI taxonomy): Eukaryota > Metazoa > Chordata > Mammalia > Artiodactyla > Delphinidae > Orcinus > Orcinus orca. The sequence continues at coordinate 42,698,115 of NC_064560.1, forward strand.
CCGATCACATGGTGGATCATACTCTGAGTTCCACATGCATGTTTTAGCTGAAGGAAGAATCCCTTAAACAAGGAGAGTTGAGACCCATGGAATGTTTAATATGCAATATGACTTCAAAAGGTCTGCATTTGCTCACCGAACCTCACCAATCATATCACTGCTGCGTTTATGCCGCTGTACACATGCTTGATTCTCTTTCGGAGACATATCAATCCATAGGTTTTAAGATACTTACTAGTCAGGTATATTCTTAGGCGTTTAATATGGGTTGTTCAGTCCACTTCTTTGAGCAATGAGTAGCTCTTGTCTATTACATATTTGGCTTATGGAATGGTATCTCTGCTAATTTCAATCTCTGGTTTTATGCAGCACCCCAACTCACCTTTTCCCTTAAGCAAGCATAAGTTGGTTTTCTACATTTGAGACCCTGTTCTGATTTGTAATTCAGTTCCTGTGTAGCCAAGTTTACATTCCGTGTAGTAGTGATATCTTATGATGTTTCTTTTTCTCTGTGACTTATTTCACTTAGAATCATCGTACCTGAATCCACTTATTATGCTGCTATGGGCCTGATGATATAGATTTCATTGCTGAGTGATATTGCATTGTACGTAAGTACCACAATTTCTTTATCCATTTCTCGCTTTCTGTGATATTGAACTTGTACCGTAAACGAGGTTCTTGTAAACAGAGCCGTCCCAAACTTTGGGGTGGCTGTGTCTTTTTGATTTTAATTTCCCTAAGCTATAGGACCATAAGTGGAAGTGCCCTAGGCTCTGTGGCTTTTTTTTGTAGATGTTTCAGGAAACACCATACACTTCTCCAGAGTGGCTGTTGGCAATTTACATCCAGGCCATCAGCATGACAAGGCTCCGAGTTCTGCATGGCGTGTCCTGCCTTTCTGGATTTTACACTTTTTTCAGATGGCCCTTTTGACCGGGGAGCAGTTATACTTCATTGTAGTGCAGATTTCCTTTGCAAGCTTGCTTGGTTGTCCAAAAAGTGCGTATGCGTTTTTTCTTGAATATATTCAGGAAAAAACGCATACGCCCTTCTTGGCCAAGTGCATCATTGTGGACGTTCTGCCTCTTTTCCTATGCTTTACATGCAATTCCAGTCTACCTCCTGAAATCGGTTTCCTGCAATTCTGCCCCACATTAAAGTCCTCTTGGCAGCCTTACTTCAATATATTTTTGGACGATAGCTGTCATTTATAACTCTGCACGTTTGTGAATTACACTGCCCCTGAGCTCCTTTCTTCAACTCACTTTCTTGTGAGCTGGCCGCAACACCGCAGGATTGCTTCAGGCACTAGTGTGGTTCCGGCATGGCATGCTGAGCCTTTGGTTAATTCCTCTTCCTGGTGGGAAATGAGAGTTAAATTTGCCCGTCCAGACACCTCCAGCTAGTCTCTCATTGGTTTTCCCTATTCCTGTTCATTTTCCGCAGAAATTGCAAACTGGTCCAAACAGGAGGTTAAAGGCAGTGACTCTCCAAGTGTGGAGAGTGTTTGTAAAGCGTCTGGAATGTTGCACCCGAGTACCAGGGGACGAAAACTGAGACACATTTGAACACGTTTCCCGATCACACGGTTTATCATACTCTGGGTTCCACATGCATGTTTTAGGTGAAGGAAGAATCCCTTAAACCTGGAGAGTTGAGACCCATGGAATGGGTACCATGCAATATGACTTCAAAGGGTCTGCATTTGCTCACCGAACCTCAACAATCCTATCACTGTTGTGTTTATGCCACTGTACACACGCTTGATTCTCTTTCGGAGACATATAAATCCATAGGTTTTAAGATTCTTACTAGTCAGATATATCCTTAGGTGTTTAATATGGGGTGTTGTGTCCACTTCGTTGAGCAAGGAGTAGCTCTTGTTATTACATATTTGGCTTATGGAATGGTATCTGTGCTAATTTCAATCTCTGGTTTTATGCAGCAGCCCAACTAACCTTTCCCCTTAAGCAAGCATAAGTTGGTTTCCTTCATTTGAGACCCAGTTCTGTTTTGTAATTCAGTTCCTGTGTAGCCAAGTTTACATTCCGTGTAGTAGAGATATACTATGATGTTTCTTTTTCTGTGTGACTTATTTCACTTAGAATCATCGCACCTGAATACACTCATTATGCTGTTACGGGCCTGATGACATAGATTTCATTGCTGAGTGATATTGCCTTGTACGTAAGTACTACAAATTCTTTATCCATTTTTCGCTTTCTGCGATATTGAACTTGTACCGTAAACGAGGTTCTTGTAAACAGAGCCGTCCCAAATTTGGGGTGGCTGTGTCTTTTTTATTTTAATTTCCCTAAGCTATAGGACCATAAGTGGAAGTGCCCTAGGCTCTGTTGCTTTGTTTTTTAGATGTTTCAGGAAACACCATACACATCTCCAAAGTGGCTGTTGGTAATTTATATCCCACCCATCAGCATAACAAGGCTCCCAGTTCTCCATGGCCTGTCCTGCCTTTCTGGATTTTACACTTTTTTCAGATGGCCCCTTAGACCGGGGGGCAGTGAGACTTCATTGTAGTGCAGATTTCCTTTGCAAGCTTGCTTGGTTGGCCAAAAAGTGCGTATGCGTTTCTTCCTGAATATATTCAGGAAAAAACGCGTACGCCCTTTTTGGCCAAGTGCATCATTGTGGAAGTTCTGCCTCATTTCCTATGCTTTACATGCAATTCCAGTCTACCTCCTGAAATCGGTTTCCTGCAGTTCTGCCCCGCTTTCAAGTCTGCTTGGCCCCTTACTTCAATATATTTTTGGACGATAGCTGTCATTTATAACTCTGCAGGTTTGTGAATTACAGTGCCCCTGATCTCCTTCCTTCAACTGGCTTTCTTGTGAGCTGGCCACAACACCGCAAGATTGCTTCAGGCCCTAGTGTGGTTCTGGCATAACACGCTGAGCCTTTGGTTAATTCCTCTTCCTGGTGGGAAATGAGAGTTAAATTTGCCCGTTCAGACACCTCCAGCTACTCTCTCATGGGTTCTCCCTATTCCTGTTCATCTTCCACAGAATTTGCAAAATGGGCCAAACAGGATATTAAAGGCACTGACTCTCCAAGTGGGTAGAGTGTTAGTAAAGCGTCTGGAATGTTGCACCCGAGTACCAGGTGATGAAAACTGAGACACATTTGAACACATTTCCCGATCACACGGTGGATCATACTCTGGGTTCCAAATGCATGTTTTAGCTGAAGGAAGAATCCCTTAAATCTGGAAGGTTGAGACCCATGGAATGGGTACGATGCATTATGACATCAAAGGGTCTGCGTTTGCTCACCGAACCTCACCAATCCTATCACTGCTGCATTTAAGCCACTGTACACACGCTTGATTCTCTTTCGGAGACATATAAATCCATAGGTTTTAAGATTCTTCCTAGTCAGGTATATTCTTAGACGTTTAATATGGGGTGTTGAGTCCACTTCGTTGAGCAAGGAGTAGCTCTTCTCTATTACATATTTGGCTTATGGAACGGTATCTGTGCTAATTTCAATGTCTGGTTTTATGCAGCACCCCAACTCACCTTTCCCCTTAAGCAAGCATAAGTTGGTTTTCTACATTTGAGACCCTGTTCTGTTTTGTAATTCAGTTCCTGTGTAGCCAAGTTTACATTCCGTGTATTAGTGATACCTTATGATGTTTCTTTTTCTGTGTGACTTATTTCAGTTAGAATCATCGTACCTGAATCCACTTATTATGCTGCTATGGGCCTGATGATATAGATTTCATTGCTGAGTGATATTGCATTGTACGTAAGTACCACAACTTCTTTATCCATTTCTCGCTTTCTGTGATATTGAACTTGTACCGTAAACGAGGTTCTTGTAAACAGAGCCGTCCCAAACTTTGGGGTGGCTGTGTCTTTTTGATTTTAATTTCCCTAAGCTATAGGACCATAAGTGGAAGTGCCCTAGGCTCTGTTGCTTTGTTTTTTAGATGTTTCAGGAAACACCATACACTTCTCCAGAGTGGCTGTTGGCAATTTACATCCCACCCATCAGCATGACAAGGCTCCCAGTTCTGCATGGCCTGTCCTGCCTTTCTGGATTTTACACTTTTTTCAGATGGCCCTTTTGACCGGGGGGCAGTGAGACTTCATTGTAGTGCAGATTTCCTTTGCAAGCTTGCTTGGTTGGCCAAAAAGGGTGTATGCGTTTTTTCCTGAATATATTCAGGAAAAAACGCATACGCCCTTTTTGGCCAAGTGCATCATTGTGGATGTTCTGCCTCTTTTCCTATGCTTTACATGCAATTCCAGTCTACCTCCTGAAATCGGTTTCCTGCAATTCTGCCCCGCTTTCAAGTCCTCTTGGCAGCCTTACTTCAATATATTTTTGGACGATACCTGTCATTTATAACTCTGCAGGTTTGTGAATTACAGTGCCCCTGAGCTCCTTTCTTCAACGCGCTTTCTTGTGAGCTGGCCGCAACACCAAAGGATTGCTTCAGGCCCAGGTGTTGTTCCGGCATGGCACGCTGAGCCTTTGGTTAATTCCTCTTCCTGGTGGGAAATGAGAGTTAAATTTGCCCGTCCAGACACCTCCAGCTAGTCTCTCATTGGTTCTCCCTATTCCTGTTCATTTTCCGCAGAAATTGGAAACTGGGCCAAACAGGAGGTTAAAGGCACTGACTCTCCAAGTGGGGAGAGTGTTAGTAAAGTGTCTGGAATGTTGCACCCGAGTACCAGGGGATGAAAACTGAGACACATTTGAACACGTTTCCGATCACACTGTGGATGATACTCTGGGTTCCACATGCATGTTTTAGCTGAAGGAAGAATCCCATAAACCTGGAGAGTTGAGACCCATGGAATGGGTACCATGCAATATGACTTCAAAGGGTCTGCATTTGCTCACCGAACCTCACCAATCCTATCACTGCTGCGTTTATGCCGCTGTACACACTCTTGATTCTCTTTTGGAGACATATATATCCATAAGTTTTAAGATTCTTACTAGTCAGGTATATTCTTAGGCGTTTAATATGGGGTGTTGAGTCCACTTCGTTGAGCAAGGAGTAGCTCTTGTCTATTACATATTTGGCTTATGGAACGGTATCTGTGCTAATTTCAATCTCTGGTTTTGTGCAGCACCCCAACTCACCTTTCCCCTTAAGCAAGCATAAGTTGGTTTTCTACATTTGAGACCCTGTTCTGTTTTGTAATTCAGTTCCTGTGTAGCCAAGTTTACATTCCGTATAGTACTGATATCTTATGATGTTTCTTTTTCTCTGTGACTCATTTCACTTAGAATCATCGTACCTGAATCCACTCATTATGCTGCTACGGGCCTGATGACATAGATTTCATTGCTGAGTGATATTGCATTGTACGTAAGTACCACAACTTCTTTATCCATTTTTCGCTTTCTGTGATATTGAACTTGTACCGTAAACGAGGTTCTTGTAAACAGAGCCATCCCAAACTTTGGGGTAGCTCTGTCTTTTTGATTTTAATTTCCCTAAGCTATAGGACCATAAGTGGAAGTGCCCTAGGCTCTGTTGCTTTGTTTTTTAGATGTTTCAGGAAACACCATACACTTCTCCAGAGTGGCTGTTGGCAATTTACATCCCGCCCATCAGCATAACAAGGCTCCCAGTTCTCCATGGCCTGTCCTGCCTTTCTGGATTTTACACTTTTTTCAGATGGCCCTTTTGACCAGGGGGGCAGTGAGACTTCATTGTAGTGCAGATTTCCTTTGCAAGCTTGCTTGGTTGGCCAAACAGGGCGTATGCGTTTTTTCCTGAATATATTCAGGAAAAAACGCATACGCCCTTTTTGGCCAAGTGCAACATTGTGGACGTTCTGCCTCTTTTCCTATGCTTTACCTGCAATTCCAGTCTACCTCCTGAAATCGGTTTCCTGCAATTCTGCCCCGCTTTCAAGTCCTCTTGGCAGCCTTACTTCAATATATTTTTGGACGATAGCTGTCATTTATAACTCTGCAGGTTTGTGAATGACAGTGCCCCTGAGCTCCTTTCTTCAACGCACTTTCTTGTGAGCTGGCCGCAACACCGCAGGATTGCTTCAGGCCCTAGTGTGATTCCGGCACGGCATGCTGAGCCTTTGGTTAATTCCTCTTCCTTGTGGGAATTGAGAGTTAAATTTGCCCGTCCAGACACCTCCAGCTACTCTCTCATTGGTTCTCCCTATTGCTGTTCATCTTCCACAGAAATAGCAAACTGGGCCAAACCAGAGGTTAAAGGCACTGACTCTCCAAGTGGGGAGAGTGTTAGTAAAGCGTCTGGAATGTTGCACCCGAGTACCAGGGGACGAAAACTGAGACACATTTGAACACGTTTCCTGATCACACGGTGGATCATACTCTGGGTTCCACATGCATGTTTTAGCTGAAGGAAGAATCCCTTAAACCTGGAGAGTTGAGACCCATGGAATGGGTACCATGCCATATGACTTCAAAGGGTCTGCATTTGCTCACCGAAGCTCACCAATCCTATCACTTCTGCGTTTATGCCGCTACACAAACGCTTTATTCTCTTTTGGAGACATATAAATCCATAGGTTTTAAGATTCTTACTAATCAGGTATATTCTTAGGCGTTTAATATGAAGTGTTGAGTCCATTTCGTTGAGGAAGGAGTAGCTATTGTCTGTTACATATTTGGCTTATGGAACGGTATCTGTGCTAATTTCAATCTCTGGTTTTATGCAGCACCCCAACTCACCTTTCCCGTTAAGCAAGCGTAAGTTTGTTTTCTACATTTGAGACCCTGTTCTGTTTTGTAATTCAGTTCCTGTGTAGCCAAGTTTACATTCCGTGTATTAGTGATATCTTATGATGTTTCTTTTTCTGTGTGACTTATTTCACTTAGAATCATCGTAGCTGAATCCACTCATTATTCTGCTACGGGCCTGATGACATAGATTTCATTGCTGAGTGATATTGCTTTGTACGTAGGTACCACAACTTCTTTATCCATTTTTTGCTTTCTGCGATATTGAACTTGTACTGTAAACGCGGTTCGTGTAAACAGAGCCATCCCAAATATTGGGGTGGCTGTGTCTTTTTGATTTTAATTTCCCTAAGCTATAGGACCATAAGTGGAAGTGCCCTAGGCTCTGTTGCTTTGTTTTTTAGATGTTTCAGGAAACACCATACACTTCTCCAGAGTGGCTGTTGGCAATTTACATCCTGCCCATCAGCATAACAAGGCCCCCAGTTCTCCATGGCCTGTCCTGCCTTTCTGGATTTTACACTTTTTTCTGATGGCCCTTTTGACTGGGAGGAAGTGAGACTTCATTGTAGTGCAGATTTCCTTTGCAAGCTTGCTTGGTTGGCCAAAAAGTGCGTATGGGTTTTTTCCTGAATATATTCAGGAAAAAACGCATACGCCCTTTTTGGCCAAGTTCATCATTGTCGACGTTCTGCCTCTTTTCCTTTGCTTTAAATGCAATTCCAGTCTACCTCCTGAAATCGGTTTCCTGAAATTCTGCCCCGCTTTCAAGTCCTCTTGGCAGCCTTACTTCAATATATTTTTGGACGATAGCTGTCATTTATAACTCTGCAGGTTTGTGAATTACAGTGCCCCTGAGGTCCTTTCTTCAACTCGCTTTCTTGTGAGGTGGCCGCAACACCGCAGGATTACTTCAGGCCCTAGTGTGGTTCCGGCACGGCACGCTGAGCCTTTGGTTAATTCCTCTTCCTGGTGGGAAATGAGAGTTAAATTTGCCCGTCCAGACACCTCCAGCTAGTCTCTCATTGGTTCTCTGTATTCCTGTTCATCTTCCGCAGAAATTTCAAGGTGGGACAAACATGAGGTTAAAGGCACTGACTCTCCAAGTGGGGATTGTTTTAGTAAAGCGTCTGGAATGTTGCACCCGAGTTCCAGGGGACGAAAACTGAGACACATTTGAACACGTTTCCCAATCACATGGTGGATCATACTCTGGGTTCCACATGCATGTTTTAGCTGAAGGAAGAATCCCTTAAAACTGGAGAGTTGAGACCCATGGAATGGGTACCATGCAATATGACTTCAAAGGGTCTGCATTTGCTCACCGAACCTCACCAATCCTATCACTGCTGCCTTTATGCCACTACACACACGCTTGATTCTCTTTCAGAGACATATAAATCCATAGGTTTTAAGATTCTTACTAATAAGGTATATTCTTAGGTGTTTAATATGAGGTGTTGAGTCCATTTCGTTGAGCAAGGAGTAGCTCTAGTCTGTTACATATTTAGCTTATGGAACGGTATGTGTGCTAATTTCAATCTCTGGTTTTATGCAGCACCCGAACTCACCTTTCCCCTTAAGGAAGCATAAGTTGGTTTTCTACATTTGAGACCCTGTTCTGTTTTGTAATTCAGTTCCTGTGTAGCCAAGTTTACATTCCTTGTATTAGTGATATCTTATGATGTTTCTTTTTCTGTGTGACTTATTTCACTTAGAATCATCATAGCTGAATCCACTCATTATGCTTCTACAGGCCTGATGACATACATTTCATTGCTGAGTGATATTCCATTGTACGTAAGTACCACAACTTCTTTATCCATTTTTGCTTTCTGCGATATTGAACTTGTACCGTAAACGCGGTTCGTGTAAACAGAGCCGTCCCAAACATTGGGGTGGCTGTGTCTTTTTGATTTTAATTTCCCTAAGCTATAGGACCATAAGTGGAAGTGCCCTAGGCTCTGTTGCTTTGTTTTTTAGATGTTTCAGGAAACACCATACACTTCTCCAGAGTGGCTGTTGGCAATTTACATCCCGCCCATCAGCATAACAAGGCTCCCAGTTCTCCATGGCCTGTCCTGCCTTTCTGGATTTTACACTTTTTTCAGATGGCCCTTTTGACCTGGGGGAAGTGAGACTTCATTGTAGTGCAGATTTCCTTTGCAAGCTTGCTTGGTTTGCCAAACAGGACGTATGTGTTTTTTCCTGAATATATTCAGGAAAAAACGCATACGCCCTTTTTGGCCAAGTGCATCATTGTGGACGTTCTGCCTCTTTTCCTATGCTTTACCTGCAATTCCAGTCTACCTCCTGAAATCGGTTTCCTGCAATTCTGCCCCGCTTTCAAGTCCTCTTGGCACCCTTACTTCAATATATATTTCGTCGATAGCTGTCATTTATAACTCTGCAGGTTTGTGAATTACAGTGCCCCTTAGCTCCTTTCTTCAACTCGCTTTCTTGTGAGCTGGCCGCAACACCGCAGGATTGCTTCAGGCCCTAGTGTGGTTCCGGCACGGCACGCTGAGCCTTTGGTTAATTCCTCTTCCTGGTGGGAAATGAGAGTTAAATTTGCCCGTCCAGACACCTCCAGCTACTCTCTCATTGGTTCTGCCTATTGCTGTTCATCTTCCACAGAAATAGCAAACTGGGCCAAACAGGAGGTTAAAGGCACTGACTCTCCAAGTGGGGAGAGTGTTAGTAAAGCGTCTGGAATGTTGCACCCGAGTACCAGGGGATGAAAACTGAGACACATTTGAACACGTTTCCCGATCACACGGTGGATCATACTCTGGGTTCCACATGCATGTTTTAGCTGAAGGAAGAATCCCTTAAACCTGGAGAGTTGAGACCCATGGAATGGGTACCATGCAATATGACGTCAAAGGGTCTGCATTTGCTCACCGAACGTCACCAGTCCTATCACTGCTGCGTTTATGTTGCTGTACACACACTTGATTCTCTTTCGGAGACATAAATCCATAGGTTTTAAGATTCTTACTAGTGAGGTATATTCTTAGGCGTTTACTATGGGATGTTGTGACCACTTCGATGAGCAAGGAGTAGCTCTTGTCTATTACATATTTGGCTTATGGAATGGTATCTGGGCTAATTTCAAACTCTGGTTTTATGCAGCACCGCAACTCACCTTTCCCCTTAAGCAAGCGTAAGTTGCTTTTCTACATTTGAGACCCTGTTCTATTTTGTAATTCAGTTCCTGTGTAGCCAAGTTTACATTCCGTGTATTAGTGATATCTTATGATGTTTCTTTTTCTGTGTGACTTATTTCACTTAGAATCATCGTAGCTGAATCCACTCATTATGCTGCTACGGGCCTGATGACATAGATTTCATTGCTGAGTGATATTGCATTGTACGTAAGTACCACAACTTCTTTATCCATTTTTTGCTTTCTGCGATATTGAACTTGTACCGTAAATGAGGTTCTTGTAAACAGAGCCGTCCCAGACTTTGGGGTGGCTGTGTCTTTTTGATTCTAATTTCCCTAAGCTATAGGACCATAAGTGGAAATGCCCTAGGCTCTGTTGCTTTGTTTTTTAGATGTTTCAGGAAACAGCATACACTTCTCCAAGTGGCTGTTGGCAATTTACATCACGCCCATCAGCATAACAAGGCTCCCATTTCTCCATGGCATGTCCTGGCTTTCTGGATTTTACACTTTTTTCAGATGGCCCTTTTGACCGGGGGGCAGTGAGACTTCATTGTAGTGCAGATTTCCTTTGCAAGCTTGCTTGGTTGGCCATAAAGTGTGTATGGTTTTTTCCTGAATATATTCAGGAAAAAACGCATACGCCCTTTTTGGCCAAGTGCAGCATTGTGGACGTTCTGCCTCTTTTCCTATGCTTTAAATGCAATTCCAGTCTACCTCCTGAAATCGGTTTCCTGCAATTCTGCCCCGCTTTCAAGTCCTCTTGGCAGCCTTACTTCAATATATTTTTGGACGATAGCTGTCATTTATAACTCTGCATGTTTGTGAATTACACTGCCCCTGAGCTCCTGTCTTCAACTCGCTTTCTTGTGAGCTGGCCGCAACACCGCAGGATTGCTTCAGGCCCTAGTGTGATTCCGGCACGGCACGCTGAGCCTTTGGTTAATTCCTCTTCCTGGTGGGAAATGAGAGTTAAATTTGCCCGTCCAGACACCTCCAGCTAGTCTCTCATTGGTTCTCCCTGTTGCTGTTCATCTTCTGCAGAAATTGCAAACTGGGCCAAACAGGAGGTTAAAGGCACTGACTCTCCAAGTGGGGAGAGTGTTAGTAAAGCTTCTGGAATGTTGCACCCGAGTACCATGGGACGAAAGCTGAGACACATTTGAACACGTTTCCCCATCACATGGTGGATCATACTCTGGGTTCTACATGCATGTTTTAGCTGAAGGAAGAATCCCTTAAACCTGGAGAGTTGAGACCCATGGAATGGGTACCATGCAATATGACTTCAAAGGGTCTGCATTTGCTCACCGAACCTCACCAATCCTATCACTGCTGCGTTTATGCCGCTGTACACACGCTTGATTCTCTTTCGGAGACATATAAATCCATAGGTTTTAAGATTCTTACTAGTCAGGTATATTCTTAGGCGTTTAAAATGTGCTGTTGTGTCCACTTCGTTGAGAAAGGAGTAGCTCTTCTCTATTACATATTTGGCTTATGGAACGGTATCTGGGCTCATTTCAGTCTCTGATTTTATGCAGCACACGAACTCACCTTTCCCCTTAAGCAAGCGTAAGTTGGTTTTCTACATTTGAGACCCTGTTCTGTTTTGTAATTCAGTTCCTGTGTAGCCAAGTTTACATTCCGTGTAGTAGTGATATCTTATGATGTTTCTTTTTCTGTGTGACTTATTTCACTTAGAATCATCGTAGCTGAATCCACTCATTATGCTGCTATGGGCCTGATGACATAGATTTCATTGCTGAGTGATATTGCATTGTACGTAAGTACCACAACTTCTTTATCCATTTTTCGCTTTCTGTGATATTGAACTTGTACCGTAAAGGAGGTTCTTGTAAACAGAGCCGTCCCAAACTTTGGGGTGGCTGTGTCTTTTTGATTTTAATTTCCCTAAGCTATAGGACTATAAGTGGAAGTGCCCTAGGCTCTGTTGCTTCATTTTTTAGATGTTTCAGAAAACACCATACACTTCTCCAGAGTGGCTGTTGGCAATTTACATCCCGCCCATCAGCATAACAAGGCTCCCAGTTCTCCATGGCCTTTCCTGCCTTTCTGGATTTTACAGTTTTTTCAGATGGCCCTTTTGACCGGGTGGGAAGTGAGACTTCATTGTAGTGCAGATTTCCTTTGCAAGCTTGCTTGGTTGGCCAAAAAGGGCGTATGCGTTTTTTCCTGAATATATTCAGGAAAAAACGCATACGCCCTTTTTGGCCAAGTGCATCATTGTGGACGTTCTGCCTCTTTTCCTATGCTTTACATGAAATTCCAGTCTACCTCCTGAAATCGGTTTCCTGCAATTCTGTCCCGCTTTCAAGTCCTCTTGGCAGCCTTACTTCAATATATTTTTGGACGATAGCTGTCATTTATAACTCTGCAGGTTTGTGAATTACAGTGCCCCTGATCTCCTTTCTTCAACGCGCTTTCTTGTGAGCTGGCCGCAACACCGCAGGATTGCTTCAGGCCCAAGTGTTGTTCTGGCACGGCATGCTGAGCCTTTGGTTAATTCCTCTTCCTGGTGGGAAATGAGAGTTAAATTTGCCCGTCCAGACACCTCCAGCTAGTCTCTCATTGGTTCTCCCTATTCCTGTTCATCTTCCGCAGAAATTGCAAACTGGGACAAACAGGAGGTTAAAGGCACTGACTCTCCAAGTGGGGAGAGTGTTAGTAAAGCGTCTGGAATGTTGCACCCGAGTACCAGGGGAAGAAATCTGAGACATATTTGAACACGTTTCCCGATCACATGGTGGATCATACTCTGGGTTCCACAGGCATGTTTTAGCTGAAGGAAGAATCCCTGAAACCTGGAGAGTTGAGACCCATGGAATGGGTACCATGCAATATGACTTCAAAGGGTCTGCATTTGCTCACCGAACCTCACCAATCCTATCACTGCTGCGTTTAGGCCGCTGTACACATGCTTGATTCTCTTTCGGAGACATAGAAATCCATAGGTTTTAAGATTCTTACTAGTCAGGTATATTCTTAAGCGTTTAATATGGGGTGTTGAGTCCACTTCGTTGAGCAAGGAGTAGCTCTTGTCTATTACATATTTGGCTTATGGAACGGTATCTGTGCTAATTTCAATCTCTCGTTTTATGCAGCACCCCAACTCACCTTTCTCCTTAAGCAAGCATAAGTTGGTTTTCTACATTTGAGACCCTGTTCTGTTTTGTAATTCAGTTCCTGTGTAGCCAAGTTTACATTCCGTGTATTAGTGATATCTTATGATGTTTCTTTTTCTCTGTGACTTATTTCACTTAGAATCATCGTAGCTGAATCCACTCATTATGCTGCTACGGGCCTGATGACATAGATTTCATTGCCTAGTGATATTGCATTGTACGTAAGTACCACAACTTCTTTATCCATATTTCGCTTTCTGTGATGTTGAACTTGTACCGTAAATGAGGTTCTCGTAAACAGAGCCATCCCAAACTTTGGGGTGGCTGTGTCTTTTTGATTTTAATTTCACTAAGCTATAGGACTATAAGTGGAAGTGGCCTAGGCTCTGTTGCTTTGTTTCTTAGATGTTTCAGGAAACACCATACACTTCTCCAGAGTGGCTGTTGGCAATTTAGATCCCACCCATCATCATAACAAGGCTCCCAGTTCTCCATGGCCTGTCCTGACTTTCTGGATTTTACACTTTTTTCAGATGGCCCTTTTGACCGGGGGGCAGTGAGACTTCATTGTAGTGCAGATTTCCTTTGCAAGCTTGCTTGGTTGGCGAAAAAAGGCGTATGCGTTTTTTCCTGAATATATTCAGGAAAAAACGCATACGCCCCTTTGGACAAGTGCATCATTGTGGACGTTCTGCCTCTTTTCCTATGCTTTACATGAAATTCCAGTCTACCTCCTGAAATCGGTTTCCTGCAATTCTGCCCCGCTTTCAAGTCCTCTTGGCAGCCTTACTTGAATATATTTTTGGAGAATAGCTGTCATTTATAACTCTGCAGGTTTGTGAATGATAGTGCCCCTGAGCTCCTTTCTTCAACTCACTTTCTTGTGAGCTGGCCGCAACACTGCAGGATTGCTTCAGGCCCTAGTGTGGTTCCGGCACGGCATGCTGAGCCTTTGGTTAATTCCTCTTCCTGGTGGGAAATGAGAGTTAAATTTGCCCGTCCAGACACCTCCAGCTAGTCTCTCATTGGTTCTCCCTATTCCTGTTCATTTTCCGCAGATATTGCAAACTGGGCCAAACAGGAGGTTAAAGGCACTGACTCTCCAAGTGGGGAGAGTGTTAGTAAAGCGTCTGGAATGTTGCACCCGAGTACCAGGGGACGAAAACTGAGACATATTTGAACACATTTCTCGATCACACGGTGGATCATACTCTGGGTTCCACATGCATGTTTTAGCTGAAGGAAGAATCCCTTAAAACTGGAGAGTTGAGACCCATGGAATGGGTACCATGAAATGTGACTTCAAAGGGTCTGCATTTGCTCACCGAACCTCACCAATCCTATCACTGCTGCGTTTATGCCGCTGTACACACGCTTGATTCTCTTTTGGAGACATAGAAATCCATAGGTTTTAAGATACTTACTAGTCAGGTATATTCTTAGGCGTTTAATATGGGGTGTTGAGTCCACTTCGTTGAGCAAGGAGTAGCTCTTGTCTATTACATATTTGACTTATGGAACGGTATCTGTGCTCATTGCAATCTCTGGTTTTATGCAGTACCCCATCTCACCTTTCCCCTAAGCAAGCATAAGTTGCTTTTCTACATTTGAGACCCTGTTCTGTTTTGTAATTCAGTTCCTGTGTAGCCATGTTTACATTCCGTGTATTAATGATATCTTATGATTTTTCTTTTTCTGTGTGACTTATTTCACTTAGAATCATCGTACCTGAGTCCACTCATTATGCTGCTACGTGCCTGGTGACATAGATTTCATTGCTGAGTGATATTGCATTGTACGTAAGTACCACAACTTCTTTATCCATTTTTCGCTTTCTGTGATATTGAACTTGTACCATAAACGAGGTTCTTGTAAACAGAGCCGACCCAAACTTTGGGGTGGCTGTGCCTTTTTGATTTTAATTTCCCTAATCTATAGGACCATAAGTGGAAGTGCCCTAGGCTCTGTTGTTTTGTTTTTTAGATGTTTCAGGAAACACCATACACTTCTCCAGAGTGGCTGTTGGCAACTTACATCCCGCCCATCAGCATAACAAGGCTCCCAGTTCTCCATGGCCTGTCCTGCCTTTCTGGATTTTACACTTTTTTCAGATGGCCCTTTTGACCGGGGGGAAGTGAGACTTCATTGTAGTGCAGATTTTCTTTACAAGCTTGCTTGGTTGGCCAAAAAGTGCGTATGCGTTTTTTCCTGAATATATTCAGGAAAAAACGCATACGCACTTTTTGACCAAGTGCATCATTGTGGACGTTCTGCCTCTTTTCCTATGCTTTAAATACAATTCCAGTGTACCTCCTGAAATCGCTTTCCTGCAATTCTGCCCCGCTTTCAAGTCCTCTTGGCAGCCTTACTTCAATATATTTTTGGAGAATAGCTGTCATTTATAAGTCTGCAGGTTTGTGAATGACAGTGCCCCTGAGCTCCTTTCTTCAACTCCCTTTCTTGTGAGCTGGCCGCAACAGCGCAGGATTGCTTCAGGCCCTAGTGTGGTTCCGGCACGGCATGCTGAGCCTTTGGTTAATTCCTCTTCCTGGTGGGAAATGAGAGTTAAATTTGCCCGTCCAGACACCTCCAGCTAGTCTCTCATTGGTTCTCCCTGTTGCTGTTCATCTTCTGCAGAAATTGCAAACTGGGCCAAACAGGAGGTTAAAGGCACTGACTCTCCAAGTGGGGAGAGTGTTAGTAAAGCTTCTGGAATGTTGCACCCGAGTACCATGGGACGAAAGCTGAGACACATTTGAACACGTTTCCCCATCACATGGTGGATCATACTCTGGGTTCTACATGCATGTTTTAGCTGAAGGAAGAATCCCTTAAACCTGGAGAGTTGAGACCCATGGAATGGGTACCATGCAATATGACTTCAAAGGGTCTGCATTTGCTCACCGAACCTCACCAATCCTATCACTGCTGCGTTTATGCCGCTGTACACACGCTTGATTCTCTTTCGGAGACATATAAATCCATAGGTTTTAAGATTCTTACTAGTCAGGTATATTCTTAGGCGTTTAAAATGTGCTGTTGTGTCCACTTCGTTGAGAAAGGAGTAGCTCTTCTCTATTACATATTTGGCTTATGGAACGGTATCTGGGCTCATTTCAGTCTCTGATTTTATGCAGCACACGAACTCACCTTTCCCCTTAAGCAAGCGTAAGTTGGTTTTCTACATTTGAGACCCTGTTCTGTTTTGTAATTCAGTTCCTGTGTAGCCAAGTTTACATTCCGTGTAGTAGTGATATCTTATGATGTTTCTTTTTCTGTGTGACTTATTTCACTTAGAATCATCGTAGCTGAATCCACTCATTATGCTGCTACGGGCCTGATGACATAGATTTCATTGCTGAGTGATATTGCATTGTACGTAAGTACCACAACTTCTTTATCCATTTATCGCTTTCTGTGATATTGAACTTGTACCGTAAAGGAGGTTCTTGTAAACAGAGCCGTCCCAAACTTTGGGGTGGCTGTGTCTTTTTGATTTTAATTTCCCTAAGCTATAGGACTATAAGTGGAAGTGCCCTAGGCTCTGTTGCTTCATTTTTTAGATGTTTCAGAAAACACCATACATTTCTCCAGAGTGGCTGTTGGCAATTTACATCCCGCCCATCAGCATAACAAGGCTCCCAGTTCTCCATGGCCTTTCCTGCCTTTCTGGATTTTACAGTTTTTTCAGATGGCCCTTTTGACCGGGTGGGAAGTGAGACTTCATTGTAGTGCAGATTTCCTTTGCAAGCTTGCTTGGTTGGCCAAAAAGGGCGTATGCGTTTTTTCCTGAATATATTCAGGAAAAAACGCATACGCCCTTTTTGGCCAAGTGCATCATTGTGGACGTTCTGCCTCTTTTCCTATGCTTTACATGAAATTCCAGTCTACCTCCTGAAATCGGTTTCCTGCAATTCTGTCCCGCTTTCAAGTCCTCTTGGCAGCCTTACTTCAATATATTTTTGGACGATAGCTGTCATTTATAACTCTGCAGGTTTGTGAATTACAGTGCCCCTGATCTCCTTTCTTCAACGCGCTTTCTTGTGAGCTGGCCGCAACACCGCAGGATTGCTTCAGGCCCAAGTGTGGTTCTGGCACGGCATGCTGAGCCTTTGGTTAATTCCTCTTCCTGGTGGGAAATGAGAGTTAAATTTGCCCGTCCAGACACCTCCAGCTAGTCTCTCATTGGTTCTCCCTATTCCTGTTCATCTTCCGCAGAAATTGCAAACTGGGACAAACAGGAGGTTAAAGGCACTGACTCTCCAAGTGGGGAGAGTGTTAGTAAAGCGTCTGGAATGTTGCACCCGAGTACCAGGGGAAGAAATCTGAGACATATTTGAACACGTTTCCCGATCACATGGTGGATCATACTCTGGGTTCCACAGGCATGTTTTAGCTGAAGGAAGAATCCCTGAAACCTGGAGAGTTGAGACCCATGGAATGGGTACCATGCAATATGACTTCAAAGGGTCTGCATTTGCTCACCGAACCTCACCAATCCTATCACTGCTGCGTTTAGGCCGCTGTACACATGCTTGATTCTCTTTCGGAGACATAGAAATCCATAGGTTTTAAGATTCTTACTAGTCAGGTATATTCTTAAGCGTTTAATATGGGGTGTTGAGTCCACTTCGTTGAGCAAGGAGTAGCTCTTGTCTATTACATATTTGGCTTATGGAACGGTATCTGTGCTAATTTCAATCTCTCGTTTTATGCAGCACCCCAACTCACCTTTCTCCTTAAGCAAGCATAAGTTGGTTTTCTACATTTGAGACCCTGTTCTGTTTTGTAATTCAGTTCCTGTGTAGCCAAGTTTACATTCCGTGTATTAGTGATATCTTATGATGTTTCTTTTTCTCTGTGACTTATTTCACTTAGAATCATCGTAGCTGAATCCACTCATTATGCTGCTACGGGCCTGATGACATAGATTTCATTGCCTAGTGATATTGCATTGTACGTAAGTACCACAACTTCTTTATCCATATTTCGCTTTCTGTGATGTTGAACTTGTACCGTAAATGAGGTTCTCGTAAACAGAGCCATCCCAAACTTTGGGGTGGCTGTGTCTTTTTGATTTTAATTTCACTAAGCTATAGGACTATAAGTGGAAGTGGCCTAGGCTCTGTTGCTTTGTTTCTTAGATGTTTCAGGAAACACCATACACTTCTCCAGAGTGGCTGTTGGCAATTTAGATCCCACCCATCATCATAACAAGGCTCCCAGTTCTCCATGGCCTGTCCTGACTTTCTGGATTTTACACTTTTTTCAGATGGCCCTTTTGACCGGGGGGCAGTGAGACTTCATTGTAGTGCAGATTTCCTTTGCAAGCTTGCTTGGTTGGCGAAAAAAGGCGTATGCGTTTTTTCCTGAATATATTCAGGAAAAAACGCATACGCCCCTTTGGACAAGTGCATCATTGTGGACGTTCTGCCTCTTTTCCTATGCTTTACATGAAATTCCAGTCTACCTCCTGAAATCGGTTTCCTGCAATTCTGCCCCGCTTTCAAGTCCTCTTGGCAGCCTTACTTGAATATATTTTTGGAGAATAGCTGTCATTTATAACTCTGCAGGTTTGTGAATGATAGTGCCCCTGAGCTCCTTTCTTCAACTCACTTTCTTGTGAGCTGGCCGCAACACTGCAGGATTGCTTCAGGCCCTAGTGTGGTTCCGGCACGGCATGCTGAGCCTTTGGTTAATTCCTCTTCCTGGTGGGAAATGAGAGTTAAATTTGCCCGTCCAGACACCTCCAGCTAGTCTCTCATTGGTTCTCCCTATTCCTGTTCATTTTCCGCAGATATTGCAAACTGGGCCAAACAGGAGGTTAAAGGCACTGACTCTCCAAGTGGGGAGAGTGTTAGTAAAGCGTCTGGAATGTTGCACCCGAGTACCAGGGGACGAAAACTGAGACATATTTGAACACATTTCTCGATCACACGGTGGATCATACTCTGGGTTCCACATGCATGTTTTAGCTGAAGGAAGAATCCCTTAAAACTGGAGAGTTGAGACCCATGGAATGGGTACCATGAAATGTGACTTCAAAGGGTCTGCATTTGCTCACCGAACCTCACCAATCCTATCACTGCTGCGTTTATGCCGCTGTACACACGCTTGATTCTCTTTTGGAGACATAGAAATCCATAGGTTTTAAGATACTTACTAGTCAGGTATATTCTTAGGCGTTTAATATGGGGTGTTGAGTCCACTTCGTTGAGCAAGGAGTAGCTCTTGTCTATTACATATTTGACTTATGGAACGGTATCTGTGCTCATTGCAATCTCTGGTTTTATGCAGTACCCCATCTCACCTTTCCCCTAAGCAAGCATAAGTTGCTTTTCTACATTTGAGACCCTGTTCTGTTTTGTAATTCAGTTCCTGTGTAGCCATGTTTACATTCCGTGTATTAATGATATCTTATGATTTTTCTTTTTCTGTGTGACTTATTTCACTTAGAATCATCGTACCTGAGTCCACTCATTATGCTGCTACGTGCCTGGTGACATAGATTTCATTGCTGAGTGATATTGCATTGTACGTAAGTACCACAACTTCTTTATCCATTTTTCGCTTTCTGTGATATTGAACTTGTACCATAAACGAGGTTCTTGTAAACAGAGCCGACCCAAACTTTGGGGTGGCTGTGCCTTTTTGATTTTAATTTCCCTAATCTATAGGACCATAAGTGGAAGTGCCCTAGGCTCTGTTGTTTTGTTTTTTAGATGTTTCAGGAAACACCATACACTTCTCCAGAGTGGCTGTTGGCAACTTACATCCCGCCCATCAGCATAACAAGGCTCCCAGTTCTCCATGGCCTGTCCTGCCTTTCTGGATTTTACACTTTTTTCAGATGGCCCTTTTGACCGGGGGGAAGTGAGACTTCATTGTAGTGCAGATTTTCTTTACAAGCTTGCTTGGTTGGCCAAAAAGTGCGTATGCGTTTTTTCCTGAATATATTCAGGAAAAAACGCATACGCACTTTTTGACCAAGTGCATCATTGTGGACGTTCTGCCTCTTTTCCTATGCTTTAAATACAATTCCAGTGTACCTCCTGAAATCGCTTTCCTGCAATTCTGCCCCGCTTTCAAGTCCTCTTGGCAGCCTTACTTCAATATATTTTTGGAGAATAGCTGTCATTTATAAGTCTGCAGGTTTGTGAATGACAGTGCCCCTGAGCTCCTTTCTTCAACTCCCTTTCTTGTGAGCTGGCCGCAACAGCGCAGGATTGCTTCAGGCCCTAGTGTGGTTCCGGCACGGCATGCTGAGCCTTTGGTTAATTCCTCTTCCTGGTGGGAAATGAGAGTTAAATTTGCCCGTCCAGACACCTCCAGCTAGTCTCTCATTGGTTCTCCCTGTTGCTGTTCATCTTCTGCAGAAATTGCAAACTGGGCCAAACAGGAGGTTAAAGGCACTGACTCTCCAAGTGGGGAGAGTGTTAGTAAAGCTTCTGGAATGTTGCACCCGAGTACCATGGGACGAAAGCTGAGACACATTTGAACACGTTTCCCCATCACATGGTGGATCATACTCTGGGTTCTACATGCATGTTTTAGCTGAAGGAAGAATCCCTTAAACCTGGAGAGTTGAGACCCATGGAATGGGTACCATGCAATATGACTTCAAAGGGTCTGCATTTGCTCACCGAACCTCACCAATCCTATCACTGCTGCGTTTATGCCGCTGTACACACGCTTGATTCTCTTTCGGAGACATATAAATCCATAGGTTTTAAGATTCTTACTAGTCAGGTATATTCTTAGGCGTTTAAAATGTGCTGTTGTGTCCACTTCGTTGAGAAAGGAGTAGCTCTTCTCTATTACATATTTGGCTTATGGAACGGTATCTGGGCTCATTTCAGTCTCTGATTTTATGCAGCACACGAACTCACCTTTCCCCTTAAGCAAGCGTAAGTTGGTTTTCTACATTTGAGACCCTGTTCTGTTTTGTAATTCAGTTCCTGTGTAGCCAAGTTTACATTCCGTGTAGTAGTGATATCTTATGATGTTTCTTTTTCTGTGTGACTTATTTCACTTAGAATCATCGTAGCTGAATCCACTCATTATGCTGCTACGGGCCTGATGACATAGATTTCATTGCTGAGTGATATTGCATTGTACGTAAGTACCACAACTTCTTTATCCATTTATCGCTTTCTGTGATATTGAACTTGTACCGTAAAGGAGGTTCTTGTAAACAGAGCCGTCCCAAACTTTGGGGTGGCTGTGTCTTTTTGATTTTAATTTCCCTAAGCTATAGGACTATAAGTGGAAGTGCCCTAGGCTCTGTTGCTTCATTTTTTAGATGTTTCAGAAAACACCATACATTTCTCCAGAGTGGCTGTTGGCAATTTACATCCCGCCCATCAGCATAACAAGGCTCCCAGTTCTCCATGGCCTTTCCTGCCTTTCTGGATTTTACAGTTTTTTCAGATGGCCCTTTTGACCGGGTGGGAAGTGAGACTTCATTGTAGTGCAGATTTCCTTTGCAAGCTTGCTTGGTTGGCCAAAAAGTGCGTATGCGTTTTTTCCTGAATATATTCAGGAAAAAACGCATACGCCCTTTTTGGCCAAGTGCATCATTGTGGACGTTCTGCCTCTTTTCCTATGCTTTACATGAAATTCCAGTCTACCTCCTGAAATCGGTTTCCTGCAATTCTGTCCCGCTTTCAAGTCCTCTTGGCAGCCTTACTTCAATATATTTTTGGACGATAGCTGTCATTTATAACTCTGCAGGTTTGTGAATTACAGTGCCCCTGATCTCCTTTCTTCAACGCGCTTTCTTGTGAGCTGGCCGCAACACCGCAGGATTGCTTCAGGCCCTAGTGTGGTTCTGGCACGGCATGCTGAGCCTTTGGTTAATTCCTCTTCCTGGTGGGAAATGAGAGTTAAATTTGCCCGTCCAGACACCTCCAGCTAGTCTCTCATTGGTTCTCCCTATTCCTGTTCATCTTCCGCAGAAATTGCAAACTGGGACAAACAGGAGGTTAAAGGCACTGACTCTCCAAGTGGGGAGAGTGTTAGTAAAGCGTCTGGAATGTTGCACCCGAGTACCAGGGGAAGAAATCTGAGACATATTTGAACACGTTTCCCGATCACACGGTGGATCATACTCTGGGTTCCACAGGCATGTTTTAGCTGAAGGAAGAATCCCTGAAACCTGGAGAGTTGAGACCCATGGAATGGGTACCATGCAATATGACTTCAAAGGGTCTGCATTTGCTCACCGAACCTCACCAATCCTATCACTGCTGCGTTTATGCCGCTGTACACATGCTTGATTCTCTTTCGGAGACATAGAAATCCATAGGTTTTAAGATTCTTACTAGTCAGGTATATTCTTAAGCGTTTAATATGGGGTGTTGAGTCCACTTCGTTGAGCAAGGAGTAGCTCTTGTCTATTACATATTTGGCTTATGGAACGGTATCTGTGCTAATTTCAATCTCTCGTTTTATGCAGCACCCCAACTCACCTTTCTCCTTAAGCAAGCATAAGTTGGTTTTCTACATTTGAGACCCTGTTCTGTTTTGTAATTCAGTTCCTGTGTAGCCAAGTTTACATTCCGTGTATTAGTGATATCTTATGATGTTTCTTTTTCTCTGTGACTTATTTCACTTAGAATCATCGTAGCTGAATCCACTCATTATGCTGCTACGGGCCTGATGACATAGATTTCATTGCCTAGTGATATTGCATTGTACGTAAGTACCACAACTTCTTTATCCATATTTCGCTTTCTGTGATATTGAACTTGTACCGTAAATGAGGTTCTCGTAAACAGAGCCATCCCAAATTTTGGGGTGGCTGTGTCTTTTTTATTTTAATTTCACTAAGCTATAGGACTATAAGTGGAAGTGGCCTAGGCTCTGTTGCTTTGTTTTTTAGATGTTTCAGGAAACACCATACACTTCTCCAGAGTGGCTGTTGGCAATTTAGATCCCACCCATCATCATAACAAGGCTCCCAGTTCTCCATGGCCTGTCCTGACTTTCTGGATTTTACACTTTTTTCAGATGGCCCTTTTGACAGGGGGGCAGTGAGACTTCATTGTAGTGCAGATTTCCTTTGCAAGCTTGCTTGGTTGGCGAAAAAAGGCGTATGCGTTTTTTCCTGAATATATTCAGGAAAAAACGCATACACCCCTTTGGACAAGTGCATCATTGTGGACGTTCTGCCTCTTTTCCTATGCTTTACATGCAATTCCAGTCTACCTCCTGAAATCGGTTTCCTGCAATTCTGCCCCGCTTTCAAGTCCTCTTGGCAGCCTTACTTGAATATATTTTTGGAGAATAGCTGTCATTTATAGCTCTGCAGGTTTGTGAATGATAGTGCCCCTGAGCTCCTTTCTTCAACTCACTTTCTTGTGAGCTGGCCGCAACACTGCAGGATTGCTTCAGGCCCTAGTGTGGTTCCGGCACGGCATGCTGAGCCTTTGGTTAATTCCTCTTCCTGGTGGGAAATGAGAGTTAAATTTGCCCGTCCAGACACCTCCAGCTAGTCTCTCATTGGTTCTCCCTATTCCTGTTCATTTTCCGCAGATATTGCAAACTGGGCCAAACAGGAGGTTAAAGGCACTGACTCTCCAAGTGGGGAGAGTGTTAGTAAAGCGTCTGGAATGTTGCACCCGAGTACCAGGGGACGAAAACTGAGACATATTTGAACACATTTCTCGATCACACGGTGGATCATACTCTGGGTTCCACATGCATGTTTTAGCTGAAGGAAGAATCCCTTAAACCTGGAGAGTTGAGACCCATGGAATGGGTACCATGAAATGTGACTTCAAAGGGTCTGCATTTGCTCACCGAACCTCACCAATCCTATCACTGCTGCGTTTATGCCGCTGTACACACGCTTGATTCTCTTTTGGAGACATAGAAATCCATAGGTTTTAAGATACTTACTAGTCAGGTATATTCTTAGGCGTTTAATATGGGGTGTTGAGTCCACTTCGTTGAGCAAGGAGTAGCTCTTGTCTATTACATATTTGACTTATGGAACGGTATCTGTGCTCATTGCAATCTCTGGTTTTATGCAGTACCCCATCTCACCTTTCCCCTAAGCAAGCATAAGTTGCTTTTCTACATTTGAGACCCTGTTCTGTTTTGTAATTCAGTTCCTGTGTAGCCATGTTTACATTCCGTGTATTAATGATATCTTATGATTTTTCTTTTTCTGTGTGACTTATTTCACTTAGAATCATCGTACCTGAGTCCACTCATTATGCTGCTACGTGCCTGGTGACATAGATTTCATTGCTGAGTGATATTGCATTGTACGTAAGTACCACAACTTCTTTATCCATTTTTCGCTTTCTGTGATATTGAACTTGTACCGTAAACGAGGTTCTTGTAAACAGAGCCGACCCAAACTTTGGGGTGGCTGTGCCTTTTTGATTTTAATTTCCCTAAGCTATAGGACCATTAGTGGAAGTGCCCTAGGCTCTGTTGTTTTGTTTTTTAGATGTTTCAGGAAACACCATACACTTCTCCAGAGTGGCTGTTGGCAACTTACATCCCGCCCATCAGCATAACAAGGCTCCCAGTTCTCCATGGCCTGTCCTGCCTTTCTGGATTTTACACTTTTTTCAGATGGCCCTTTTGACCGGGGGGAAGTGAGACTTCATTGTAGTGCAGATTTTCTTTACAAGCTTGCTTGGTTGGCCAAAAAGGGCGTATGCGTTTTTTCCTGAATATATTCAGGAAAAAACGCATACGCACTTTTTGACCAAGTGCATCATTGTGGACGTTCTGCCTCTTTTCCTATGCTTTAAATACAATTCCAGTGTACCTCCTGAAATCGCTTTCCTGCAATTCTGCCCCGCTTTCAAGTCCTCTTGGCAGCCTTACTTCAATATATTTTTGGAGAATAGCTGTCATTTATAAGTCTGCAGGTTTGTGAATGACAGTGCCCCTGAGCTCCTTTCTTCAACTCCCTTTCTTGTGAGCTGGCCGCAACAGCGCAGGATTGCTTCAGGCCCTAGTGTGGTTCCGGCACGGCACGCTGAGCCTTTGGTTAATTCCTCTTCCTGGTGGGAAATGAGAGTTAAATTTGCCCGTCCAGACACCTCCAGCTAGTCTCTCATTGGTTCTCCCTATTGCTGTTCATCTTCCACAGAAATAGCAAACTGGGCCAAACAGGAGGTTAAAGGCACTGACTCTGAAGTGGGGAGAGTGTTAGTAAAGCGTCTGGAATGTTGCACCCGAGTACCAGGGGACGAAAACTGAGACACATTTGAACACGTTTCCCGATCACACGGTGGATCATACTCTGGGTTCCACATGCATGTTTTAGCTGAAGGAAGAATCCCTTAAACCTGGAGAGTGGAGACCCATGGAATGGGTACCATGCAATATGACGTCAAAGGGTCTGCATTTGCTCACCAAACGTCACCAATCCTATCACTGCTGCGTTTATGCCACTGTACACACGCTTGATTCTCTTTCGGAGACATAGAAATCCATAGGTTTTAAGATTCTTACTACTCAGGTATATTCTTAGGCGTTTAATATGGGGTGTTGAGTCCACTTCGTTGAGCAAGGAGTAGCTCTTGTCTATTACATATTTGGCTTATGGAACGGTATCTGTGCTACTTTCAATCTCTGGTTTTATGCAGCACCCCAACTCACCTTTCCCCTTAAGCAAGCATAAGTTGGTTTTCTACATTTGAGACCCTGTTCTGTTTTGTAATTCAGTTCCTGTGTAGCCAAGTTTACATTCCGTGTATTAGTGATATTTTATGATGTTTCTTTTTCTGTGTGACTTATTTCACTTAGAATCATCGTACCTGAATCCACTCATTATGCTGCTACGGGCCTGATGACATAGATTTCATTGCTGAGTGATATTGCATTGTACATAAGTACAACAACTTCTTTATCCATTTTTCGCTTTCTGTGATATTGAACTTGTACCGTAAACGAGGTTCTTGTAAACAGAGCTGTCCCAAACTTTGGGGTGGCTGTGCCTTTTTGATTTTAATTTCCCTAAGCTATAGGACCATAAGTGGAAGTGCCCTAGGCTCTGTTGCTTTGTTTTTTAGATGTTTCAGGAAACACCATACACTTCTCCAGAGTGGCTGTTGGCAATTTACATCCCGTCCATCAGCATGACAAGGCTCCCAGTTCTCCATGGCCAGTCCTGCCTTTCTGGATTTTACACTTTTTTCAGATGGCCGTTTTGACCGGGGGGCAGTGAGACTTCATTGTAGTGCAGATTTCCTTTGCAAGCTTGCTTGGTTGGCCAAAAAGGGCATATGGGTTTTTTCCTGAATATATTCAGGAAAAAACGCATACGGCCTTTTTGGCCAAGTGCATCATTGTGGACGTTCTGCCTCTTTTCCTATGCTTTACATGCAATTCCAGTCTACCTCCTGAAATCGGTTTCCTGCAATTCTGCCCCGCTTTCAAGTCCTCTTGGCAGCCTTACTTCAATATATTTTTGGACGATAGCTGTCATTTATAACTCTGCACGTTTGTGAATGACAGTGCCCCTGAGCTCCTTTCTTCAACTCGCTTTCTTGTGAGCTGGCCGCAACACCACAGGATTGCTTCAGGCCCTAGTGTGGTTCCGGCATGGCACGCTGAGCCTTTGGTTAATTCCTCTTCCTGGTGGGAAATGAGAGTTAAATTTGCCCGTCCAGACACCTCCAGCTAGTCTCTCATGGGTTCTCCCTATTCCTGTTCATTTTCCGCAGAAATGGCAAACTGGGCCAAACAGGAGGTTAAAGGCAGTGACTCTCCAAGTGGGGAGAGTGTTAGTAAAGCGTCTGGAATGTTGCACCCGAGTACCAGGGGATGAAAACTGAGACATATTTGAACACGTTTCCCGATCACACAGTGGATCATACTCTGGGTTCCACATGCATGTTTTAGCTGAAGGAAGAATCCCTTAAACCTGGAGAGTGGAGACCCATGGAATGGTTACCATGCAATATGACTTCAAAGGGTCTGCATTTGCTCACCGAACCTCACCAATCCTATCACTACTGCGTTTATGCCGCTGTACACATCCTTGATTCTCTTTCGGAGACATATATATCCATAGGTTTTAAGATTCTTACTAGTCAGGTATATTCTTAGGCATTTAATATGGGGTGTTGAGTCCACTTCGTTGAGCAAGGAGTAGCTCTTGTCTATTACATATTTGGCTTATGGAACGGTATCTGTGCTCATTTCAACCTCTGGTTTTATGCAGCACCCCAACTCACCTTTCCCCTTAAGCAAGCATAAGTTGGTTTTCTACATTTAAGACCCTGTTCTGTTTTGTAATTCAGTTCCTGTGTAGCCAAGTTTACGTTCCGTGTATTAGTGATATTTTATGAAGTTTCTTTTTCTGTGTGACTTATTTCACTTAGAATCATCGTACCTGAATCCACTCATTATGCTGCTATGGGCCTGATGACATAGATTTCATTGCCTAGTGATATTGCATTGTACGTAAGTACCACAACTTCTTTATCCATTTTTCGCTTTCTGTGATATTGAACTTGTACCGTAAATGAGGTTCTTGTAAACAGAGCCATCCCAAACTTTGGAGTGGCTGTGTCTTTTTTATTTTAATTTCCCTAAGCTATAGGACCATAAGTGGAAGTGCCCTAGGCTCTGTTGCTTTGTTTCTTAGATGTTTCAGGAAACACCATACACTTCTCCAGAGTGGCTGTTGGCAATTTTCATCCCGCCCATCAGCATAACAAGGCTCCCAGTTCTCCATGGCCTGTCCTGCCTTTCTGGATTTTACACTTTTTCCAGATGGCCCTTTTGACCGGGGGGGCAGTGAGACTTCATTGTAGTGCAGATTTCCTTTGCAAGCTTGCTTGGTTGGCCAAAAAGGGCGTATGCGTTTTTTCCTGAATATATTCAGGAAAGAACGCATACGCCCTTTTTGGCCACGTGCATCATTGTGGACGTTCTGCCTCTTTTCCTATGCTTTACATGCAATTCCAGTCTACCTCCTGAAATCGGTTTCCTGCAATTCTGCCCCGCTTTCATGTCCTCCTGGCAGCCTTACTTCAATATAATTTTGGACGATAGCTGTCATTTATAACTCTGCAGGTTTGTGAATTACAGTGTCCCTGAGCTCCTTTCTTCAACTCACTTTCTTGTGAGCTGGCCGCAACACCACAGGATTGCTTCAGGCCCTAGTGTGGTTCCGGCATGGCACGCTGAGCCTTTGGTTAATTCCTCTTCCTGGTGGGAAATGAGAGTTAAATTTGCCCGTCCAGACACCTCCAGCTAGTCTCTCATGGGTTCTCCCTATTCCTGTTCATTTTCCGCAGAAATGGCAAACTGGGCCAAACAGGAGGTTAAAGGCAGTGACTCTCCAAGTGGGGAGAGTGTTAGTAAAGCGTCTGGAATGTTGCACCCGAGTACCAGGGGACGAAAACTGAGACATATTTGAACACGTTTCCCGATCACACAGTGGATCATACTCTGGGTTCCACATGCATGTTTTAGCTGAAGGAAGAATCCCTTAAACCTGGAGAGTGGAGACCCATGGAATGGTTACCATGCAATATGACTTCAAAGGGTCTGCATTTGCTCACCGAACCTCACCAATCCTATCACTACTGCGTTTATGCCGCTGTACACATGCTTGATTCTCTTTCGGAGACATATAAATCCATAGGTTTTAAGATTCTTATTAGTCAGGTATATTCTTAGGCGTTTAATATGAGGTGTTGAGTCCACTTCGTTGAGCAAGGAGTAGCTCTTGTCTATTACATATTTGGCTTATGGAACGGTATCTGTGCTAATGTCAATCTCTGGTTTTATGCAGCATCCCAACTTACCTTTCCCCTTAAGCAAGCATAAGTTGTTGTTGTACATTTGAGACCCTGTTCTGTTTTGTAATTCAGTTCCTGTGTAGCCAAGTTTACATTCCGTGTATTAGTGATATCTTATGATGTTTCTTTTTGTGTGTGACTTATTTCACTTAGAATCATTGTACCTGAATCCACTCATTATGCTGCTATGGGCCTGATGACATAGATTTCATTGCTGAGTGATATTGCATTGTACGTAAGTACCACAACTTCTTTATCCATTTTTCGCTTTCTGTGATATTGAAATTGTACCGAAAACGAGGTTCTTGTAAACAGAGCCATCCCAAACTTTGGTGTGGCTGTGTCTTTTTTATTTTAATTTCCCTAAGCTATAGGACCATAAGTGGAAGTGCCCTAGGCTCTGTTGCTTTGTTTTTTGGATGTTTCAGGAAACACCATACACTTCTCCAGAGTGGCTGTTGGCAATTTACATCCCGCCCATCAGCATAACAAGGCTCCCAGATCTCCATGGCCTGTCCTGCCTTTCTGGATTTTACACTTTTATCAGATGGCCCTTTTGACCGGGTGGCAGTGAGACTTCATTGTAGTGCAGATTTCCTTTGCAAGCTTGCTTGGTTGGCCAAAAAGGGCGTATGTGTTTTTTCCTGAATATATTCAGGAAAAAACGCATACGCCCTTTTTGGCCAAGTGCATCATTGTGGACGTTCTGCCTCTTTTCCTATGCTTTACATGCAATTCCAGTCTACCTCCTGAAATCGGTTTCTTGCAATTCTGCCCCGCTTTCAAGTCCTCTTTGCAGCCTTACTTCAATATATTTTTGGACGATAGCTGTCCTTTATAACTCTGCAGGTTTGTGAATTACAGTGCCCCTGCACTCCTTTCTTCAACTCGCTTTCTCGTGAGCTGGCCGCAACACCGCAGGATTGCTTCAGGCCCTAGTGTGGTTCCGGCATTGCACGCTGAGCCTTTGGTTAATTCCTCTTCCTGGTGGGAAATGAGAGTTAAATTTGACCGTCCAGACACCTCCAGCTAGTCTCTCATTGGTTATCCCTATTCCTGTTCATTTTCTGCAGAAATTGCAAACTGGGCCAAACAGGAGGTTAAAGGCACTGACTCTCCAACTGGGGAGAGTGTTAGTAAAGCGTCTGGAATGTTGCACCCAAGTACCAGGGGACGAAAACTGAGACACATTTGAACAAATTTCCCGATCACACGGTGGATCGTACTGTGGGTTCCACATGCATGTTTTACCTGAAGGAAGAAAACCTTAAACCTGGAGAGTTGAGACCCATGGAATGGGTACCATGCAATATGACTTCAAAGGGTCTGCATTTGCTCACCGAACCTCACCATTCCTATCACTGCTGCGTTTATGCCGCTGTACACACACTTGATTCTCTTTCGGAGACATATACATCCATAGGTTTTAATATTCTTACTAGTCAGGTATATTCTTAGGCGTTTAATATGGGGTGTTGAGTCCACTTCGTTGAGCAAGGAGTAGCTCTTGTCTATTACATATTTGGCTTATGGAACGGTATCTGTGCTACTTTCAACCTTTGGTTTTATGCAGCACCCCAACTCACCTTTCCCCTTAAACAAGCATAAGTTGGTTTTCTACATTTGAGACCCTGTTCTGTTTTGTAATTCAGTTCCTGTGTAGCCAAGTTTACATTCCGTGTATTAGTGATATCTTATGATGTTTCTTTTTCTGTGTGACTTATTTCACTTAGAATCATCGTACCTGAATCCACTCATTATGCTGCTGTGGACCTGATGGCATAGATTTCATTGCTGAGTGATATTGCATTGTACGTAAGTACCACATCTTCTTTATCCATTTTTCGCTTTCTGTGATATTGAACTTGTACCGTAAAGGAGGTTCTTCTAAACAGAGCCGTCCCAAACATTGGGGTGGCTGTGTCTTTTTTATTTTAATTTCCCTAAGCTATAGGACCATAAGTGGAAGTGCCCTAGGCTCTGTTGCTTTGTTTTTTAGATGTTTCAGGAAACACCATACACTTCTCCAGAGTGGCTGTTGGCAATTTACATCCCGCCCATCAGCATAACAAGGCCCCCAGTTCTCCATGGCCTGTCCTGCCTTTCTGGATTTTACACTTTTTTCAGATTGCCCTTTTGACCGGGGGGCAGTGAGACTTCATTGTAGTGCAGATTTCATTTGCAAGCTTGCTTGTTTGGCCAAAAGGGCGTATGCGTTTTTTCCTGAATATATTCAGGAAAAAACGCATACACCCTTTTTGGCCAAGTGCATCATTGTGGACGTTCTGCCTCTTTTTCTATGCTTTACATGCAAATCCAGTCTACCTCCTGAAATCGGTTTCCTGCAATTCTGCCCCGCTTTCAAGTCCTCTTGGCAACCTTACTTCAATATATTTTTGGACGATAGCTGTCATTTATAACTCTGCAGGTTTGTGAATGACAGTGCCCCTGAGCTCCTTTCTTCAACTCACTTTCTTGTGAGCTGGCCGCAACACCGCAGGATTGCTTCAGGCCCTAGGGTGCTTCCGGCATGGCATGCTGAGCCTTTGGTTAATTCCTCTTCCTGGTGGGAAATGAGAGTTAAATTTGCCCGTCCAGACACCTCCAGCTAGTCTCTCATTGGTTCTCCCTATTCCTGTTCATTTTCCGCAGAAATTGCAAACTGCGCCAAACAGGAGGATAAAGGCACTGACTCTCCAAGTGGGGAGAGTGTTAGTAAAGCGTCTGGAATGTTGCACCCGAGTACCAGGGGATGAAAACTGACACACATTTGAACACGTTTCCCGATCACATGGTGAAACATACTCTGGGTTCCACATGCATGTTTTAGCTGAAGGAAGAATCCCTTAAACCTGGAGAGTTGAGACCCATGGAATGGGTACCATGCAATATGACTTCAAAGGGTCTGCATTGGCTCACCGAACCTCACCAATCGTATCACTGCTGCGTTTATGCCGCTGTATACATGCTTGATTCTCCTCCGGAGACATATAAATCCATAGGATTTAAGATTCTTACTAGACAGGTATATTCTTAGGCGTTTACTATGGGGTGTTGAGTCCACTTCGTTGAGCAAGGAGTAGCTCTTGTCTATTACATATTTGGCTTATGGAACGGTATCTGTGCTACTTTCAATCTCTGGTTTTATGCAGCACCCCAACTCACCTTTCCCCTTAAGCAAGCATAAGTTGGTTTTCTACATTTGAGACCCTGTTCTGTTTTGTAATTCAGTTCCTGTGTAGCCAAGTTTACATTCCGTGTATTAGTGATATTTTATGATGTTTCTTTTTCTGTGTGACTTATTTCACTTAGAATCATCGTACCTGAATCCACTCATTATGCTGCTACGGGCCTGATGACATAGATTTCATTGCTGAGTGATATTGCATTGTACATAAGTACAACAACTTCTTTATCCATTTTTCGCTTTCTGTGATATTGAACTTGTACCGTAAACGAGGTTCTTGTAAACAGAGCTGTCCCAAACTTTGGGGTGGCTGTGCCTTTTTGATTTTAATTTCCCTAAGCTATAGGACCATAAGTGGAAGTGCCCTAGGCTCTGTTGCTTTGTTTTTTAGATGTTTCAGGAAACACCATACACTTCTCCAGAGTGGCTGTTGGCAATTTACATCCCGTCCATCAGCATGACAAGGCTCCCAGTTCTCCATGGCCAGTCCTGCCTTTCTGGATTTTACACTTTTTTCAGATGGCCGTTTTGACCGGGGGGCAGTGAGACTTCATTGTAGTGCAGATTTCCTTTGCAAGCTTGCTTGGTTGGCCAAAAAGGGCATATGGGTTTTTTCCTGAATATATTCAGGAAAAAACGCATACGGCCTTTTTGGCCAAGTGCATCATTGTGGACGTTCTGCCTCTTTTCCTATGCTTTACATGCAATTCCAGTCTACCTCCTGAAATCGGTTTCCTGCAATTCTGCCCCGCTTTCAAGTCCTCTTGGCAGCCTTACTTCAATATATTTTTGGACGATAGCTGTCATTTATAACTCTGCACGTTTGTGAATGACAGTGCCCCTGAGCTCCTTTCTTCAACTCGCTTTCTTGTGAGCTGGCCGCAACACCACAGGATTGCTTCAGGCCCTAGTGTGGTTCCGGCATGGCACGCTGAGCCTTTGGTTAATTCCTCTTCCTGGTGGGAAATGAGAGTTAAATTTGCCCGTCCAGACACCTCCAGCTAGTCTCTCATGGGTTCTCCCTATTCCTGTTCATTTTCCGCAGAAATGGCAAACTGGGCCAAACAGGAGGTTAAAGGCAGTGACTCTCCAAGTGGGGAGAGTGTTAGTAAAGCGTCTGGAATGTTGCACCCGAGTACCAGGGGATGAAAACTGAGACATATTTGAACACGTTTCCCGATCACACAGTGGATCATACTCTGGGTTCCACATGCATGTTTTAGCTGAAGGAAGAATCCCTTAAACCTGGAGAGTGGAGACCCATGGAATGGTTACCATGCAATATGACTTCAAAGGGTCTGCATTTGCTCACCGAACCTCACCAATCCTATCACTACTGCGTTTATGCCGCTGTACACATGCTTGATTCTCTTTCGGAGACATATATATCCATAGGTTTTAAGATTCTTACTAGTCAGGTATATTCTTAGGCATTTAATATGGGGTGTTGAGTCCACTTCGTTGAGCAAGGAGTAGCTCTTGTCTATTACATATTTGGCTTATGGAACGGTATCTGTGCTCATTTCAACCTCTGGTTTTATGCAGCACCCCAACTCACCTTTCCCCTTAAGCAAGCATAAGTTGGTTTTCTACATTTAAGACCCTGTTCTGTTTTGTAATTCAGTTCCTGTGTAGCCAAGTTTACGTTCCGTGTATTAGTGATATTTTATGAAGTTTCTTTTTCTGTGTGACTTATTTCACTTAGAATCATCGTACCTGAATCCACTCATTATGCTGCTATGGGCCTGATGACATAGATTTCATTGCCTAGTGATATTGCATTGTACGTAAGTACCACAACTTCTTTATCCATATTTCGCTTTCTGTGATATTGAACTTGTACCGTAACTGAGGTTCTTGTAACAGAGCCATCCCAAACTTTGGGGTGGCTGTGTCTTTTTGATTTTAATTTCCCTAAGCTATAGGACCATAAGTGGAAGTGACCTAGGCTCTGTTGCTTTGTTTTTTAGGTGTTTCAGGAAACACCATACACTTCCCCAGAGTGGCTGTTGGCAATTTACATCCTGCCCATCAGCATAACAAGGCTCCCAGTTCTCCGTGGCCTGTCCTGCCTTTCTGGATTTTACACTTTTTTCAGATGGCCCTTTTGACCGGGGGGCAGTGAGACTTCATTGTAGTGCAGATTTCCTTTGCAAGCTTGCTTGGTTGGCCAAAAAGGGCGTATGCGTTTTTTCCTGAATATATTCAGGAAAAAACGCATACGCCCTTTTTGGCCAAGTGCATCATTGTGGACGTTCTGCCTCTTTTCCTATGCTTTACATGCAATTCCAGTCTACCTCCTGAAATCGGTTTCCTGCAATTCTGCCCCGCTTTCATGTCCTCCTGGCAGCCTTACTTCAATATAATTTTGGACGATAGCTGTCATTTATAACTCTGCAGGTTTGTGAATTACAGTGTCCCTGATCTCCTTTCTTCAACTCACTTTCTTGTGAGCTGACCGCAACACCGCAGGACTGCTTCAGGCCCTAGTGTGGTTCTGGCATGGCACACTGAGCCTTTGGTTAATTCCTCTTCCTGGTGGGAAATTAGAGTTAAATTTGCCCGTCCAGACACTTCCAGCTAGTCTCTCATTGGTTCTCCCTATTCCTGTTCATTTTCCGCAGAAATTGCAAACTGGGCCAAACAGGAGGTTAAAGGCACTGACTCTCCAAGTGAGGAGAGTGTTAGTAAAGCGTCTGGAATGTTGCACCCGAGTACCAGGGGATGAAAACTGAGACACATTTAAACATGTTTCCTGATCAAACGGTGGATCATACTCTGGGTTCCACTTGCATGATTTAGCTGAAGGAAGAATCCCTTAAACCTGGAGAGTTGAGACCCATGGAATGGGTACCATGCAATATGACTTCAAAGGGTCTGCATTTGCTCACCGAACCTCACCAATCCTATCACTGTTGCGTTTATGCTGCTGGACACATGCTTGATTCTCTTTCGGAGACATATCAATCCATAGGTTTTAAGATTCTTACTTATCAGGTATATTCTTAGGCGTTTAATATGGGTTGTTGACTCCACTGCATTGAGCAAGGAGTAGCTCTTTTCTATTACGTATTTGGCTTATGGAACGGTATCTGTGCTAATTTCAATCTCTGGTTTTATGCAGCACCCCAACTCACCTTTCCCCTTAAG
Source organism: Orcinus orca (assembly GCF_937001465.1). NCBI lineage: Eukaryota > Metazoa > Chordata > Mammalia > Artiodactyla > Delphinidae > Orcinus > Orcinus orca. The sequence goes on from NC_064560.1 coordinate 42,733,257, forward strand.
CAAGCATAAGTTGGTTTTCTACATTTGAGACCCTGTTCTGTTTTGTAATTCAGTTCCTGTGTAGCCAAGTTTACATTCCGTGTATTAGTGATATCTTATGATGTTTCTTTTTCTCTGTGACTTATTTCACTTAGAATCATCATACCAGAATCCACTCATTATGCTGCTACAGGCCTGATGACATAGATTTCATTGCTGAGTGATATTGCATTGTACGTAAGTACCACAACTTCTTTATCCATTTTTCGCTTTCTGTGATATTGAACTTGTACCGTAAATGAGGTTCTTGTAAACAGAGCCATCCCAAACTTTGGAGTGGCTGTGTCTTTTTTATTTTAATTTCCCTAAGCTATAGGACCATAAGTGGAAGTGCCCTAGGCTCTGTTGCTTTGTTTCTTAGATGTTTCAGGAAACACCATACACTTCTCCAGAGTGGCTGTTGGCAATTTTCATCCCGCCCATCAGCATAACAAGGCTCCCAGTTCTCCATGGCCTGTCCTGCCTTTCTGGATTTTACACTTTTTCCAGATGGCCCTTTTGACCGGGGGGGCAGTGAGACTTCATTGTAGTGCAGATTTCCTTTGCAAGCTTGCTTGGTTGGCCAAAAAGGGCGTATGCGTTTTTTCCTGAATATATTCAGGAAAGAACGCATACGCCCTTTTTGGCCACGTGCATCATTGTGGACGTTCTGCCTCTTTTCCTATGCTTTACATGCAATTCCAGTCTACCTCCTGAAATCGGTTTCCTGCAATTCTGCCCCGCTTTCATGTCCTCCTGGCAGCCTTACTTCAATATAATTTTGGACGATAGCTGTCATTTATAACTCTGCAGGTTTGTGAATTACAGTGTCCCTGAGCTCCTTTCTTCAACTCACTTTCTTGTGAGCTGGCCGCAACACCACAGGATTGCTTCAGGCCCTAGTGTGGTTCCGGCATGGCACGCTGAGCCTTTGGTTAATTCCTCTTCCTGGTGGGAAATGAGAGTTAAATTTGCCCGTCCAGACACCTCCAGCTAGTCTCTCATGGGTTCTCCCTATTCCTGTTCATTTTCCGCAGAAATGGCAAACTGGGCCAAACAGGAGGTTAAAGGCAGTGACTCTCCAAGTGGGGAGAGTGTTAGTAAAGCGTCTGGAATGTTGCACCCGAGTACCAGGGGACGAAAACTGAGACATATTTGAACACGTTTCCCGATCACACAGTGGATCATACTCTGGGTTCCACATGCATGTTTTAGCTGAAGGAAGAATCCCTTAAACCTGGAGAGTGGAGACCCATGGAATGGTTACCATGCAATATGACTTCAAAGGGTCTGCATTTGCTCACCGAACCTCACCAATCCTATCACTACTGCGTTTATGCCGCTGTACACATGCTTGATTCTCTTTCGGAGACATATAAATCCATAGGTTTTAAGATTCTTATTAGTCAGGTATATTCTTAGGCGTTTAATATGAGGTGTTGAGTCCACTTCGTTGAGCAAGGAGTAGCTCTTGTCTATTACATATTTGGCTTATGGAACGGTATCTGTGCTAATGTCAATCTCTGGTTTTATGCAGCATCCCAACTTACCTTTCCCCTTAAGCAAGCATAAGTTGTTGTTGTACATTTGAGACCCTGTTCTGTTTTGTAATTCAGTTCCTGTGTAGCCAAGTTTACATTCCGTGTATTAGTGATATCTTATGATGTTTCTTTTTGTGTGTGACTTATTTCACTTAGAATCATTGTACCTGAATCCACTCATTATGCTGCTATGGGCCTGATGACATAGATTTCATTGCTGAGTGATATTGCATTGTACGTAAGTACCACAACTTCTTTATCCATTTTTCGCTTTCTGTGATATTGAAATTGTACCGAAAACGAGGTTCTTGTAAACAGAGCCATCCCAAACTTTGGTGTGGCTGTGTCTTTTTTATTTTAATTTCCCTAAGCTATAGGACCATAAGTGGAAGTGCCCTAGGCTCTGTTGCTTTGTTTTTTGGATGTTTCAGGAAACACCATACACTTCTCCAGAGTGGCTGTTGGCAATTTACATCCCGCCCATCAGCATAACAAGGCTCCCAGATCTCCATGGCCTGTCCTGCCTTTCTGGATTTTACACTTTTATCAGATGGCCCTTTTGACCGGGTGGCAGTGAGACTTCATTGTAGTGCAGATTTCCTTTGCAAGCTTGCTTGGTTGGCCAAAAAGGGCGTATGTGTTTTTTCCTGAATATATTCAGGAAAAAACGCATACGCCCTTTTTGGCCAAGTGCATCATTGTGGACGTTCTGCCTCTTTTCCTATGCTTTACATGCAATTCCAGTCTACCTCCTGAAATCGGTTTCTTGCAATTCTGCCCCGCTTTCAAGTCCTCTTTGCAGCCTTACTTCAATATATTTTTGGACGATAGCTGTCCTTTATAACTCTGCAGGTTTGTGAATTACAGTGCCCCTGCGCTCCTTTCTTCAACTCGCTTTCTCGTGAGCTGGCCGCAACACCGCAGGATTGCTTCAGGCCCTAGTGTGGTTCCGGCATTGCACGCTGAGCCTTTGGTTAATTCCTCTTCCTGGTGGGAAATGAGAGTTAAATTTGACCGTCCAGACACCTCCAGCTAGTCTCTCATTGGTTATCCCTATTCCTGTTCATTTTCTGCAGAAATTGCAAACTGGGCCAAACAGGAGGTTAAAGGCACTGACTCTCCAACTGGGGAGAGTGTTAGTAAAGCGTCTGGAATGTTGCACCCAAGTACCAGGGGACGAAAACTGAGACACATTTGAACAAATTTCCCGATCACACGGTGGATCGTACTGTGGGTTCCACATGCATGTTTTACCTGAAGGAAGAAAACCTTAAACCTGGAGAGTTGAGACCCATGGAATGGGTACCATGCAATATGACTTCAAAGGGTCTGCATTTGCTCACCGAACCTCACCATTCCTATCACTGCTGCGTTTATGCCGCTGTACACACACTTGATTCTCTTTCGGAGACATATACATCCATAGGTTTTAATATTCTTACTAGTCAGGTATATTCTTAGGCGTTTAATATGGGGTGTTGAGTCCACTTCGTTGAGCAAGGAGTAGCTCTTGTCTATTACATATTTGGCTTATGGAACGGTATCTGTGCTACTTTCAACCTTTGGTTTTATGCAGCACCCCAACTCACCTTTCCCCTTAAACAAGCATAAGTTGGTTTTCTACATTTGAGACCCTGTTCTGTTTTGTAATTCAGTTCCTGTGTAGCCAAGTTTACATTCCGTGTATTAGTGATATCTTATGATGTTTCTTTTTCTGTGTGACTTATTTCACTTAGAATCATCGTACCTGAATCCACTCATTATGCTGCTGTGGACCTGATGGCATAGATTTCATTGCTGAGTGATATTGCATTGTACGTAAGTACCACATCTTCTTTATCCATTTTTCGCTTTCTGTGATATTGAACTTGTACCGTAAAGGAGGTTCTTCTAAACAGAGCCGTCCCAAACATTGGGGTGGCTGTGTCTTTTTTATTTTAATTTCCCTAAGCTATAGGACCATAAGTGGAAGTGCCCTAGGCTCTGTTGCTTTGTTTTTTAGATGTTTCAGGAAACACCATACACTTCTCCAGAGTGGCTGTTGGCAATTTACATCCCGCCCATCAGCATAACAAGGCCCCCAGTTCTCCATGGCCTGTCCTGCCTTTCTGGATTTTACACTTTTTTCAGATTGCCCTTTTGACCGGGGGGCAGTGAGACTTCATTGTAGTGCAGATTTCATTTGCAAGCTTGCTTGTTTGGCCAAAAGGGCGTATGCGTTTTTTCCTGAATATATTCAGGAAAAAACGCATACACCCTTTTTGGCCAAGTGCATCATTGTGGACGTTCTGCCTCTTTTTCTATGCTTTACATGCAAATCCAGTCTACCTCCTGAAATCGGTTTCCCGCAATTCTGCCCCGCTTTCAAGTCCTCTTGGCAACCTTACTTCAATATATTTTTGGACGATAGCTGTCATTTATAACTCTGCAGGTTTGTGAATGACAGTGCCCCTGAGCTCCTTTCTTCAACTCACTTTCTTGTGAGCTGGCCGCAACACCGCAGGATTGCTTCAGGCCCTAGGGTGCTTCCGGCATGGCACGCTGAGCCTTTGGTTAATTCCTCTTCCTGGTGGGAAATGAGAGTTAAATTTGCCCGTCCAGACACCTCCAGCTAGTCTCTCATTGGTTCTCCCTATTCCTGTTCATTTTCCGCAGAAATTGCAAACTGCGCCAAACAGGAGGATAAAGGCACTGACTCTCCAAGTGGGGAGAGTGTTAGTAAAGCGTCTGGAATGTTGCACCCGAGTACCAGGGGATGAAAACTGACACACATTTGAACACGTTTCCCGATCACATGGTGAAACATACTCTGGGTTCCACATGCATGTTTTAGCTGAAGGAAGAATCCCTTAAACCTGGAGAGTTGAGACCCATGGAATGGGTACCATGCAATATGACTTCAAAGGGTCTGCATTGGCTCACCGAACCTCACCAATCGTATCACTGCTGCGTTTATGCCGCTGTACACATGCTTGATTCTCCTCCGGAGACATATAAATCCATAGGATTTAAGATTCTTACTAGACAGGTATATTCTTAGGCGTTTACTATGGGGTGTTGAGTCCACTTCGTTGAGCAAGGAGTAGCTCTTGTCTATTACATATTTGGCTTATGGAACGGTATCTGTGCTAATTTTAATCTCTGGTTTTATGCAGCACCCCAACTCACCTTTCCCCTTAAGCAAGCATAAATTGGTTTTCTACATTTCAGAGCATGTTCTGTTTTGTAATTCAGTTCCTGTGTAGCCAAGTTTACATTCCGTGTATTAGTGATATCTTATGATGTTTCTTTTTCTGTGTGATTTATTTCACTTAGAATCATTGTACCTGAATCCACTCATTATGCTGCTACGGGACTGACAACATATATTTCATTGCTGAGTGATATTGCATTATACATAAGTACCACAACTTCTTTATCCAGTTTTCACTTTCTGTGATATTGAACTTGTACCGTAAACGAGTTTCTTGTCAACAGAGACAACCCAAACTTTGGGGTGGCTTTGTCTTTTTGATTTTAATTTCCCTAAGCTATAGGGCCATAAGTGGAAGTGCCCTAGGCTGTGTTGCTTTGCTTTTTAGATATTTCAGGAAACACCGTACACTTCTACAGAGTGGCTGTTGGCAATTTACATCCCGCCCATCAGCATAACAAGGCTCGCAATTCTCCATGGCCTGTCCTGCCTTTCTGGATTTTACACTTTTTCAGATGGCCCTTTTGACGGGGGGCAGTGAGACTTCATTGTAGTGCAGATTTCCTTTGCAAGCTTGCTTGGTTGGCCAAAAAGGGCGTATGCGTTTTTTCCTGAATATATTCAGGAAAAACTGCATATGCCCTTTTTGGCCAAGTGCATCATTGTGGACGTTCTGCCTCATTTCCTATGCTTTACATGCAATTCCAGTCTACCTCCTCAAATCAGTTTCCTGCAATTCTGCCCCGCTTCCAAGTCCTCTTGGCAGCCTTACTTCAATATATTTTTGGACGATAGCTGTCATTTATAACTCTGCAGGTTCGTGAATTACAGTGCCCCTGAGCTCCTTTCTTCTACTCGCTTTCTTGTGAGCTGGCCGACACATCGCGAGATTGCTTCAGGCCCTAGTAAGGTTCCGGCACGGCACGCTGAGCCTTTGGTTAATTCATCTTCCTGGTGGGAAATGAGAGTTAAATTTGCCCGTCCAGACACCTCCAGCTAGTCTCTCATTGTTTCTCCCTATTCCTGTTCATTTTCCGCAGAAATTGCAAACTGGGCCAAACAGGAGGTTAAAGGCACTGACTCTCCAAGTGGGGAGAGTGTTAGTAAAGCGTCTGGAATATTGCACCTGAGTACCAGGGGACGAAAACTGAGACACATTTGAACACGTTTCCCGATCTCATGGTGAATCATACTCTGGGTTCCACATGCATGTTTTAGCTGAAGGAAGAATCCCTTAAACCTGGAGAGTGGAGACCCATGGAATGGGTACCATGCAATATGACTTCAAAGGGTCTGCATTTGCTCACCGAACCTCACCAATCCTATCACTGCTGCGTTTATGCCGCTGTACACACGCTTGATTCTCTTTCAGAGACATAGAAATCCATAGGTTTTAAGATTCTTACTAGTCAGGTATATTCTTAGGCGTTTAATATGGGGTGTTGAGTCCACTTCGTTGAGCAAGGAGTAGCTCTTGCCTATTACATATTTGGCTTATGGAACGGTATCTGTGCTAATTTTAATCTCTGGTTTTATGCAGCACCCAAACTCACCTTTCCCCTTAAGCAAGCATAAGTTGGTTTTCTACATTTGAGACCCTGTTCTGTTTTGTAATTCAGTTCCTGTGTAGCCAAGTTTACATTCCGTGTAGTAGTGATATGTTATGACGTTTCTTTTTCTCTGTGACTTATTTCACTTAGAATCATTGTACCTAAATCCACTCATTATGCTGCTACGGGCCTGATGACATAGATTTCATTGCTGAGTGATATTGCATTGTACGTAAGTACCACAACTCCTTTATCCATTTTTCGCTTTCTGTGATATTGAACTTGTACCATAAACGAGGTTCTTGTAAACAGAGCCATCCCAAACTTTGGTGTGGCTGTGTCTTTTTTATTTTAATTTCCCTAAGCTATAGGACCATAAGTGGAAGTGCCCTATGCTCTGTTGCTTTGTTTTTAAGATGTTTCAGGAAACACAATACACTTCTCCAGAGTGGCTGTTGGCAATTTACATCCCGCCCATCAGCATAACAAGGCTCCCAGTTCTCCATGGCCTGTCCTGCCTTTCTGGATTTTACACATTTTTCAGATGGCCCTTTTGACCGGGCGGCAGTGAGACTTCATTGTAGTGCAGATTGCCTTTGCAAGCTTGCTTGGTTGGCCATAAAGTGCGTATGCGTTTTTTCCTGAATATATTCAGGAAAAAACGCATACGCCCTTTTTGGCCAAGTGCATCATTGTGAACGTTCTGCCTCTTTTCCTATGCTTTACATGCAATTCCAGTCTACCTCCTGAAATCGGTTTCCTGCAATTCTGCCCCGCTTTCAAGTCCTCTTGGCAGACTTACTTCAATATATTTTTGGACGATAGCTGTCATTTATAACTCTGCAGGTTTGTGAATGACAGTGCCCCTGAGCTCCTTTCTTCAACTCGCTTTCTTTTGAGCTGGCCGCAACACCGCAGGATTGCTTCAGGCCCTAGTGTGGTTCCGGCATGGCACGCTGAGCCTTTGGTTAATTCCTCTTCCTGGTGGGAAATGAGAGTTAAATTTGCCCGTCCAGACACCTCCAGCTAGTCTCTCATGGGTTCTCCCTATTCCTGTTCATTTTCCGCAGAAATGGCAAACTGGGCCAAACAGGAGGTTAAAGGCAGTGACTCTCCAAGTGGGGAGAGTGTTAGTAAAGCGTCTGGAATGTTGCACCCGAGTACCAGGGGACGAAAACTGAGACACATTTGAACACGTTTCCCGATCACACGGTGGATCATACTCTGGGTTCCACATGCATGTTTTAGCTGAAGGAAGAATCCCTTAAACCTGGAGATTGGAGACCCATGGAATGGTTACCATGCAATATGACTTCAAAGGGTCTGCATTTGCTCACCGAACCTCACCAATCCTATCACTACTGCGTTTATGCCGCTGTACACATGCTTGATTCTCTTTCGGAGACATATATATCCATAGGTTTTAAGATTCTTACTAGTCAGGTATATTCTTAGGCGTTTAATATGGGGTGTTGAGTCCACTTCGTTGAGCAAGGAGTAGCTCTTGTCTATTACATATTTGGCTTATGGAACGGTATCTGTGCTCATTTCAACCTCTGGTTTTATGCAGCACCCCAACTCACCTTTCCCCTTAAGCAAGCATAAGTTGGTTTTCTACATTTAAGACCCTGTTCTGTTTTGTAATTCAGTTCCTGTGTAGCCAAGTTTACATTCCGTGTATTAGTGATATTTTATGAAGTTTCTTTTTCTGTGTGACTTATTTCACTTAGAATCATCGTACCTGAATCCACTCATTATGCTGCTACGGGCCTGATGACATAGATTTCATTGCCTAGTGATATTGCATTGTACGTAAGTACGACAACTTCTTTATCCATATTTCGCTTTCTGTGATATTGAACTTGTACCGTAAATGAGGTTCTTGTAACAGAGCCGTCCCAAACTTTGGGGTGGCTGTGTCTTTTTGATTTTAATTTCCCTAAGCTATAGGACCATAAGTGGAAGTGACCTAGGCTCTGTTGCTTTGTTTTTTAGGTGTTTCAGGAAACACCATACACTTCCCCAGAGTGGCTGTTGGCAATTTACATCCTGCCCATCAGCATAACAAGGCTCCCAGTTCTCCGTGGCCTGTCCTGCCTTTCTGGATTTTACACTTTTTTCAGATGGCCCTTTTGACCGGGGGGCAGTGAGACTTCATTGTAGTGCAGATTTCCTTTGCAAGCTTGCTTGGTTGGCCAAAAAGGGCGTATGCGTTTTTTCCTGAATATATTCAGGAAAAAACGCATACGCCCTTTTTGGCCAAGTGCATCATTGTGGACGTTCTGCCTCTTTTCCTATGCTTTACATGCAATTCCAGTCTACCTCCTGAAATCGGTTTCCTGCAATTCTGCCCCGCTTTCAAGTCCTCTTGGCAGCCTTACTTCAATATATTTCTGGAAGATAGCTGTCATTTATAGCTCTGCAGGTTTGTAAATGACAGTGCCCCTGAGCTCCTTTCTTCAACTCGCTTTCTTGTGAGCTGTCCGCAACACCGCAGGATTGCTTCAGGCCCTAGTATGGTTCCGGCATGGCACGCTGAGCCTTTGGTTAATTCCTCTTCCTGGTGGGAAATGAGAGTTAAATTTGCCCGTCCAGACACCTCCAGCTAGTCTCTCATTGGTTCTCCCAACTTCTGTTCATCTTCCACAGAAATTGCAAACTGGGCCAAACAGGAGGTTAAAGGCACTGACTCTTCAAGTGGGGAGAGTGTTAGTAAAGCGTCTGGAATGTTGCACCCGAGTACCAGGGGACGAAAACTGAGACACATTTGAACACGTTTCCCGATCACACGGTGGATCATACTCTGGGTTCCACATACATCTTTTACCTGAAAGAAGAATCCCTTAAACCTGGAGAGTTGAGACCCATGGAATGGGTACCATGCAATATGACTTCAAAGGGTCTGCATTTGCTCACCGAACCTCACCAATCCTATCACTGCTGCGTTTATGCCGCTGTACACACGCTTGATTCTCTTTCGGAGACATATAAATCCATAGGTTTTAAGATTTTTACTAGTCAGGTATACTCTTAGGCGTTTAATATGGGGTGTTGAGTCCAATTCGTTGAGCAAGGAGTAGCTCTTGTCTATTACATATTTGGCTTATGGAACGGTATCTGTGCTAATTTCAATCTCTGGTTTTAGGCAGCACCCCAACTCACCTTTCCCCTTAAGCAAGCATAAGTTGGTTTTCTACATTTGAGACCCTGTTTTTTGTAATTCAGTTCCTGTGTAGCCAAGTTTACATTCCGTGTATTAGTGATATCTTATGATGTTTCTTTTTCTGTGTGACTTATTTCACTTAGAATCATCGTACCTGAATCCACTCATTATGCTGCTATGGGCCTGATGACATAGATTTCATTGCTGACTGGTATTGCATTGTACGTAAGTACGACAACTTCTTTATCCATTTTTCGCTTTCTGTGATATTGAACTTGTACTGTAAACGAGGTTCTTGTAAACAGAGCCGTCCCAAACTTTGGGGTGGCTGTGTCTTTTTGATTTTAATATCCCTAAGCTATAGGACCATAAGTTGAAGCAGCCTAGGCTCTGTTGCTTTGTTTTTTAGATGTTTCAGGAAACACCATACACTTCTCCAGAGTGGCTGTTGGCAATTTACATCCCACCCATCAGCATAACAAGCCTCCCAGTTCTCCATCGCCTGTCCTGCCTTTCTGGATTTTACACTTTTTTCAGATGGCCCTTTTGACCGGGGGGCAGTGAGACTTCATTGTAGTGCAGATTTCCTTTGCAAGCTTGCTTGGTTGTCCAAAAAGAGCGTATGCGTTTCTTCCTGAATATATTCAGGAAGAAACGCATACACCCTTTTTGGCCAAGTGCATCATTGTGGACGTTCTGCCTCTTTTCCTATGCTTTACATGCAATTCCAGTCTACCTCCTGAAATCGGTTTCCTGCAATTCTGCCCCGCTTTCATGTCCTCTTGGCAGCCTTACTTCAATATAATTTTGGACGATAGCTGTCATTTATAACTCTGCAGGTTTGTGAATTACAGTGTCCCTGAGCTCCTTTCTTCAACTCACTTTCTTGTGAGCTGACCGCAACACCGCAGGACTGCTTCAGGCCCTAGTGTGGTTCTGGCATGGCACACTGAGCCTTTGGTTAATTCCTCTTCCTGGTGGGAAATTAGAGTTAAATTTGCCCGTCCAGACACTTCCAGCTACTCTCTCATTGGTTCTCCCTATTCCTGTTCATTTTCCGCAGAAATTGCAAACTGGGCCAAACAGGAGGTTAAAGGCACTGACTCTCCAAGTGAGGAGAGTGTTAGTAAAGCGTCTGGAATGTTGCACCCGAGTACCAGGGGATGAAAACTGAGACACATTTAAACATGTTTCCTGATCAAACGGTGGATCATACTCTGGGTTCCACTTGCATGATTTAGCTGAAGGAAGAATCCCTTAAACCTGGAGAGTTGAGACCCATGGAATGGGTACCATGCAATATGACTTCAAAGGGTCTGCATTTGCTCACCGAACCTCACCAATCCTATCACTGTTGCGTTTATGCTGCTGGACACACGCTTGATTCTCTTTCGGAGACATATCAATCCATAGGTTTTAAGATTCTTACTTATCAGGTATATTCTTAGGCGTTTAATATGGGTTGTTGACTCCACTGCATTGAGCAAGGAGTAGCTCTTTTCTATTACGTATTTGGCTTATGGAACGGTATCTGTGCTAATTTCAATCTCTGGTTTTATGCAGCACCCCAACTCACCTTTCCCCTTAAGCAAGCATAAGTTGGTTTTGTACATTTGAGACCCTGTTCTGTTTTGTAATTCAGTTCCTGTGTAGCCAAGTTTACATTCCGTGTATTAGTGATATCTTATGATGTTTCTTTTTCTCTGTGACTTATTTCACTTAGAATCATCATACCAGAATCCACTCATTATGCTGCTACGGGCCTGATGACATAGATTTCATTGCTGAGTGATATTGCATTGTACGTAAGTACCACAACTTCTTTATCCATTTTTCGCTTTCTGTGATATTGAACTTGTACCGTAAATGAGGTTCTTGTAAACAGAGCCATCCCAAACTTTGGAGTGGCTGTGTCTTTTTTATTTTAATTTCCCTAAGCTATAGGACCATAAGTGGAAGTGCCCTAGGCTCTGTTGCTTTGTTTCTTAGATGTTTCAGGAAACACCATACACTTCTCCAGAGTGGCTGTTGGCAATTTTCATCCCGCCCATCAGCATAACAAGGCTCCCAGTTCTCCATGGCCTGTCCTGCCTTTCTGGATTTTACACTTTTTCCAGATGGCCCTTTTGACCGGGGGGGCAGTGAGACTTCATTGTAGTGCAGATTTCCTTTGCAAGCTTGCTTGGTTGGCCAAAAAGGGCGTATGCGTTTTTTCCTGAATATATTCAGGAAAGAACGCATACACCCTTTTTGGCCACGTGCATCATTGTGGACGTTCTGCCTCTTTTCCTATGCTTTACATGCAATTCCAGTCTACCTCCTGAAATCGGTTTCCTGCAATTCTGCCACGCTTTCAAGTCCTCTTGGCAGCCTTACTTCAATATATTTTTGGACGATAGCTGTCGTTTATAACTCTGCAGGATTGTGAATTACAGTGCCCCTGAGCTCCTTTCTAACTCGCTTTCTTGTGAGCTGGCCGCAACACCGCATGATTGCTTCCGGCCCTAGTGTGGTTCCGGCATGGCACGCTGAGCCTTTGGTTAATTCCTCTTCCTGGTGGGAAATGAGAGTTAAATTTGCCCGTCCAGACACCTCCAGCTAGTCTCTCCTTGGTTCTCCCTATTCCTGTTCATTTTCCGCAGAAATTGCAAACTGGGCCAAACAGGAGGTTAAAGGCACTGACTCTCCAAGTGGGGAGAGTGTTAGTAAAGCGTCTGGAAAGTTGCACCCGAGCACCAGGGGACGAAAACTGAGACACATTTGAACACGTTTACCGATGACACGGTAGATCATACTCTGGGTTCCACATGCATATTTTAGCTGAAGGAAGAATACTTAAACCTGGAGAGTTGAGACCAATGGAATGAGTACCATGCAATATGACTTCAAAGGGTCTGCATTTGCTCACCGAACCTCACCAATCCTATCACTACTGCGTTTATGCTGCTGTACACATGCTTGATTCTCTTTCGGAGACATATAAATCCATAGGTTTTAAGATTCTTATTAGGCAGGTATATTCTTAGGCGTTTAATATGAGGTGTTGAGTCCACTTCGTTGAGCAAGGAGTAGCTCTTGTCTATTACATATTTGGCTTATGGAACGGTATCTGTGCTAATGTCAATCTCTGGTTTTATGCAGCATCCCAACTTACCTTTCCCCTTAAGCAAGCATAAGTTGTTGTTGTACATTTGAGACCCTGTTCTGTTTTGTAATTCAGTTCCTGTGTAGCCAAGTTTACATTCCGTGTATTAGTGATATCTTATGATGTTTCTTTTTGTCTGTGACTTATTTCACTTAGAATCATTGTACCTGAATCCACTCATTATGCTGCTATGGGCCTGATGACATAGATTTCATTGCTGAGTGATATTGCATTGTACGTAAGTACCACAACTTCTTTATCCATTTTTCGCTTTCTGTGATATTGAAATTGTACCGAAAACGAGGTTCTTGTAAACAGAGCCATCCCAAACTTTGGTGTGGCTGTGTCTTTTTTATTTTAATTTCCCTAAGCTATAGGACCATAAGTGGAAGTGCCCTAGGCTCTGTTGCTTTGTTTTTTGGATGTTTCAGGAAACACCATACACTTTTCCAGAGTGGCTTTTGGCAATTTACATCCCGCCCATCAGCATAACAAGGCTCCCAGATCTCCATGGCCTGTCCTGCCTTTCTGGATTTTACACTTTTATCAGATGGCCCTTTTGACCGGGGGGCAGTGAGACTTCATTGTAGTGCAGATTTCCTTTGCAAGCTTGCTTGGTTGGCCAAAAAGGGCGTATGCGTTTTTTCCTGAATATATTCAGGAAAAAACGCATACGCCCTTTTTGGCCAAGTGCATCATTGTGGACGTTCTGCCTCTTTTCCTATGCTTTACATGCAATTCCAGTCTACCTCCTGAAATCGGTTTCTTGCAATTCTGCCCCGCTTTCAAGTCCTCTTGGCAGCCTTACTTCAATATATTTTTGGACGATAGCTGTCCTTTATAACTCTGCAGGTTTGTGAATTACAGTGCCCCTGCGCTCCTTTCTTCAACTCGCTTTCTCGTGAGCTGGCCGCAACACCGCAGGATTGCTTCAGGCCCTAGTGTGGTTCCGGCATTGCACGCTGAGCCTTTGGTTAATTCCTCTTCCTGGTGGGAAATGAGAGTTAAATTTGACCGTCCAGACACCTCCAGCTAGTCTCTCATTGGTTATCCCTATTCCTGTTCATTTTCTGCAGAAATTGCAAACTGGGCCAAACAGGAGGTTAAAGGCACTGACTCTCCAACTGGGGAGAGTGTTAGTAAAGCGTCTGGAATGTTGCACCCAAGTACCAGGGGACGAAAACTGAGACACATTTGAACAAATTTCCCGATCACACGGTGGATCGTACTGTGGGTTCCACATGCATGTTTTACCTGAAGGAAGAAAACCTTAAACCTGGAGAGTTGAGACCCATGGAATGGGTACCATGCAATATGACTTCAAAGGGTCTGCATTTGCTCACCGAACCTCACCATTCCTATCACTGCTGCGTTTATGCCGCTGTACACACACTTGATTCTCTTTCGGAGACATATACATCCATAGGTTTTAATATTCTTACTAGTCAGGTATATTCTTAGGCGTTTAATATGGGGTGTTGAGTCCACTTCGTTGAGCAAGGAGAAGCTCTTGTCTATTACATATTCGGCTTATGGAACGGTATCTGTGCTACTTTCAACCTTTGGTTTTATGCAGCACCCCAACTCACCTTTCCCCTTAAACAAGCATAAGTTGGTTTTCTACATTTGAGACCCTGTTCTGTTTTGTAATTCAGTTCCTGTGTAGCCAAGTTTACATTCCGTGTAGTAGTGATATCTTATGATGTTTCTTTTTCTGTGTGACTTATTTCACTTAGAATCATCGTACCTGAATCCACTCATTATGCTGCTGTGGACCTGATGGCATAGATTTCATTGCTGAGTGATATTGCATTGTACGTAAGTACCACAACTTCTTTATCCATTTTTCGCTTTCTGTGATATTGAACTTGTACCGTAAAGGAGGTTCTTCTAAACAGAGCCGTCCCAAACTTTGGGGTGGCTGTGTCTTTTTGATTTTAATTTCCCTAAGCTATAGGACCATAAGTGGAAGTGCCCTAGGCTCTGTTGCTTTGTTTTTTAGATGTTTCAGGAAACACCATACACTTCTCCAGAGTGGCTGTTGGCAATTTACATCCCGCCCATCAGCATAACAATGCTCCCAGTTCTCCATGGCCTGTCCTGCCTTTCTGGATTTTACACTTTTTTCAGATGGCCCTTTAGACCTGGGGGCAGTGAGACTTCATTGTAGTGCAGATTTCATTTGCAAGCTTGCTTGTTTGGCCAAAGGGCGTATGCGTTTTTTCCTGAATATATTCAGGAAAAAACGCATACGCCCTTTTTGGCCAAGTGCATCATTGTGGACGTTCTGCCTCTTTTCCTATGCTTTACATGCAAATCCAGTCTACCTCCTGAAATCGGTTTCCTGCAATTCTGCCCCGCTTTCAAGTCCTCTTGGCAGCCTTACTTCAATATATTTTTGGACGATAGCTGTCATTTATAACTCTGCAGGTTTGTGAATGACAGTGCCCCTGAGCTCCTTTCTTCAACTCACTTTCTTGTGAGCTGGCCGCAACACCGCAGGATTGCTTCAGGCCCTAGTGTGCTTCCGGCATGGCACGCTGAGCCTTTGGTTAATTCCTCTTCCTGGTGGGAAATGAGAGTTAAATTTGCCCGTCCAGACACCTCCAGCTAGTCTCTCATTGGTTCTCCCTATTCCTGTTCATTTTCCGCAGAAATTGCAAACTGCGCCAAACAGGAGGATAAAGGCACTGACTCTCCAAGTGGGGAGAGTGTTAGTAAAGCGTCTGGAATGTTGCACCCGAGTACCAGGGGATGAAAACTGACACACATTTGAACACGTTTCCCGATCACATGGTGAAACATACTCTGGGTTCCACATGCATGTTTTAGCTGAAGGAAGAATCCCTTAAACCTGGAGAGTTGAGACCCATGGAATGGGTACCATGCAATATGACTTCAAAGGGTCTGCATTGGCTCACCGAACCTCACCAATCGTATCACTGCTGCGTTTATGCCGCTGTACACATGCTTGATTCTCCTCCGGAGACATATAAATCCATAGGATTTAAGATTCTTACTAGACAGGTATATTCTTAGGCGTTTACTATGGGGTGTTGAGTCCACTTCGTTGAGCAAGGAGTAGCTCTTGTCTATTACATATTTGGCTTATGGAACGGTATCTGTGCTAATTTTAATCTCTGGTTTTATGCAGCACCCCAACTCACCTTTCCCCTTAAGCAATCATAAATTGGTTTTCTACATTTCAGAGCATGTTCTGTTTTGTAATTCAGTTCCTGTGTAGCCAAGTTTACATTCCGTGTATTAGTGATATCTTATGATGTTTCTTTTTCTGTGTGATTTATTTCACTTAGAATCATTGTACCTGAATCCACTCATTATGCTGCTACGGGACTGACAACATATATTTCATTGCTGAGTGATATTGCATTATACGTAAGTACCACAACTTCTTTATCCAGTTTTCACTTTCTGTGATATTGAACTTGTACCGTAAACGAGTTTCTTGTCAACAGAGACAACCCAAACTTTGGGGTGGCTTTGTCTTTTTGATTTTAATTTCCCTAAGCTATAGGGCCATAAGTGGAAGTGCCCTAGGCTCTGTTGCTTTGCTTTTTAGATATTTCAGGAAACACCGTACACTTCTACAGAGTGGCTGTTGGCAATTTACATCCCGCCCATCAGCATAACAAGGCTCGCAGTTCTCCATGGCCTGTCCTGCCTTTCTGGATTTTACACTTTTTCAGATGGCCCTTTTGACGGGGGGCAGTGAGACTTCATTGTAGTGCAGATTTCCTTTGCAAGCTTGCTTGGTTGGCCAAAAAGTGCGTATGCGTTTTTTCCTGAATATATTCAGGAAAAACTGCATATGCCCTTTTTGGCCAAGTGCATCATTGTGGACGTTCTGCCTCATTTCCTATGCTTTACATGCAATTCCGGTCTACCTCCTCAAATCAGTTTCCTGCAATTCTGCCCCGCTTCCAAGTCCTCTTGGCAGCCTTACTTCAATATATTTTTGGACGATAGCTGTCATTTATAACTCTGCAGGTTCGTGAATTACAGTGCCCCTGAGCTCCTTTCTTCTACTCGCTTTCTTGTGAGCTGGCCGACACATCGCGGGATTGCTTCAGGCCCTAGTAAGGTTCCGGCACGGCACGCTGAGCCTTTGGTTAATTCATCTTCCTGGTGGGAAATGAGAGTTAAATTTGCCCGTCCAGACACCTCCAGCTAGTCTCTCATTGTTTCTCCCTATTCCTGTTCATTTTCCGCAGAAATTGCAAACTGGGCCAAACAGGAGGTTAAAGGCACTGACTCTCCAAGTGGGGAGAGTGTTAGTAAAGCGTCTGGAATATTGCACCTGAGTACCAGGGGACGAAAACTGAGACACATTTGAACACGTTTCCCGATCTCATGGTGAATCATACTCTGGGTTCCACATGCATGTTTTAGCTGAAGGAAGAATCCCTTAAACCTGGAGAGTGGAGACCCATGGAATGGGTACCATGCAATATGACTTCAAAGGGTCTGCATTTGCTCACCGAACCTCACCAATCCTATCACTGCTGCGTTTATGCCGCTGTACACACGCTTGATTCTCTTTCAGAGACATAGAAATCCATAGGTTTTAAGCTTCTTACTAGTCAGGTATATTCTTAGGCGTTTAATATGGGGTGTTGAGTCCACTTCGTTGAGCAAGGAGTAGCTCTTGCCTATTACATATTTGGCTTATGGAACGGTATCTGTGCTAATTTCAATCTCTGGTTTTATGCAGCACCCAAACTCACCTTTCCCCTTAAGCAAGCATAAGTTGGTTTTCTACATTTGAGACCCTGTTCTGTTTTGTAATTCAGTTCCTGTGTAGCCAAGTTTACATTCCGTGTAGTAGTGATATGTTATGACGTTTCTTTTTCTCTGTGACTTATTTCACTTAGAATCATCGTACCTAAATCCACTCATTATGCTGCTACGGGCCTGATGACATAGATTTCATTGCTGAGTGATATTGCATTGTACGTAAGTACCACAACTCCTTTATCCATTTTTCGCTTTCTGTGATATTGAACTTGTACCATAAACGAGGTTCTTGTAAACAGAGCCATCCCAAACTTTGGTGTGGCTGTGTCTTTTTTATTTTAATTTCCCTAAGCTATAGGACCATAAGTGGAAGTGCCCTATGCTCTGTTGCTTTGTTTTTAAGATGTTTCAGGAAACACAATACACTTCTCCAGAGTGGCTGTTGGCAATTTACATCCCGCCCATCCGCATAACAAAGCTCCCATATCTCCATGGCCTGTCCTGCCTTTCTGGATTTTACACATTTTTCAGATGGCCCTTTTGACCGGGCGGCAGTGAGACTTCATTGTAGTGCAGATTGCCTTTGCAAGCTTGCTTGGTTGGCCATAAAGTGCGTATGCGTTTTTTCCTGAATATATTCAGGGAAAAACGCATACGCCCTTTTTGGCCAAGTGCATCATTGTGAACGTTCTGCCTCTTTTCCTATGCTTTACCTGCAATTCCAGTCTACCTCCTGAAATCGGTTTCCTGCAATTCTGCCCCGCTTTCAAGTCCTCTTGGCAGACTTACTTCAATATATTTTTGGACGATAGCTGTCATTTATAACTCTGCAGGTTTGTGAATGACAGTGCCCCTGAGCTCCTTTCTTCAACTCGCTTTCTTTTGAGCTGGCCGCAACACCGCAGGATTGCTTCAGGCCCCTTGTGGTTCCGGCACGGCACGCTGAGCCTTTGGTTAATTCCTCTTCCTGCTGGGAAATGAGCCTTAAATTTGCCCGTCCAGACACCTCCAGCTAGTCTCTCATTGGTTCTCCCTATTCCTGTTCATTTTCCACAGAAATTGCAAACTGGGCCAAACAGGAGGTTAAAGGCACTGACTATCCAAGTGGGGAGAGTGTTAGTAAAGCATCTGGAATGTTGCACCCGTGTACCAGGGGACGAAAACTGAGACACATTTGAACACGTTTCCCGATCACACGGTGGATCATACTCTGGGTTCCACATGCATGTTTTAGCTGAAGGAAGAATCCCTTAAACCTGGAGAGTTGAGACCCATGGAATGGGTCCAATGCAGTATGGCTTCAAAGGGTCTGATTTGCTCACTGAACCTCACCAATCCTATCACTGCTGCGTTTATGCTGCTGTACACACGCTTGATTCTCTTTCGGAGACATATAAATCCATAGATTTTCAGATTCTTACTAGTCAGCTATATTCTTAGGCGTTTAATATGGGGTGTTGAGTCCACTTCGTTGAGCAAGGAGTAGCTCTTGTCTATTACATATTTGGCTTATGGAACGGTATCTGTGCTAATTTCAATCTCTGGTTTTATGCAGCACCCAAACTCACCTTTCCCCTTAAGCAAGCATAAGTTGGTTTTCTACATTTGAGACCCTGTTCTGTTTTGTAATTCAGTTCCTGTGTAGCCAAGTTTACATTCCGTGTAGTACTGATATCTTATGATGTTTCTTTTTCTCTGTGACTTATTTCACTTAGAATCATCGTACCTGAATCCACTCATAATGCTGCTACGGGCCTGATGACATAGATTTCATTGCTGAGTGATATTGCATTGTACGTAAGTACCACAACTTTTTTATCCATTTTTCGCTTTCTGTGATATTGAACTTGTACCGTAAATGAGGTTCTTGTACACAGAGCCATCCCAAACTTTGGGGTGGCTGTGTCTTTTTGATTTTAATTTCCCTAAGCTATAGGACCATAAGTGGAAGTGCCCTAGGCTCTGTTGCTTTGTTTCTTAGATGTTTCAGGAAACACCATACACTTCTCCAGAGTGGCTGTTGGCAATTTACATCCCGCCCATCAGCATAACAAGGCTCCCAGTTCTCCATGGCCTGTCCTGCCTTTCTGGATTTTACACTTTTTTCAGATGGCCCTTTTGACCGGGGGGCAGTGAGACTTCATTGTAGTGCAGATTTCCTTTGCAAGCTTGCTTGGTTGGCCAAAAAGGGCGTATGCGTTTTTTCCTGTATATATTCAGGAAAAAACGCATACGCCCTTTTTGGCCAAGTGCATCATTGTGGACGTTCTGCCTCTTTTCCTATGCTTTACCTGCAATTCCAGTCTACCTCCTAAAATCGGTTTCCTGCAATTCTGCCCCGCTTTCAAGTCCTCTTGGCAGCCTTACTTCAATATATTTTTGGATGATAGCTGTCATTCAAAACTCTGCAGGTTTGTGAATGACAGTGCCCCTGAGCTCCTTTCTTCAACTCGCTTTCTTCTGAGCTGGCCGCAACACCGCAGAATTGCTTCAGGCCCTAGCGTGGTTCCGGCACGGCACGCTGAGCCTTTGGTAAATTCCTCTTCCTGGTGGGAAATGAGAGTTAAATTTGCCCGTCCAGACACCTCCAGCTAGTCTCTCATGGGTTCTCCCTATTTCTGTTCATTTTCCGCAGAAATTGCAAACTGGGCCAAACAGGAGGTTAAAGGCACTGACTCTCCAAGTGGGGAGAGTGTTAGTAAAGCGTCTGGAATGTTGCACCCGAATACCAGGGGACGAAAACTGAGACACATTTGTACAAGTTTCCCGATCACACGGTGGATCATACTCTGGGTTCCACATGCATGTTTTAGCTGAAGGAACCATCCCTTAAACCTGGAGAGTGGAGACCCATGGAATGGGTACCATGAAATATGACTTCAAAGGGTCTGCATTTGCTCACCGAACCTCACCAATCCTATCACTGCTGCGTTTATGCCTCTGTACACACGCTTGATTCTCTTTCGGAGACATATAAATCCATAGGTTTTAAGATTCTTACTAGTCAGGTATATTCTTAGGCGTTTAACATGGGGTGTTGAGTCCACTTCGTTGAGCAAGGAGTAGCTCTTGTCTATTACATATTTGGCTTATGGAATGGTATCTGTGCTCATTTCAATCTCTGGTTTTATGCAGCACCCCAACTCACCTTTCCCCTTAAGCAAGCATAAGTTGGTTTTCTACATTTGAGACCCTGTTCTGTTTTGTAATTCAGTTCCTGTGTAGCCAAGTTTACATTCCGTGTAGTAGTGATATCTTATGATGTTTCTTTTTCTCTGTGACTTATTTCACTTAGAATCATCGTACCTGAATCCACTCATTATGCTGCTACGGGCCTGATGACATAGATATCATTGCTGAGTGATATTGCATTGTACGTAAGTACCACAACTTCTTTATCCATTTTTCGCTTTCTGTGATATTGAACTTGTACCGTAAACGAGGTTCTTGTAAACAGAGCCGTCCCAAACTTTGGG
Organism: Orcinus orca; assembly: GCF_937001465.1. Classification (NCBI taxonomy): domain Eukaryota; kingdom Metazoa; phylum Chordata; class Mammalia; order Artiodactyla; family Delphinidae; genus Orcinus; species Orcinus orca. The sequence continues at coordinate 42,754,098 of NC_064560.1, forward strand.
GTGGCTGTGTCTTTTTGATTTTAATTTCCCTAAGCTATAGGACCATAAGTGGAAGTGCCCTAGGCTCTGTTGCTTTGTTTCTTAGATGTTTCAGGAAACACCATACACTTCTCCAGAGTGGCTGTTGGCAATTTACATCCTGCCCATCAGCATAACAAGGCTCCCAGTTCTCCATGGCCTGTCCTGCCTTTCTGGATTTTACACTTTTTTCAGATGGCCCTTTTGACCGGGGGGCAGTGAGACTTCATTGTAGTGCAGATTTCCTTTGCAAGCTTGCTTGGTTGGCCAAAAAGGGCGTATGCGTTTTTTCCTGAATATATTCAGGAAAAAACGCATACGCCATTTTCGGCCAAGTGCATCATTGTGGACGTTCTGCCTCTTTTCCTATGCTTTACATGCAATTCCAGTCTACCTCCTGAAATCGGTTTCCTGCAATTCTGCCCCGCTTTCAAGTCCTCTTGGCAGCCTTACTTCAATATATTTTTGGACGATAGCGTTCATTTATAACTCTGCAGGTTTGTGAATGACAGTGCCCCTGAGCTCCTTTCTTCAACTCGCTTTCTTGTGAGCTGGCCGCAACACTGCAGGATTGCTTCAGGCCCTAGTGTGGTTCCAGCATGGCATGCTGAGCCTTTGGTTAATTCCTCTTCCTGGTGGGAAATGAGAGTTAAATTTGCCCATCCAGAAACCTCCAGCTAGTCTCTCATTGGTTCTCCCTATTGCTGTTCATCTTCCGCAGAAATTGCAATGTGGGCCAAACAGGAGGTTAAAGGCACTGACTCTCCAAGTGGGGAGAGTGTTAGTAAAGCGTCTGGAATGTTGCACCCGAATACCAGGGGACGAAAACTGAGACACATTTGTACACGTTTCCCGATCACACGGTGGATCATACTCTGGGTTCCACATGCATGTTTTAGCTGAAGGAAGAATCCCTTAAACCTGGAGAGTGGAGACCCATGGAATGGGTACCATGCAATATGACTTCAAAGGGTCTGCATTTGCTCACCGAACCTCACCAATCCTATCACTGCTGCGTTTATGCCTCTGTACACACGCTTGATTCTCTTTCGGAGACATATAAATCCATAGGTTTTAAGATTCTTACTAGTCAGGTATATTCTTAGGCGTTTAACATGGGGTGTTGAGTCCACTTCGTTGAGCAAGGAGTAGCTCTTGTCTATTACATATTTGGCTTACGGAACGGTATCTGTGCTCATTTCAATCTCTGGTTTTATGCAGCACCCCAACTCACCTTTCCCCTTAAGCAAGCATAAGTTGGTTTTCTACATTTGAGACCCTGTTCTGTTTTGTAATTCAGTTCCTGTGTATCCAAGTTTACATTCCGTGTAGTAGTGATATCTTATGATGTTTCTTTTTCTCTGTGACTTATTTCACTTAGAATCATCGTACCTGAATCCACTCATTATGCTGCTACGGGCCTGATGACATAGATATCATTGCTGAGTGATATTGCATTGTACGTAAGTACCACAACTTCTTTATCCATTTTTCGCTCTCTGTGATATTGAACTTGTACCGTAAACGAGGTTCTTGTAAACAGAGCCGTCCCAAACTTTGGGGTGGCTGTGTCTTTTTGATTTTAATTTCCCTAAGCTATAGGACCATAAGTGGAAGTGCCCTAGGCTCTGTTGCTTTGTTTCTTAGATGTTTCAGGAAACACCATACACTTCTCCAGAGTGGCTGTTGGCATTTTACATCCCGCCCATCACCGTAACAAGGCTCCCAGTTCTCCATGGCCTGTCCTGCCTTTCTGGATTTTACACTTTTTTCAGATGGCCCTTTTGACCGGGGGGCAGTGAGACTTCATTGTAGTGCAGATTTCCTTTGCAAGCTTGCTTGGTTGGCCAAAAAGGGCGTATTCGTTTTTTCCTGAATATATTCAGGAAAAAACGCATACGCCCTTTTTGGCCAAGTGCATCATTGTGGACGTTCTGCCTCTTTTCCTATGCTTTACCTGCAATTCCAGTCTACCTCCTGAAATCGGTTTCCTGCAATTCTGCCCCGCTTTCAAGTCCTCTTGGCAGCCTTACTTCAATATATTTTTGGATGATAGCTGTCATTCAAAACTCTGCAGGTTTGTGAATGACAGTGCCCCTGAGCTCCTTTCTTCAACTCGCTTTCTTCTGAGCTGGCCGCAACACCGCAGAATTGCTTCAGGCCCTAGCGTGGTTCCGGCACGGCACGCTGAGCCTTTGGTAAATTCCTCTTCCTGGTGGGAAATGAGAGTTAAATTTGCCCGTCCAGACACCTCCAGCTAGTCTCTCATGGGTTCTCCCTATTTCTGTTCATTTTCCGCAGAAATTGCAAACTGGGCCAAACAGGAGGTTAAAGGCACTGACTCTCCAAGTGGGGAGAGTGTTAGTAAAGCGTCTGGAATGTTGCACCCGAATACCAGGGGACGAAAACTGAGACACATTTGTACAAGTTTCCCGATCACACGGTGGATCATACTCTGGGTTCCACATGCATGTTTTAGCTGAAGGAACCATCCCTTAAACCTGGAGAGTGGAGACCCATGGAATGGGTACCATGAAATATGACTTCAAAGGGTCTGCATTTGCTCACCGAACCTCACCAATCCTATCACTGCTGCGTTTATGCCTCTGTACACACGCTTGATTCTCTTTCGGAGACATATAAATCCATAGGTTTTAAGATTCTTACTAGTCAGGTATATTCTTAGGCGTTTAACATGGGGTGTTGAGTCCACTTCGTTGAGCAAGGAGTAGCTCTTGTCTATTACATATTTGGCTTATGGAACGGTATCTGTGCTAATTTCAATCTCTGGTTTTATGCAGCACCCCAACTCACCTTTCCCCTTAAGCAAGCATAAGTTGGTTTTCTACATTTGAGACCCTGTTCTGTTTTGTAATTCAGTTCCTGTGTATCCAAGTTTACATTCCGTGTAGTAGTGATATCTTATGATGTTTCTTTTTCTCTGTGACTTATTTCACTTAGAATCATCGTACCTGAATCCACTCATTATGCTGCTACGGGCCTGATGACATAGATATCATTGCTGAGTGATATTGCATTGTACGTAAGTACCACAACTTCTTTATCCATTTTTCGCTTTCTGTGATATTGAACTTGTACCGTAAACGAGGTTCTTGTAAACAGAGCCGTCCCAAACTTTGGGGTGGCTGTGTCTTTTTGATTTTAATTTCCCTAAGCTATAGGACCATAAGTGGAAGTGCCCTAGGCTCTGTTGCTTTGTTTCTTAGATGTTTCAGGAAACACCATACACTTCTCCAGAGTGGCTGTTGGCAATTTACATCCTGCCCATCAGCATAACAAGGCTCCCAGTTCTCCATGGCCTGTCCTGCCTTTCTGGATTTTACACTTTTTTCAGATGGCCCTTTTGACCGGGGGGCAGTGAGACTTCATTGTAGTGCAGATTTCCTTTGCAAGCTTGCTTGGTTGGCCAAAAAGGGCGTATGCGTTTTTTCCTGAATATATTCAGGAAAAAACGCATACGCCATTTTCGGCCAAGTGCATCATTGTGGACGTTCTGCCTCTTTTCCTATGCTTTACATGCAATTCCAGTCTACCTCCTGAAATCGGTTTCCTGCAATTCTGCCCCGCTTTCAAGTCCTCTTGGCAGCCTTACTTCAATATATTTTTGGACGATAGCGTTCATTTATAACTCTGCAGGTTTGTGAATGACAGTGCCCCTGAGCTCCTTTCTTCAACTCGCTTTCTTGTGAGCTGGCCGCAACACTGCAGGATTGCTTCAGGCCCTAGTGTGGTTCCAGCATGGCATGCTGAGCCTTTGGTTAATTCCTCTTCCTGGTGGGAAATGAGAGTTAAATTTGCCCATCCAGAAACCTCCAGCTAGTCTCTCATTGGTTCTCCCTATTGCTGTTCATCTTCCGCAGAAATTGCAATGTGGGCCAAACAGGAGGTTAAAGGCACTGACTCTCCAAGTGGGGAGAGTGTTAGTAAAGCGTCTGGAATGTTGCACCCGAATACCAGGGGACGAAAACTGAGACACATTTGTACACGTTTCCCGATCACACGGTGGATCATACTCTGGGTTCCACATGCATGTTTTAGCTGAAGGAAGAATCCCTTAAACCTGGAGAGTGGAGACCCATGGAATGGGTACCATGCAATATGACTTCAAAGGGTCTGCATTTGCTCACCGAACCTCACCAATCCTATCACTGCTGCGTTTATGCCTCTGTACACACGCTTGATTCTCTTTCGGAGACATATAAATCCATAGGTTTTAAGATTCTTACTAGTCAGGTATATTCTTAGGCGTTTAACATGGGGTGTTGAGTCCACTTCGTTGAGCAAGGAGTAGCTCTTGTCTATTACATATTTGGCTTACGGAACGGTATCTGTGCTCATTTCAATCTCTGGTTTTATGCAGCACCCCAACTCACCTTTCCCCTTAAGCAAGCATAAGTTGGTTTTCTACATTTGAGACCCTGTTCTGTTTTGTAATTCAGTTCCTGTGTATCCAAGTTTACATTCCGTGTAGTAGTGATATCTTATGATGTTTCTTTTTCTCTGTGACTTATTTCACTTAGAATCATCGTACCTGAATCCACTCATTATGCTGCTACGGGCCTGATGACATAGATATCATTGCTGAGTGATATTGCATTGTACGTAAGTACCACAACTTCTTTATCCATTTTTCGCTCTCTGTGATATTGAACTTGTACCGTAAACGAGGTTCTTGTAAACAGAGCCGTCCCAAACTTTGGGGTGGCTGTGTCTTTTTGATTTTAATTTCCCTAAGCTATAGGACCATAAGTGGAAGTGCCCTAGGCTCTGTTGCTTTGTTTCTTAGATGTTTCAGGAAACACCATACACTTCTCCAGAGTGGCTGTTGGCAATTTACATCCCGCCCATCACCGTAACAAGGCTCCCAGTTCTCCATGGCCTGTCCTGCCTTTCTGGATTTTACACTTTTTTCAGATGGCCCTTTTGACCGGGGGGCAGTGAGACTTCATTGTAGTGCAGATTTCCTTTGCAAGCTTGCTTGGTTGGCCAAAAAGGGCGTATTCGTTTTTTCCTGAATATATTCAGGAAAAAACGCATACGCCCTTTTTGGCCAAGTGCATCATTGTGGACGTTCTGCCTCTTTTCCTATGCTTTACCTGCAATTCCAGTCTACCTCCTGAAATCGGTTTCCTGCAATTCTGCCCCACTTTCAAGTCCTCTTGGCAGCCTTACTTCAATATATTTTTGGACGATAGCTGTCCTTTATAACTCTGCAGGTTTGTGAATGACAGTGCCCCTGAGCTCCTTTCTTCAACTCGCTTTCTTGTGAGCTGGCCGCAACACTGCAGGATTGCTTCAGGCCGTAGTGTGGTTCCGGCACGGCACGCTGAGCCTTTGGTTAATTCCTCTTCCTGGTGGGAAATGAGAGTTAAATATGCCCGTCCAGACACCTACCTCACTCTCAACCCCTTGGTGATGTGGCCCCTCTAGTGTGAGGACTCTCCTGCCTGGTTCTCATCCACGTGTCTATGTGGACCCCCTGGTGAGAGTCTGTTCCTGGCTGTGTTCCTCACCTTCTGTGAGGGAGACCCTCTGCTGATAGGTCACTCCTGCATGGCTGGCACACATTGCCTTGGTGAAGTCAGCCATGTGGTGGCAGTTGGAACGTGCTGGGAATCTCCTCCACCTGGTGATGAGGGCCCTCTTGCGTCAGGCCCTAACTGCTGGGCTCACCAACTTTTCTTAGTGAGCCCAATGATGCTTGGGCACGCCTCTTAGGATCCCATCTCCATGGGGATATGGGCCTTCTGCTCTGACGTCCGAACGGCTGGGTTGTTCACATTTTCATGATGTGGGCTCTCTGGTGTTAGTTCACAGAGGCCTGGATCCCATAGCCTCTGTGCTTTTGGCCGCCTGCTGAGAGGTTCCAACTGCTGGATTCCTCACTTTTTTAATTTTTTGGGCCCTCTGTTGTGAGGATCCTCCTGCCTGCCTCACTCCCAGCCCCTTCGTGATGTGTGTCGTCTGGTTTGAGGCCACATGTGCTGGGTTCCTCACCTTTCGATGATGTGGGACCAATGGTCTTAGGAGACTCCTGCCTGGTTCACATCCCCTTGGTGATGTGGGCCCTCTGTTGAGAGTCTGATCCTGGCTGGGTTCCTCACCCATCTGTGAGGTGGGCCGTCTGCTGTGAGGTCACTCCTGCCTGGCTTGCTCACCTCGCCTTGTGGACATGAGCCCTCTGGTGGCACTTGGAGCCTGCTGGGAGCCTCCTCCCCTCGGTGATGAGGGCCCTCTGGCGTCAGGCCCTAACTGCTGGGCTCCCCACATTTTGTGATGTGCACCCAGTGGTGCGAGGACACTCCAGCCAGGTTCACATCCCCATTGGGATGTGGGCCTTCTGCTCTGAGGTCCCAATGCCTGGGTTGCTCACAGTTTCATGATGTGGGCTCTCTGCTGTTAGTTCACTCCTGCCTGCATCCCATAGCTTCTGTGCTCTGAGCCGCCTGCTGGGAGGTTCCAACTGCTGGATTCCTCACCTTTCTTATTCTTTGGGCCCTCTGTTTTTAGGCTACTCCTGCCTGCCTCACTCACATTCCCTTTGTGATATGTGTCCTCTGATTTGAGGCCACATGTGCTGGGTTCCGCACCTTTCGATGATGTGGCCCCACTGGAGGGAAGACAGTCCTGACTGGTTCCCATCCCCTTGCTGATGTGGGCCCTCAGGTGAGAGTCTGATCCTGGCTGGGTTCCTCACCCTTCTGTGAGGTGGGCCCTCTGCTGTGAGGTCAATCATGCCTGTCTGGCACACGTCACCTTGGCGACGTGGGCCCTCTGGTGGCAGTTGGAGTGTGCTGGGATCCTCCTCCCCTCGGTGATGAGGGCCCTCTTGCCTTAGGCCATAACTGCTGGGCTCCCCACATTTTCTGATGTGCGCCAAGTGAGTGAGGACACTCTTGCCATGTTCCCATCCCCATGGGGATATGGGCCTTCTGCTCTGAGGTCAAAACGGCTGGCTTGCTCACAGTACCATGATGTGGGCCCTCTGCTGTGAGTTCACTCCGGCAAGGATCCGTTATCATCGGTGCTCTGAGCTGCCTGCTGGGAGGTTCCAACTGCTGGATTCCTCAACTTTTTTATTCTATGTGCCCTCTCTTGTGAGGCTCCTCCTGCCTGCCTCACTGCCAGCCCCTTGGTGATGACTGTCCTATGGCTTGAGGCCACATGTGCTGCGTTCCTCACCTTTCGATGATGTGGCCCCACTTGTGTGAGGACACTCCTGCTTGGTTCCCATCCCCTTGGTGAGGTGGGCCCTCTGGCGAGAGTCTAATCCTGGCTGGGTTCCTCAATGTTCTGTGAGGTAGGCCCTCTGCTGTGAGGTCACTCCTGCCTGGCTGGCACATGTCACCTTGGAGACGTGAGCCCTCTGGTGGCAGTTGGAGCATGCAGGATGCCTCCTCCTCTCTGTGATGACGGCCCTCTGGTGTCAGGCCCTAAATGGTGGGCTCCCCACATTTTCTGATGTGTGCCCAGTGGTGCGAGGACACTCCAGCCAGGTTCCCATTCCCATGGGGATGTGGGCCTTCTGCGCTGAGGTCCCAACGCCTGGGTTGCTCACAGTTTTATGATGTGGGCCCTCTGCTGTGAGTTCACTGCAGCCTGGATCCCATAGCCTCGGTGTTCTGAGCCGCCTGCTGGAAGGTCTAAATGCTGGAATCCTCACGTTTTTTATATTATGTGCCCAGTGTTGTGAGGCTACTCCTGCCTGCCTCACTCCAAGGCCCTTGGTGATGTGGGTCCTCTGGTTTGAGGACACATGTGCTGGGTTCCTCACCTTAAGATGATGAGGCCCCACTGGTGTGAGGATAATCCTGACTGGTTCCCATCCCCTTTGTGATGTGGGCCCTCTGGTGAGAGTCTGATCCTGGCTGGGTTCCTCACCCATCTGTGAGGTGGGCCCTCTACTATCAGGTAACTCTTGCCTGGCTTGCTCACCTCGCCTTGTTGACATGAGCCTTCTGGTGGCACTTGGACCCTGCTGGGAGCCTCCTCACCTCTGTGATGAAGGCCCTCTGACGTCAGGCCCTAAGTGCTGGGCTCCCCAACTTTTCTTAGTGAGCCCAGTGATGCTTGGGCACTCCTCTTAGGTTCCCATCTCCATGGGGATGTGGGCCTTCTGCTCTGAGGTTCCAACAGCTGGGTTGATCACAATTTCATGATGTGGGCTCTCTGGTGTTAGTTTACTGTGGCCTGGATCCCATAGCCTCTGTGCTCTTGGTTGCCTGCTGGGAGGTTCCAACTGCTCGATTCCTCAACTTTTGTATTCTATGGGTCCTGTGTTGTGATGCTCCTCCTGCCTGCCTCACTCGCAACCCCTTCGTGATGTGGGTCCTCTGGTTTGAGGCCACATGTGCTGGGTTCCTCACCTTTCAATGATGTGGCCCCACTGGTGTGAGGACACTCCTGCCTGGTTCCCATCCCCTTGGTGATGTGGGCCTTCTGGTGACAGTCTTATCCTGGCTGGGTTCCTCACTCTTCTGTGAGGTAGGTCCTCTGCTGTGAGGTCAATCCTGCCTGACTTGCACACATCACCTTGGCGACGTGGGCCCTCTGTTGGCACATGGAACCTGCTGGGAGCCTCCTGCCCTCGGTGATGATGGCCCTCTAACATCAGGCCCTAACTTCTGGGCTCCCCACGTTTTCTGATGTGAGCCCAGTGATGCCAGGACACTCCTGTCAGGTTCCCATCCCCATGGGGATGTGGGCTTTCTGTTCTGAGGTCCCAACGCCTGGGTTGCTCACAGTTTCATGATGTGGGCTCTCTGGTGTTAGTTCACTCCTGCCTGCATCCCATAGCTTCTGTGCTCTCGGCCACCTGCTGGGAGGTTCCAACTGCTGGATTCCTCACCTTTTTTATTCTTTGGGCCCTCTGTTTTTAGGCTACTCCTACCTGCCTCACTCCCATCCCCTTTCTGATGTATGTCCTCTGATATGAGGCCACATGTGCTGGGTTCCTCACCTTTTGATGATGTGGCCCCACTGGTGGGAGGACAGTCCTGACTGGTTCCCATCCCCTTGGTGTTGTGAGCCCTCTGGCGAGAGTCTCATCCTGCCTCGGTTCCTCACCCTTCTGTAAGATAGGCCCTCTGCTGTGAGGTCACTACTGCCTGGCTGGCGCATGCCACCTTGTAGACGTGGACCCTCTGTTGGCAGTTGGAACCTGCTGGGAGTCTCCTCCCCTCAGTTATGAGGGCCCCCTGGCGTCAGGCCCTAACTGCTGGTCTCCCAAAATTTTCTGATACGTTCTCAGTGGTGCGAGGACACTCCTACCAGATTTATATCCCCATGGGGATGTGGGCCTCCTGCTCTGAGGTCCCAATGGCTGGGTTGCTCAGTTTCATGACATGGGCCCTCTTCTGTGAGTTCACTGTGGCCTGGATCCCATAGCCTCGGTGCTCTGGGCCGCCTGCTGGGAGGTTCCAAATGCTGGATTCCTCACTTTTTTATTCTATGGGCCCAGTGTTGTGAGGCTACTCCTGCCTGCCTCACTCCGAGGCCCTTGGTGATGTGGGTCCTCTGGTTTGAGGACACATGTGCTGAGTACCTCCCCTTTTGATGATGTGGCCCCACTGATGTGAAGACACTCCTGCCTGTTTCCCATCCCCTTGGTGATGTGGGCCCTCTGGGGAGAGTCTGATGTTGGCTGGGTTGCTCACCCTTCTGTGAGGTGGGACCTCTGTTGTGAGGTAACTCCTGCCTGGCTTGCTCACCTCACCTTGTGGACATGAGCCCTCTGGTGGCACTTGGAGCCTGCTGGGAGACTCCTCCCCTCGGTTATGAGAGCTCTGGATAAAACACATATGCCCTTTTTTGCCAAGTGCATTATTTTCCAAGTTTTATCTCATTTCCTATGCTTTAAGAGTGACTCCCGTGTACCTTCTGAAATCGGTTTCCAGCAATTCTGCCCCGCATTCAAGTCTTCTTCGCAGCCTTACTTCAGTATAATTTTGGATGATAGCTGTCATTTATAACTCTGCAGGTTTGTGAATTACAGTGGCCCTGAGCTCCTTTCTTCAACTCGCTTTCTTGTGAGCTGGCCGCAACACCTCAGGATTGCTTCAGGCTCTAATCTGGTTCCGGCACGGCCCGCTGAGCCTTTGGTTAATTCCTCTTCCTGGTGGGAAATGAGAGTTAAATTTGCCCGTCCAGAAAACTCCAACTAGTCTCTCATTTGTTCTCCCTATTCCTGTTCATCTTCCGCAGAAATTGCAAACTGGGCCAAACAGGAAGATAAAGGCACTGACTCTCCAAGTGGGGAGAGTGTTAGTAAAGAGTCTGGAATGTTGCACCCGAGTACCATGGGACAAAAACTGAGACACATTTGAACACATTTCCCGATCACACGGTGGATCATACTCTGGGTTCCACATGCATGTTTTAGCGGAAGGAAGAATCGCTTAAACATGGAGAGTTGAGACCCATGGAATGGGTACCATGCAATATGACTTCAAAGGGTCTGCATTTGCTCACCAAACCTCACCAAACCTAACCAAACCTATCACCTCTGCATTTATGCTGCTGTACACACGCTTGATTCTCTTACGGAGACATAAAAATCCATAGGTTTTAAGATTCTTACTAGTCAGGTATATTCTTAGGCGTTTAATATGGGGTGTTGAGTCCACTTCGTTGAGCAAGGTGTAGCTCTTGTCTATTATATACTTGGCTTATGGAACGGTATCTGTGCTAATTTCAATCTCTGGTTTTATGCAGCACCCCAACTCGCCTTTCCCCTTAATCAAGCATAAGTTGGTTTTCTACATTTGAGACCCTGTTCTGTTTTGTAATTCAGTTCCTGTGTAGCCAAGGTTACATTCCGTGTATTAGTGATATCTTATGATGTTTCTTTTTCTGTGTGACTTATTTCACTTAGAATCATCGTACCTGAATCCAGTCATTATGCTGCTACGGGCCTGATGACATAGATTTCATTGCTGAGTGATATTGCATTGTACGTAAGTACCACAACTTCTTTATCCATTTTTCGCTTTCTGCGATATTGAACTTGTACCGTAAACGAGGTTCTTGTAAACAGAGCCGTCCCAAACATTGGGGTGGCTGTGTCTTTTTGATTTTAATTTCCCTAAGCTATAGGACCATAAGTGGAAGTGCCCTAGGCTCTGTTGCTTTGTTTTTTAGATGTTTCAGGAAACACCATACACTTCTCCAGAGTGGCTGTTGGCAATTTACATCCCGCCCATCAGCATAACAAGGCTCCCAGTTCTCCATGGCCTGTCCTGCCTATCTGGATTTTACACTTTTTTCAGATGGCCCTTTTGACCGGGGGGAAGTGAGACTTCTTTGTAGTGCAGATTTCCATTGCAAGCTTGCTTCGTTGGCCAAAAAGGGCGTATGTGTTTTTTCCTGAATATATTCAGGAAAAAACGCATACGCCATTTTCGGCCAAGTTCATCATTGTGGACGTTCTGCCTCTTTTCCTCTGCTTTAAATGCAATTCCAGTCTATCTCCTGAAATCGGTTTCCTGCAATTCTGCTCTGCTTTCAAGTCCTCTTGGCAGCCTTACTTTAATATATTTTTGGACGATAGCTGTCATTTATAACTCTGCTGGTTTGTGAATGACAGTGCCCCTGAGCTCCTTTCTTCAACTCGCTTTCATGTGAGCTGGCCGCAACACCGCAGGATTGCTTCAGGCCCTAGTGTGGTTCCGGCACGGCATGTTGAGCCTTTGGTTAATTCCTCTTCCTGGTGGGAAATGAGAGTTAAATTTGCCCGTCCAGACACCTCCAGCTAGTCTCTCATTGGTTCTGCCTATTCCTGTTCACTTTCCGCAGAAATTGCAAACTGGGCCAAACAGGAGGTTAAAGGCACTGACTCTCCAAGTGGGGAGAGTGTTAGTAAAGCGTCTGGAATGTTGCACCCGAGTACCAGGGGACGAAAACTGAGACACATTTGAACACGTTTCCCGATCACAGGGGGATCATACTCTGGGTTCCACATGCATGTTTTAGCTGAAGGAAGAATCCCTTAAACCTGGAGAGTTGAGACCCATGGAATGGGTACCATGAAATATGACTTCAAAGGCTCTGCATTTGCTCACCGAACCTCACCAATCCTATCACTGCTGCGTTTATGCCCCTGTACACATGCTTGATTCTCTTTCGGAGACATATAAATCCATAGATTTTAAGATTCTTACTAGTCAGCTATATTCTTAGGCGTTTTATATGGGGTGTTGAGTCCACTTCGTTGAGCAAGGAGTAGCTCTTGTCTATTACATATTTGGCTTATGGAACAGTATCTGTGCTAATTTCAATCTCTGGTTTTATGCAGCACCCCAACTCACCTTTCCCCTTAAGCAAGCATAAGTTGGTTTTCTACATTTGAGACCCTGTTCTGTTTTGTAATTCAGTTCCTGTGTAGCCGAGTTTACATTCCGTGTAGTAGTGATATCTTATGATGTTTCTTTTTCTGTGTGACTTATTTCACTTAGAATCATCGTACCTGAATCCACTCATTATGCTGCTACGGGCCTGATGACATAGATTTCATTGCTGAGTGATATTGCATTGTACGTAAGTACCACAACTTCTTTATCCATTTTTCGCTTTCTGTGATATTGAACTTGTACCGTAAACGAGGTTCTTGTAAACAGAGCCGTCCCAAACTTTGGGGTGGCTGTGTCTTTTTGATTTTAATTTCCCTAAGCTATAGGACCATAAGTGGAAGTGCCCTAGGCTCTGTTGCTTTGTTTCTTAGATGTTTCAGGAAACACCATACACTTATCCAGAGTGGCTGTTGGCAATTTACATCCTGCCCATCAGCATAACAAGGCTCCCAGTTCTCCATGTCCTGTCCTGCCTTTCTGGATTTTACACTTTTTTCAGATGGCCCTTTTGACCGGGGGGCAGTGAGACTTCATTGTAGTGCAGATTTCCTTTGCAAGCTTGCTTGGTTGGCCAAAAAGGGCGTATGCGTTTTTTCCTGAATATATTCAGGAAAAAACGCATACGCCATTTTCGGCCAAGTGCATGATTGTGGACGTTCTGCCTCTTTTCCTATGCTTTACATGCAATTCCAGTCTACCTCCTGAACTCGGTTTCCTGCAATTCTGCCCCGCTTTCAAGTCCTCTTGGCAGCCTTACTTCAATATATTTTTGGACGATAGCGTTCATTTATAACTCTGCAGGTTTGTGACTGACAGTGCCCCTGAGCTCCTTTCTTCAACTCGCTTTCTTGTGAGCTGGCCGCAACACTGCAGGATTGCTTCAGGCCCTAGTGTGGTTCCAGCATGGCACGCTGAGCCTTTGGTTAATTCCTCTTCCTGGTGGGAAATGAGAGTTAAATATGCCCGTCCAGACACCTACCTCACTCTCAACCCCTTGGTGATGTGGCCCCTCTAGTGTGAGGACTCTCCTGCCTGGTTCTCATCCACGTGGCTATGTGGACCCCCTGGTGAGAGTCTGTTCCTGGCTGTGTTCCTCACACTTCTGTGAGGGAGACCCTCTGCTGATAGGTCACTCCTGCATGGCTGGCACACATTGCCTTGGTGAAGTCAGCCATGTGGTGGCAGTTGGAACGTGCTGGGAATCTCCTCCGCCCGGTGATGAGGGCCCTCTTGCGTCAGGCCCTAACTGCTGGGCTCACCAACTTTTCTTAGTGAGCCCAATGATGCTTGGGCACGCCTCTTAGGATCCCATCTCCATGGGGATATGGGCCTTCTGCTCTGACGTCCGAACGGCTGGGTTGTTCACATTTTCATGATGTGGGCTCTCTGGTGTTAGTTCACAGAGGCCTGGATCCCATAGCCTCTGTGCTTTTGGCCGCCTGCTGAGAGGTTCCAACTGCTGGATTCCTCACTTTTTTAATTTTTTGGGCCCTCTGTTGTGAGGATCCTCCTGCCTGCCTCACTCCCAGCCCCTTCGTGATGTGTGTCGTCTGGTTTGAGGCCACATGTGCTGGGTTCCTCACCTTTCGATGATGTGGGACCAATGGTCTTAGGAGACTCCTGCCTGGTTCACATCCCCTTGGTGATGTGGGCCCTCTGTTGAGAGTCTGATCCTGGCTGGGTTCCTCACCCATCTGTGAGGTGGGCCGTCTGCTGTGAGGTCACTCCTGCCTGGCTTGCTCACCTCGCCTTGTGGACATGAGCCCTCTGGTGGCACTTGGAGCCTGCTGGGAGCCTCCTCCCCTCGGTGATGAGGGCCCTCTGGCGTCAGGCCCTAACTGCTGGGCTCCCCACATTTTGTGATGTGCACCCAGTGGTGCGAGGACACTCCAGCCAGGTTCACATCCCCATTGGGATGTGGGCCTTCTGCTCTGAGGTCCCAATGCCTGGGTTGCTCACAGTTTCATGATGTGGGCTCTCTGCTGTTAGTTCACTCCTGCCTGCATCCCATAGCTTCTGTGCTCTGAGCCGCCTGCTGGGAGGTTCCAACTGCTGGATTCCTCACCTTTCTTATTCTTTGGGCCCTCTGTTTTTAGGCTACTCCTGCCTGCCTCACTCCCATTCCCTTTGTGATATGTGTCCTCTGATTTGAGGCCACATGTGCTGGGTTCCGCACCTTTCGATGATGTGGCCCCACTGGAGGGAAGACAGTCCTGACTGGTTCCCATCCCCTTGCTGATGTGGGCCCTCAGGTGAGAGTCTGATCCTGGCTGGGTTCCTCACCCTTCTGTGAGGTGGGCCCTCTGCTGTGAGGTCAATCATGCCTGTCTGGCACACGTCACCTTGGCGACGTGGGCCCTCTGGTGGCAGTTGGAGTGTGCTGGGATCCTCCTCCCCTCGGTGATGAGGGCCCTCTTGCCTTAGGCCATAACTGCTGGGCTCCCCACATTTTCTGATGTGCGCCAAGTGAGTGAGGACACTCTTGCCATGTTCCCATCCCCATGGGGATATGGGCCTTCTGCTCTGAGGTCAAAACGGCTGGCTTGCTCACAGTACCATGATGTAGGCCCTCTGCTGTGAGTTCACTCCGGCAAGGATCCGTTATCATCGGTGCTCTGAGCTGCCTGCTGGGAGGTTCCAACTGCTGGATTCCTCAACTTTTTTATTCTATGTGCCCTCTCTTGTGAGGCTCCTCCTGCCTGCCTCACTGCCAGCCCCTTGGTGATGACTGTCCTATGGCTTGAGGCCACATGTGCTGCGTTCCTCACCTTTCGATGATGTGGCCCCACTTGTGTGAGGACACTCCTGCTTGGTTCCCATCCCCTTGGTGAGGTGGGCCCTCTGGCGAGAGTCTAATCCTGGCTGGGTTCCTCAATGTTCTGTGAGGTAGGCCCTCTGCTGTGAGGTCACTCCTGCCTGGCTGGCACATGTCACCTTGGAGACGTGAGCCCTCTGGTGGCAGTTGGAGCATGCAGGATGCCTCCTCCTCTCGGTGATGATGGCCCTCTGGTGTCAGGCCCTAAATGGTGGGCTCCCCACATTTTCTGATGTGTGCCCAGTGGTGCGAGGACACTCCAGCCAGGTTCCCATTCCCATGGGGATGTGGGCCTTCTGCGCTGAGGTCCCAACGCCTGGGTTGCTCACAGTTTTATGATGTGGGCCCTCTGCTGTGAGTTCACTGCAGCCTGGATCCCATAACCTCGGTGTTCTGAGCTGCCTGCTGGAAGGTCTAAATGCTGGAATCCTCACGTTTTTTATATTATGTGCCCAGTGTTGTGAGGCTACTCCTGCCTGCCTCACTCCAAGGCCCTTGGTGATGTGGGTCCTCTGGTTTGAGGACACATGTGCTGGGTTCCTCACCTTAAGATGATGAGGCCCCACTGGTGTGAGGATAATCCTGACTGGTTCCCATCCCCTTTGTGATGTGGGCCCTCTGGTGAGAGTCTGATCCTGGCTGGGTTCCTCACCCATCTGTGAGGTGGGCCCTCTACTATCAGGTAACTCTTGCCTGGCTTGCTCACCTCGCCTTGTTGACATGAGCCTTCTGGTGGCACTTGGACCCTGCTGGGAGCCTCCTCACCTCTGTGATGAAGGCCCTCTGACGTCAGGCCCTAAGTGCTGGGCTCCCCAACTTTTCTTAGTGAGCCCAGTGATGCTTGGGCACTCCTCTTAGGTTCCCATCTCCATGGGGATGTGGGCCTTCTGCTCTGAGGTTCCAACAGCTGGGTTGATCACAATTTCATGATGTGGGCTCTCTGGTGTTAGTTTACTGTGGCCTGGATCCCATAGCCTCTGTGCTCTTGGCCGCCTGCTGGGAGGTTCCAACTGCTCGATTCCTCAACTTTTGTATTCTATGGGTCCTGTGTTGTGATGCTCCTCCTGCCTGCCTCACTCGCAACCCCTTCGTGATGTGGGTCCTCTGGTTTGAGGCCACATGTGCTGGGTTCCTCACCTTTCAATGATGTGGCCCCACTGGTGTGAGGACACTCCTGCCTGGTTCCCATCCCCTTGGTGATGTGGGCCTTCTGGTGACAGTCTTATCCTGGCTGGGTTCCTCACTCTTCTGTGAGGTAGGTCCTCTGCTGTGAGGTCAATCCTGCCTGACTTGCACACATCACCTTGGCGACGTGGGCCCTCTGTTGGCACATGGAACCTGCTGGGAGCCTCCTGCCCTCGGTGATGATGGCCCTCTAACATCAGGCCCTAACTTCTGGGCTCCCCACGTTTTCTGATGTGAGCCCAGTGATGCCAGGACACTCCTGTCAGGTTCCCATCCCCATGGGGATGTGGGCTTTCTGCTCTGAGGTCCCAACGCCTGGGTTGCTCACAGTTTCATGATGTGGGCTCTCTGGTGTTAGTTCACTCCTGCCTGCATCCCATAGCTTCTGTGCTCTCGGCCACCTGCTGGGAGGTTCCAACTGCTGGATTCCTCACCTTTTTTATTCTTTGGGCCCTCTGTTTTTAGGCTACTCCTACCTGCCTCACTCCCATCCCCTTTCTGATGTATGTCCTCTGATATGAGGCCGCATGTGCTGGGTTCCTCACCTTTTGATGATGTGGCCCCACTGGTGGGAGGACAGTCCTGACTGGTTCCCATCCCCTTGGTGTTGTGAGCCCTCTGGTGAGAGTCTCATCCTGCCTCGGTTCCTCACCCTTCTGTGAGATAGGCCCTCTGCTGTGAGGTCACTACTGCCTGGCTGGCGCATGCCACCTTGTAGACGTGGGCCCTCTGTTGGCAGTTGGAACCTGCTGGGAGTCTCCTCCCCTCAGTTATGAGGGCCCCCTGGCGTCAGGCCCTAACTGCTGGTCTCCCAAAATTTTCTGATACGTTCTCAGTGGTGCGAGGACACTCCTACCAGATTTATATCCCCATGGGGATGTGGGCCTCCTGCTCTGAGGTCCCAATGGCTGGGTTGCTCAGTTTCATGACATGGGCCCTCTTCTGTGAGTTCACTGTGGCCTGGATCCCATAGCCTCGGTGCTCTGGGCCGCCTGCTGGGAGGTTCCAAATGCTGGATTCCTCACTTTTTTATTCTATGGGCCCAGTGTTGTGAGGCTACTCCAGCCTGCCTCACTCCGAGGCCCTTGGTGATGTGGGTCCTCTGGTTTGAGGACACATGTGCTGAGTACCTCCCCTTTTGATGATGTGGCCCCACTGATGTGAAGACACTCCTGCCTGTTTCCCATCCCCTTGGTGATGTGGGCCCTCTGGGGAGAGTCTGATGTTGGCTGGGTTGCTCACCCTTCTGTGAGGTGGGACCTCTGTTGTGAGGTAACTCCTGCCTGGCTTGCTCACCTCACCTTGTGGACATGAGCCCTCTGGTGGCACTTGGAGCCTGCTGGGAGACTCCTCCCCTCGGTTATGAGAGCTCTGGATAAAACACATATGCCCTTTTTTGCCAAGTGCATTATTTTCCAAGTTTTATCTCATTTCCTATGCTTTAAGAGTGACTCCCGTGTACCTTCTGAAATCGGTTTCCAGCAATTCTGCCCCGCATTCAAGTCTTCTTCGCAGCCTTACTTCAGTATAATTTTGGATGATAGCTGTCATTTATAACTCTGCAGGTTTGTGAATTACAGTGGCCCTGAGCTCCTTTCTTCAACTCGCTTTCTTGTGAGCTGGCCGCAACACCTCAGGATTGCTTCAGGCTCTAATCTGGTTCCGGCACGGCCCGCTGAGCCTTTGGTTAATTCCTCTTCCTGGTGGGAAGTGAGAGTTAAATTTGCCCGTCCAGACAACTCCAACTAGTCTCTCATTTGTTCTCCCTATTCCTGTTCATCTTCCGCAGAAATTGCAAACTGGGCCAAACAGGAAGTTAAAGGCACTGACTCTCCAAGTGGGGAGAGTGTTAGTAAAGCGTCTGGAATGTTGCACCCGAGTACCATGGGACAAAAACTGAGACACATTTGAACACATTTCCCGATCACACGGTGGATCATACTCTGGGTTCCACATGCATGTTTTAGCTGAAGGAAGAATCGCTTAAACATGGAGAGTTGAGACCCATGGAATTGGTACCATGCAATATGACTTCAAAGGGTCTGCATTTGCTCACCAAACCTCACCAAACCTAACCAAACCTATCACCTCTGCATTTATGCTGCTGTACACACGCTTGATTCTCTTACGGAGACATAAAAATCCATAGGTTTTAAGATTCTTACTAGTCAGGTATATTCTTAGGCGTTTAATATGGGGTGTTGAGTCCACTTCGTTGAGCAAGGTGTAGCTCTTGTCTATTATATACTTGGCTTATGGAACGGTATCTGTGCTAATTTCAATCTCTGGTTTTATGCAGCACCCCAACTCGCCTTTCCCCTTAATCAAGCATAAGTTGGTTTTCTACATTTGAGACCCTGTTCTGTTTTGTAATTCAGTTCCTGTGTAGCCAAGGTTACATTCCGTGTATTAGTGATATCTTATGATGTTTCTTTTTCTGTGTGACTTATTTCACTTAGAATCATCGTACCTGAATCCAGTCATTATGCTGCTACGGGCCTGATGACATAGATTTCATTGCTGAGTGATATTGCATTGTACGTAAGTATCACAACTTCTTTATCCATTTTTCACTTTCTGCGATATTGAACTTGTACCGTAAACGAGGTTCTTGTAAACAGAGCCGTCCCAAACATTGGGGTGGCTGTGTCTTTTTGATTTTAATTTCCCTAAGTTATAGGACCATAAGTGGAAGTGCCCTAGGCTCTGTTGCTTTGTTTTTTAGATGTTTCAGGAAACACCATACACTTCTCCAGAGTGGCTGTTGGCAATTTAAATCCCGCCCATCAGCATAACAAGGCTCCCAGTTCTCCATGGCCTGTCCTGCCTATCTGGATTTTACACTTTTTTCAGATGGCCCTTTTGACCGGGGGGAAGTGAGACTTCTTTCTAGTGCAGATTTCCATTGCAAGCTTGCTTGGTTGGCCAAAAAGGGCGTATGTGTTTTTTCCTGAATATATTCAGGAAAAAACGCATACGCCCTTTTTGGCCAAGTGCATCATTGTGGACGTTCTGCCTCTTTTCCTCTGCTTTAAATGCAATTCCAGTCTACCTCCTGAAATCGGTTTCCTGCAATTCTGCTCTGCTTTCAAGTCCTCTTGGCAGCCTTACTTTAATATATTTTTGGACGATAGCTGTCATTTATAACTCTGCAGGTTTGTGAATGACAGTGCCCCTGAGCTCCTTTCTTCAACTCGCTTTCTTGTGATCTGCCCGCAACACCGCAGGATTGCTTCAGGCCTTAGTGTGGTTCCGGTATGGCACGCTGAGCCTTTGGTTAATTCCTCTTCCTGTTGGGAAATGAGAGTTAAATTTGCCCGTCCAGACACCTCCAGCTAGTCTCTCATTGGTTCTCCCTATTCCTGTTCATTTTCCGCAGAAATTGCAAATTGGCCAAACAGGAGGTTAAAGGCACTGACTCTCCAAGTGGGGAGAGGGTTAGTAAAGCGTCTGGAATGTTGCACCCGAGTACCAGGGGAGGAAAACTGAGACACATTTGAACACGTTTCCCGATCACATGGAGGATCATACTCTGGGTTCCACATGCATGTTTTAGCTGAAGGAAGAATCCCTTAAACCTGGATAGTTGAGACCCATGGAATGGGTACCATGCAATATGACTTCAAAGGCTCTGCATTTGCTCACTGAACCTCACCAATCCTATCACTGCTGCGTTTATAATGCTGTACACACGCTTCATTCTCTTTCGGAGATATATAAATGCATAGGTTTTAAGATTCTTACTAGTCAGGTATATTCTTAGGGGTTTAATATGGGGTGTTGAGTCCCCTTCTTTGAGCAAGGAGTAGCTCTTTTGTATTACCTATTTGGCTTATGGAACGGTATCTGTGCTAATTTCAATCTCTGGTTTTATGCAGCACCCCAACTCACCTTTCCCCTTAAGCAAGCATAAGTTGGTTTTCTACATTTGAGACCCTGTTCTGTTTTGTAATTCAGTTCCTGTGTAGCCAAGTTTACATTCCGTGTAGTAGTGATATATTATTATGTTTTTTTTTCTGTGTGACTTATTTCACTTAGAATCATCGTACCTGAATCCACTCATTATGCTGCTATGGGCCTGATGACATTGATTTCATTGCTGAGTGATATTGCATTGTACGTAAGTACCACAACTTCTTTATCTATTTTTCGCTTTCTGTGATATTGAACTTGTACCGTAAATGAGGTTCTTGTAAACAGAGCCGTCCCAAACTTTGGGGTGGCTGTGTCTTTTTGATTTTAATTTCCCTAAGCTATAGGACCATAAGTGGAAGTGCCCTAGGTTCTGTTGCTTTGTTTTTTAGATGTTTCAGGAAACACCATACACTTCTCCAGAGTGGCTGTTGGCAATTTACATCCCGCCCATCAGCATAACAAGGCTCCCAGTTCTCCATGGCCTGTCCTGCCTTTCTGGATTTTACACTTTTTTCAGATGGCCCTTTTGACCGGGGGGCAGTGAGACTTCATTGTAGTGCAGATTTCCTTTGCAAGCTTGCTTGGTTGGCCAAAAAGGGCGTATGCGTTTTTTCCTGAATATATTCAGGAAAAAACGCATACGCCCTTTTTGGCCAAGTGCATCATTGTGGACGTTCTGCCTCTTTTCCTATGCTTTACATGCAATTCCCGTCTACCTCCTGAAATCGGTTTCCTGCAATTCTGCCCCGCTTTCAAGTCCTCTTGGCAGCCTTACTTCAATATATTTTTGGACGATAACTGTCATTTATAACTCTGCAGGTTTGTGAATGACAGTGCCCCTGAGCTCCTTTCTTCAACTCGCTTTCTTGTGAGCTGGCCGCAACACCGCAGGATTGCTTCAGGCCCTAGTGTTGTTCCCGCATGGCACACTGAGCCTTTGGTTAATTCCTCTTCCTGGTGGGAAATGAGAGTTAAATTTGCCCGTCCAGACACCTCCTGCTATTCTCTCATTGGTTCTCCCTATTCCTGTTCATTTTCCGCAGAAATTGCAATGTGGGCCAAACAGGAGTTTAAAGGCACTGACTCTCCAAGTGGGGAGAGTGTTAGTAAAGCGTCTGGAATGTTGCACCCAGTAACAGGGGACGAAAACTGAGACACATTTGAACACGTTTCCGATCACATGGTGGATCATACTCTGGGTTCCACATGCGTGTTTTAGCTGAAGAAAGAATCCCTTAAACCTGGAGATTTGAGACCCATGGAATGGGTACCATGGAATATGACTTCAAATGGTCTGCATTTGCTCACCGAACCTCACCAATCCTATCACTCCTGCGTTTGTGCCACTCTACACACGTTTGGTTCTCCTTCGGAGACATATAAATCCATAGGTTTTAAGAATGTTACTAGTCAGGTATATCCTTAGACGTTTAATATGGGGTTTTCAGTCCACTTCGTTGAGCAAGGAGTAGCTCATTTCTATTACATATTTGGCTTATGGAACGGTATCTGTGCTAATTTCAATCTCTGGTTTTATGCAACACCCCAACTCACCTTTCCCCTTAAGCAAGCATAAGTTGGTTTTTTACATTTGAGACCCTGTTCTGTTTTGAAATTCAGTTCCTGTGTAGCCAAGTTTACATTCCGTGTATTAGTGATATCTTATGATATTTCTTTTTCTGTGTGACTTATTTCCCTTAGAATCATCGTAGCTGAATCCACTCATTATGCTGCTACGGGCCTGATGACATAGATTTCATTGCTGAGTGATATTGCATTGTACGTAAGTACCACAACTTCTTTATCCATTTTTCGCTTTCTGCGATATTGAACTTGTACCGTAAACGAGGTTCTTGTAAACAGAGCCATCCCAAACTTTGGGGTGGCTGTGTCTTTTTGATTTTAATTTCCCTAAACTGTAGGACCATAAGTGGAAGTGCCCTAGGCTCTGTTGCTTTATTTTTTAGATGTTTCAGGAAACACCATACACTTTTCCAGAGTGGCTGTTGGCAATTTACATCCCGCCCATCAGCATAACAAGGCTCCCAGTTCTCCATGGCCTATCCTGCCGTTTTGGCTTTTACACTTTTTTCAGATGGCCCTTTTGACCGGGGGGCAGTGAGACTTCATTGTAGTGCAGATTTACTTTGCAAGCTTGCTTGGTTTGCCAAAAAGTGTGTATGCGTTTTTTCCTGAATATATTCAGGAAAAAACGCGTACGCCCTTTTTGGCCAAGTGCATCATTGTGGACGTTCTGACTCTTTTCCTATGCTTTACATGCAATTCCAGTCTACCTCCTGTAATCGGTTTCCTAAAATTCTGCCCCACTGTCAAGTCCTCTTGGCAGCCTTATTTCAATATATTTTTGGATGATAGCTGTCAGTTATAACTCTGTAGGTTTGTGAATGACAGTGCCCCTGAGCTCCTTTTTTCAACTCGCTTTCTTGTGAGCTGGCCGCAACACCGCAGGATTGCTTCAGGCCCTAGTGTGGTTCCGGCACGGCAAGCTGAGCCTTTGTTTAATTCCTCTTCTTGGTGTGAAATGAGATTTAAATTTGCCCGTCCAGCCAACTCCAGCTAGTCTCTTATTCGTTCTCCCAATTGCTGTTCATCTTCCGCAGAAATTGCAAACTGGACCAAACAGGAGGTTAAAGGCACTGACTCTCCAAGTGGGGAGAGTGTTAGTAAAGCGTCTGGAATGTTGCACCCGAGTACCAGGGGACAAAAACTGAGACACATTTGAACACGTTTCCTGATCACATGCTGGATCATACTCTGGGTTCCACATGCATGTTTTAGCTGAAGGAAGAATCCCTTAAACCTGGAGAGTTGAGACCCATGGAATGGGTACCATGCAATATGACTTCAAAGGGTCTGTATTTGCTCACCGAACCTCACCAATCCTATCACTGCTGCGTTTATGCCGCTGTACACACGCTTGATTCTCTTTCGGACACATATAAATCCATAGGTTTTAAGATTCTTACTAGTCAGGTATATTCTTAGGCGTTTAATATGGGGTGTTGTGTCCACTTCGTTGAGCAAGGAGTAGCTCTTGTCTATTACATATTTGGTTTATGGAACGGTATCTGTGCTCATTTCAATCTCTGTTTTATGCATCACCCCAACTCACCTTTCCCCTTAAGCAAGCATAAGTTGGTTTTCTACATTTGAGACCCTGTTCTGTTTTGTAATTCAGTTCCTGTGTAGCCAAGTTTACATTCCGTGTATTAGTGATATCTTATGATGTTTCTTTTTCTGTGTGACTTATTTCACTTAGAATCATCGTACCTGAATCCACTCATTATGCTGCTACGGGCCTGATGACATAGATTTCATTGCTGAGTGATATTGCATTGTACGTAAGTACCACAACTTCTTTATCCATTTTTCGCTTTCTGCGATATTGAACTTGTACCATAAACGAGGTTCTTGTAAACATAGCCGTCCCAAACTTTGGGGTGGCTGTGTCTTTTTGATTTTAATTTCCCTAAGCTATAGGACCAAAAGTGGAAGTTACCTAGGCTGTGTTGCTTTGTTTTTTAGATGTTTCAGGAAACGCCATACACTTGTGCAGAGTGGCTGTTGGCAAATTACATCCCGCCCATCAGCATAACAAGGCTCCCAGTTCTCCATGGCCTGTCCTGCCTTTCTGGATTTTACACTTTTCTCAGATGTCCCTTTTGACCCGGGGGAATTGAGACTTCATTGTAGTGCAGATTTCCTTTGCAAGCTTGCTTGGTTGGCCCAAAAGTACGTATGCGTTTTTTCCTGAATATATTCTGGAAAAAACGCATACGCCCTTTTTGGCCAAGTGCATCATTGTGGACTTTCTTCCTCTTTTCCTATGCTTTAAATGCAATTCCAGTCTACCTCCTGAAATCGGTTTCCTGCAATTCTGCCCCGCTTTCAAGTCCTCTTGGCAGCCTTACTTCAATATATTTTTGGACGATAGCTGTCATTTATAACTCTGCAGGTTTGTGAATGACAGTGCCCCTGAGCTCCTTTCTTCAACTCGCTTTCTTGTTAGCTGGCCGCAACCCCGCAGGATTGCTTCAGGCCCTAGTGTAGTTCTGGCATGGCACGCTGAGCCTTTGGTTAATTCCTCTTCCTGGTAGGAAATGAGAGTTAAATTTGCCTGTCCAGTCACCTCCAGCTTGTCTCTCATTGGTTCTCCCTGTTGCTGTTCATCTTCAGCAGAAATTGCAAACTGGGCCAAACAGGAGGTTAAAGGCACTGAGTCTCCAAGTGGGGAGAGTGTTAGTAAAGCATCTGGAATGTTGCACCCGAGTACCGGGGGACGAAAACTGAGACACATTTGAACACGTTTCCCGATTACACGGTAGATCATACTCTGGATTCCACATGCATGTTTTAGCTAAAGGAAGCATCCCTTAAACATGGAGAGTTGAGACCCATGTAATGGGTACCATGCAATATGACTTCAAAGGCTCTGCATTTCCTCACCGAACCTCACCAATCCTATCACTGCTGCGTTTATGCCGCTGTACACACGCTTGATTCTCTTTCGGAGACGTATAAATCCATAGGTTTTAAGATTCTTACTAGTCCGGTATATTTTTAGGTGTTTAATATGGGGTGTTGTGTCTACTTCGTTGAGCAAGGAGTAGCTCTTGTCTATTACATATTTGGCTTATGGAACGGTATCTGTGCTAATTTCAATCTCTAGTTTTATGCATCACCCCAACTCACCTTTTCCCTTAAGCAAGCATAAGTTGGTTTTCTACATTTGAGACACTGTTCTGTTTTGTAATTCAGTTCCTGTGTAGCCAAGTTTACATTCCGTGTATTAGTGATATCTTATGATGTTTCTTTTTCTGTGTGACTTATTTCCCTTAGAATCATCGTAGCTGAATCCACTCATTATGCTGCTACAGGCCTGATGACATAGATTTCATTGCTGAGTGATATTGCATTGTACGTAAGTACCACAACTTCTTTATCCATTTTTCGCTTTCTGCGATATTGAACTTGTACCGTAAACGAGGTTCTTGTAAACAGAGCCATCCCAAACTTTGGGGTGGCTGTGTCTTTTTGATTTTAATTTCCCTAAGCTATAGGACCATAAGTGGAAGTGCCCTAGGCTCTGTTGCTTTGTTTTTTAGATGTTTCAGGAAACACCATACACTTCTCCAGAGTGGCTGTTGGCAATTTACATTCCGCCCATCAGCATAACAAGGCTCCCAGTTCTCCATGGCCTGTTCTGCCTTTCTGGATTTTACACTTTTTTCAAATCGCCCTTTTGACTGGGGGGAAGTGAGACTTCATTGTAGTGCAGATTTCCTTTGCAAATTTGCTTGGTTGGCCAAAAAGGGCGTATGCGTTTTTTCCTGAATATATTCAGGAAAAAACGCATACGCCCTTTTTGGCCAAGTGCATCATTGTGGACGTTCTGCCTCTTTTCCTATGCTTTACATGCAATTCCAGTCTACCTCCTGAAATCGGTTTCCTGCAATTCTGCCCCGCTTTCAAGTCCTCTTGGCAACCTTATTTCAATATAGTTTTGGACGATAGCTGTCCTTTATAACTCTGCAGGTTTGTGAATTACAGTACCCCTGAGCTCCTTTCTTCAACTCGCTTTCTTGTGAGCTGGCCGCAACACCGCAGGATTGCTTCAGGCCCTAGTGTGGTTCCGGCATGGCACACTGAGCCTTTGGTTAATTCCTCTTCCTGGTGGGAAATGAGAGTTAAATTTGCCCGTCCAGACACCTCCAGCTAGTCTCTCATTGGTTCTCCCTATTGCTGTTCATCTTCAGCAGAAATTGCAAACTGGGCCAAACAGGAGGTTAAAGGCACTGAGTCTCCAAGTGGGGAGAGTGTTAGTAAAGCATCTGGAATGTTGCACCCGAGTACCGCGGACGAAAACTGAGACACATTTGAACACGTTTCCCGATTACACGGTAGATCATACTCTGGATTCCACATGCATGTTTTAGCTAAAGGAAGCATCCCTTAAACCTGGAGAGTTGAGACCCATGGAATGGGTACCATGCAATATGACTTCAAAGGGTCTGTATTTGCTCACCGAACCTCACCAGTCGTATCAGTGCTGCCTTTATGCCGCTGTACACACGCTTGATTCTCTTTCGGACACATATAAATCCATAGGTTTTAAGATTCTTACTAGTCAGGTATATTCTTAGGCGTTTAATATGGGGTGTTGTGTCCACTTCGTTGAGCAAGGAGTAGCTCTTGTCTATTACATATTTGGCTTATGGAATGGTATCAGTGCCAATTTCAATCTCTGGTTTTATGCAGCACCCCAACTCACCTTTCTCCTTAAGCAAGCATAAGTTGGTTTTCTACATTTGAGACCCTGTTCTGTTTTGTAATTCAGTTCCTGTGTAGCCAAGTTTACATTCCGTGTAGTAGTGATATCTTATGATGTTTCTTTTTCTCTGTGACTTATTTCACTTAGAATCATCGTACCTGAATCCACTCATTATGCTGTTGCAGGCCTGATTACATAGATTTCATTGCTGAGTGATATTGCATTGTACGTAAGTACCACAACTTCTTTATCCATTTTTCGCTTTCTGCGATATTCAACTTGTACAGTAAACGAGGTTCTTGTAAACAGAGCCATCCCAAACTTTGGGGTGGCTGTGTCTTTTTGATTTTAATTTCCCTAAGCTATAGGACCATAAGTGGAAGTGCCCTAGGCTCTGTTGCTTTGTTTTTTAGATGTTTCAGGAAACACCATTCACTTCTCCAGAGTGGCTGTTGGCAAGTTACATCCCGCCCATCAGAATAACAAGGCTCCCAGTTCTGCATGGCCTGTCCTGCCTTACTGGATTTTACACTTTTTTCAGATGGCCGTTTTGACCGGGGGGAAGTGAGAGTTCATTGTAGTGCAGATTTCCTTTGCAAGCTTGCTTGGTTGGCCAAAAAGGGCGTTTGCGTTTTTTCCTGAAAATATTCAGGAAAAAACGCATATGCCCTTTTAGGTCAAGTGCATCATTGTGGACATTCTGCCTGTTTTCCTATGCTCTAAATGCAATTCCAGTCTACCTCCTGAAATCGCTTTCCTGCAATTCTGCCCCGCATTCAAGTCCTCTTGGCAGCCTTACTTCAATATATTTTTGGACGATAGCTGTCATTTATAACTCTGCAGGTTTGTGAATGACAGTGCCCCTGAGCTCCTTTCTTCAACGCGCTTTCTTGTGAGCTGGCCGCAACACCGCAGGATTGCTTCAGGCCCTAGTGTGGTTCCGGCACGGCACGCTGAGCTTTTGGTTAATTCATCTTCCTGGTGGGAAATGAGAGTTAAATTTGCCCGTCCAGACACCTCCAGCTAGTCTCTCATTGGTTATCCCTGTTGCTGTTCATCGTCCGCAGAAATTGCAAACTGGGCCAAACAGGAGGTTAAAGGCACTGAGTCTCCAAGTGGGGAGAGTGTTAGTAAAGCATCTGGAATGTTGCACCCGAGTACCAGGGAATGAAAACTGAGACACATTTGAACACGTTTCCCGATCACACGCTGGATCATACTCTGGGTTCCACATGCATGTTTTAGCTGAAGGAAGAATCGCTTAAACCTGGAAAGTTGAGACCCATGGAATGGGTACCATGCAATATGACTTCAAAGGGTCTGCATTTGCTCACCGAACCACACCAATCCTATCACTGCTGCGTTTATGCTGCTGTACACATGCTTGATTCTCTTTCGGAGACGTATAAATCCATAGGTTTTAAGATTCTTACTAGTCAGGTATATTTTTAGGCTTTTAATATGGGGTGTTGTGTCCACTTCGTTGAGCAAGGAGTAGCTCTTGTCTATTATGTATTTGGCTTATGGAACGGTATCTGTGCTAATTTCAATCTCTGGTTTTATGCAGCACCCCAACTCACCTTTCCCCTTAAGCAAGCATAAGTTGGTTTTCTACATTTGAGACCCTGTTCTGTTTTGTAATTCAGTTCCTGTGTAGCCAAGTTTACATTCCGTGTATTAGTGATATCTTATGATGTTTCTTTTTCTGTGTGACTTATTTCACTTAGAATCATCGTACCTGAATCCACTCATTATGCTGCTACGGGCCTGATGACATAGATTTCATGGCTGAGTGATATTGCATTGTACGTAAGTACCACAACTTCTTTATCCTTTTTCGCTTTCTGTGATATTGAACTTGTACCGTAAACGAAGTTCTTGTAAACAGAGCCGTCCCAAATTTTGGGGTGGCTGTGTCTTTTTGATTTTAATTTCCCTAAGCTATAGGGCCATAAGCGGAAGTGGCCTAGGCTCTGTTGCTTTGTTTTGTAGATGTTTCAGGAAACACCATACACTTCTCCAGAGTGGCTGTTGGCAATTTACATCCCGCCCATCAGCATAACAAGGCTCCCAGTTCTGCATGGCCTGTCCTGCCTTTCTGGATTTTACACTTTTTTCAGATGGCCCCTTAGACCGGGGGGCAGTGAGACTTCATTGTAGTGCAGATTTCCTTTGCAAGCTTGCTTGGTTGGCCAAAAAGTGTGTATGCGTTTCTTCCTGAATATATTCAGGAAAAAACGCATACGCACTTTTTGGCCAAGTGCATCATTGTGGACATTCTGCCTCTTTTCCTATGCTTTACATGCAATTCCAGTCTACCTCCTGAAATCGGTTTCCTGCAATTCTGCCCCACATTCAAGTCCGCTTGGCAGCCTTACTTCAATATATTTTTGGACGATAGCTGTCATTTATAACTCTGCAGGTTTGTGAATTACAGTGCCCCTGAGCTCCTTTCTTCAACTCGCTTTCTTGTGAGCTGGCCGCAACACCGCAGGATTGCTTCAGGCCCTAGTGCGGTTCCGGCATGGCACGTTGAGGCTTTGGTTAATTCCTCTTCCTGGTGGGAAATGAGAGTTAAATTTGCCCGTCCAGACACCTCCAGCTAGTCTCTCATTGGTTCTCCCTATTCCTGTTCATTTTCCGCAGAAATTGCAAACTGGGCCAAACAGGAGTTTAAAGGAACTGACTCTCCAAGTGGGGAATGTGTTAGTAAAGCGTCTGGAATGTTGCACCCGAGTACCAGGGGACGAAAACTGAGACACATTTGAACACGTTTCCCGATCACACGGTGGATCATACTCTGGGTTCCACATGCATGTTTTAGCTGAAGGAAGAATCCCTTAAACCTGGTGAGGTGAGACCCATGGAATGGGTACCATGCAATATGACTTCAAAGGGTCTGCATTTGCTCACCGAACCTCACCAATCCTATCACAGCTGCGTGTATGCCGCTGTACACACGCTTGATTCTCTTTCGGAGACATATAAATCCACAGGTTTTCAGATTCTTTCTAGTCAGGTATATTCTTAGGCGTTTAATATGGGGTGTTGAGTCCACTTCTTTGAGCAAGGAGTAGCTCTTGTCTATTACATATTTGTCTTATGGAACGGTATCTGTGCTCATTTCAATCTCTGGTTTTATGCAGCACCCCAACTCACCTTTCCCCTTAAGCAAGCATAAGTTGGTTTTCTACATTTGAGACCCTGTTCTGTTTTGTAATTCAGTTCCTGTGTAGCCAAGCTTACATTCCGTGTATTAGAGATATCTTATGATGTTTCTTTTTCTGTGTGACTTATTTCACATAGAATCATCGTACCTGAATCCACTCATTATGCTGCTACGGGCCTGATGACATAGATTTCATTGCTGAGTGATATTGCATTGTACGTAAGTACCACAACTTCTTTATCCATTTCTCGCTTTCTGTGATATTGAACTTGTACCATAAACGAGGTTCTTGTAAACAGAGCCGTCCCAAACTTTGGGGTGGCTGTGTCTTTTTTATTTTAATTTCCCTAAGCTATAGAACCATAAGTGGAAGTGCCCTAGGCTCTGTTGCTTTGTTTTTAGATGTTTCAGGAAACACCATAGACTTCTCCAGAGTGGCTGTTGGCAATTTACATCCCGCCCATCAGCATGACAAGGCTCCCAGTTCTCCATGGCCTGTCCTGCCTTT
Source organism: Orcinus orca (assembly GCF_937001465.1). Taxonomy (NCBI): domain Eukaryota; kingdom Metazoa; phylum Chordata; class Mammalia; order Artiodactyla; family Delphinidae; genus Orcinus; species Orcinus orca. The sequence continues at coordinate 42,784,368 of NC_064560.1, forward strand.
CTGGATTTTACACTTTTTTCAGATGGCCCTTTTGACCGGGGTGCAGTGAGACTTCATTGTAGTGCAGATTTCCTTTGCAAGCTTGCTTGGTTGGCCAAAAAGGGCGTATGCGTTTTTTCCTGAATATATTCAGGAAAAAACGTATACGCCCTTTTTGGCCAAGTGCATCATTGTGGACATTCTGCCTCTTTTCCTATGCTTTACATGCAATTCCAGTCTACCTCCTGAAATCGGTTTCCTGCAATTCTGCCCCGCTTTCAAGTTCTCTTGGCAGCCTTACTTCAATATATTTTTGGACGATAGCTGTCATTTATAACTCTGCAGGTTTGTGAATTACAGTGCCCCTGAGCTCCTTTCTACAACTCGCTTTCTTGTGAGGTGGCCTCAACCCCGCAAGATTGCTTCAGACCCTAGTGTGGTTCTGGCATGGCACGCTGAGCCTTTGGTTACTTCCTCTTCCTGGTGGGAAATGAGAGTTAAGTTTGCCCGTCCAGACACCTCCAGCTAGTCTCTCATTGGTTCTCCCTATTCCTGTTCATTTTCCGCAGAAATTGCAAACTGGGCCAAACAGGAGGTTAAAGGCACTGACTCTCCAAGTGGGGAGAGTGTTAGTAAAGCGTCTGGAATGTTGCACCCGAGTACCAGGGGACGGAAACTGAGACACATTTGAACACGTTTCCCGATCACACGGTTTATCATACACTGGGTTCCACATGCATGTTTTAGCTAAAGGAAGAATCCCTTAAACGTGGAGAGTTGAGAACCATGGAATGGGTACCATGCAATATGACTTCAAAGGGTCTGCATTTGCTCACCGAACCTCACCAATCCTATCACTGTTGCGTTTATGCCACTGTACACACGCTTGATTCTCTTTCGGAGACATATAAATCCATAGGTTTTAAGATTCTTACTAGTCAGATGTATTCTTAGGTGTTTAATATGGGGTGTTGTGTCCACTTCGTTGAGCAAGGAGTAGCTCTTGTTATTACATATTTGGCTTATGGAATGGTATCTGTGCTAATTTCAATCTCTGGTTTTATGCAGCACCCCAACTCACCTTTCCCCTTAAGCAAGCATAAGTTGGTTTTCTACATTTGAGTCCCTGTTCTGTTTTGTAATTCAGTTCCTGTGTAGCCAAGTTTACATTCCGTGTATTAGTGATATCTTATGATGTTTCTTTTTCTCTGTGACTTATTTCACTTAGAATCATCGTATCTGAATCCACTCATTATGCTGCTACCGGCCTGATGACATAGATTTCATTGCTGAGTGATATTGCATTGTACGTAAGTACCACAACTTCTTTATCCATTTTTCGCCTTCTGTGATATTGAACTTGTACCGTAAACGAGGTTCTTGTAAACAGAGCCGTCCCAAACTTTGGGGTGGCTGTTTCTTTTTGATTTTAATTTATCTAAGCTATAGGATCATAAGTGGAAGTGCCGTAGGCTCTGTTGCTTTGTTTTTTAGATGTTTCAGGAAACACCATACACTTCTACAGAGAGGCTGTTGGCAATTTACATCCCACCCATCAGCATAAGAAGGCTCCCAGTTCTCCATGGCCCGTCCTGCCTTTCTGGATTTTACACTTTTTTCAGATGTCCCTTTTGACCGGGGGCAGTGAGACTTCATTGTAGTGCAGATTTCTTTGCAAGCTTGCTTGGTTGGCCAAAAAGGGCGTATGCGTTTTTTCCTGAATATATTCAGGAAAAAACGCATACGCCCTTTTTGGCAAAGTGCATCATTGTGGACGTTCTGCCTCTTTTCCTATGCTTTACATGCAATTCCAGTCTACCTCCTGAAATCGGTTTCCTGCAATTCTGCCCCGCTTTCAAGTCCTCTTGGCAGCCTTACTTCAATATATTTTTGGATGATAGCTGTCATTTATAACTCTGTATGTTTGAGAATTACAGTGCCCCTGAGCTCCTTTCTTCAACTCGCTTTCTTGTGAGCTGGATGCAACACAGCAGTATTGCTTCAGGCCCTAGAGTGGTTCTGGCATGGCATGCTGAGCCTTTGGTTAATTCCTCTTCCTGATGGGAAATGAGAGTTAAATTTGCCCGTCCAGACACCTCCAGCTAGTCTCTCATTGGTTCTCCCTATTCCTATTCATTTTCCGCAGAAATTGCAAACTGGGCCAAACAGGAGGTTAAAGGCACTGAGTCTCCAAGTGGGGAGAGTGTTAGTAAACCATCTGTAATGTTGCACCCGAGTACCAGGGGACGAAAACTGAGACACATTTGAACACGTTTCCCGATCACACGGTGGATCATACTCTGGGTTCCACATGCATGTTTTAGCTGAAGGAAGAATCCCTTAAATCTGGAAAGTTGAGACCCATGGAATGGGTACCATGCAATATGACTTCAAAGGGTCTGCATATGCTCACCGAACCTCACTAATGCTACCACTGCTGCGTTTATGCCACTGTACACACGCTTGATTCTCTTTCGCAGACATATAAATCCATAGGTTTTAAGATTCTTACTAGTCAGGTATATTCTTAGGCGTTTAATATGGGGTGTTGAGTCCACTTCGTTGAGCAAGTAGTAGCTCTTGTCTATTACATATTTAGCTTATGGAACGGTATCTGTGTTAATTTCAATCTCTGGTTTTATGCAGCACCCCAAGTCACCTTTCCCCTTAAGAAAGAATAAGTTTGTTTTCTACATTTGAGACCCTGTTTTGTTTTGTAATTCTGTTCCTGTGTAGCCAAGTTTACATTCTGTGTAGTAGTGATATCTTATGATGTTTCTTTTTCTGTGTCACTTATTTCACGTAGAATCGTCGTACCTGAATCCACTCATTATGCTGCTATGGGCCTGATGACATAGATTTCATTGCTGAGTGATATTGCATTGTACGTAAGTACCACAACTTTTTTATGCATTTTTCGCTTTCTGTGATATTGAACTTGTACCGTAAACGAGGTTCCTGTAAACAGAGCCGTCCCAAACTTTGAGGTGGCTGTGTCTTTTTGATTTTAATTTCCCTAAGCTATAGGACCATAAGTGCAAATGCCCTAGGCTCTGTTGCTTTGTTTTTTAGATGTTTCAGGAAACACCATACACTTCCCCAGAGTGGCTGTTGGCAATTTACATCTTGCCCATCAGCATAACAAGGCTCCCAGTTCTCCATGGCCTGTCCTGCCTCTCTGGATTTTACACTTTTTTCAGATGGCCCTTTTGACCAGGGGGCAGTGAGACTTCATTGTAGTGCAGATTTCATTTGCAAGCTTGCTTGGTTGGCCAAAAAGTGTGTATGCGTTTTTTCCTTAATATATTCAGGAAGAAACGCATATGGTCTCTTTGCCCAAGTGCATCATTGTGGACGTTCTGCCTCTTTTCCTATCTTTTAAATGCAATTCCAGTCTACCTCCTGAAATCGGTTTCCTGCAATTCTGCCCCACTTTCAAGTCCTCTTGGCAGACTTACTTCAATATATTTTTGAACGATAGCTGTCATTTATAACTCTGCAGGTTTGTGAATTACAGTGCCCCTGAGCTCCTTTCTTCAACTCGCTTTCTTGTTAGCTGGCCGCAACACCGCAGGATTGCTTCAGGCCCTAGTGTGGTTCCGGCACGGCATGCTGAGCCTTTGGTTAATTCCTCTTCCTGGTGGCAAATGAGATTTAAACTTGCCCGTCCAGACACCTCCAGCTAGTCTCTCATTGGTTCTCCTATTCCTGTTCATCTTCCGCGGAAATTGCAAGCTGAGCCAAACAGGAGGTTAAAGGCCCTGACTCTCCAAGTGGGGAGAGTGTTAGTAAAGCATCTAGAATGTTGCACCCGAGTATCAGGGGGCGAAAACTGAGACACATTTGAACACGTTTCCCGATCACACGGTGGATCATACTCTGGGTTCCACATGCATGTTTTAGCTGAAGGAAGAATCCCTTAAACCTGGAGAGTTGAGACCCATGGAATGGGTACCATGCAATATGACTTCAAAGGGTCTGCATTTGCTCACCAAACCTCACCAATCCTATCACTGCTGCGTTTATGCCGCTGTACACATGCTTGATTCTCGTTCAGAGACCTATAAATCCATAGGTTTTAAGATTCTTACTAGTCAGGTATATTCTTAGGCGTTTAAAATGGGGTGTTGTGTCCACTTCGTTGAGCAAGGAGTAGCTCTTGTTTATTCCATAGTTTGTTTATGGAACGGTATCTGTGCTAATTTCAATCTCTGGTTTTATGCAGCACTCCAACTCACCTTTTCCCTTAAGCAAGCATAAGTTGGTTGTCTACATTTAAGATACTGTTCTATTTTATAATTCAGTTCCTGTGTAGCCAAGTTTACATTTCGTGTATTAGTGATATCTTATGATGTTTCTTTTTCTGTGTGACTTATTTCACGTAGAATCATCGTACCTGAATCCAGGCATTATGCTGCTACGGGCCTGATGACATAGATTTCATTGCTGAGTGATATTGCATTGTACGTAAGTACCACAACGTCTTTATCCATTTCTCGCTTTGTGTGATATTGAACTTGTACCGTAAATGAGGTTCTTGTAAACACAGCCGTCCCAAACTTTGGGGTGGCTGTGTCTTTTTGATTTTACTTTCCCTTCGCTACAGGACCATAAGTGGAAGTGCCCTAGTCTCTGTTGCTTTGTTTTTTAGATGTTTCAGGAAACACCATTCAGTTCTCCAGAGTGGCTGTTGGCAATTTACATCCCGCCTATCAGCATAACAAGGCTCCCAGTTCTCCATGGCCTGTCCTGCCTTTCTGGATTTTACACTTTTTTCAGATGGCCCTTTTGACAGGGGGGCAGTGAGACATCATTGTAGTGCAGATTTCTTTTGCAAGCTTGCTTGGTTGGCCAAAAAGGGCATATGCGTTTTTACCTGAATATATTGAGGAATAAACGCATACGCCCTTTTTGGCCAAGTGAATCATTGTGGACGTTCTGCCTCTTTTCCTATGCCTTACATGCAGTTCCCGTCTACCTCCTGAAATCGCTTTCCTGCAATTCTGCCCCGCTTTCAAGTCCTCTTGGCAGCCTTACTTCAATATATTTTTGAACCATAGCTGTCATTTATAACTCTTCAGGTTTGGGAATTACAGTGCCCCTGAGCTCCTTTCTTAAACTCGCTTTCTTGTGAGCTGGCCACAACACTGCAGGATTGCTTCAGGCCCTAGTGTGGTTTCAGCAGGGCCCGCTGAGCCTTTGTTTAATTCCTCTTCCTGGTGGGAAATGAGAGTTAAATTTGCCCGTCCAGACACCTCCAGCTAGTCTCTCATTTGTTCTCCCTATTCCTGTTCATTTTCCGCAGAAATTGCAAACTGGGCCAAACAGGAGGTTACAGGCACTGACTCTCCAAGTGGGGAGAGTGTTAGTAAAGCGTCTGGAATGTTGCACCCGAGTACCAGGGGACGAAAACTGAGACACATTTGAACACGTTTCCCGATCACACGGTGGATCATACACTGGGTTCCACATGCATGTTTTAGCTGAAGGAAGAATCCCTTAAACCTGGAGAGTTGAGACCCATGGAATGGGTACCATGCAATATGACTTCAAAGGGTCTGCATTTGCTCACCGAACCTCACCAATCCTCTCACTGCTGTGTTTATGCCGCTGTACACACGCTTGATTCTCTTTCGGAGACATATAAATCCATAGGTTTTAAGATTCTTACTAGTCAGGTATATTCTTAGGCGTTTAATATGGGGTGTTGAGTCCACTTCGTTGAGCAAGTAGTAGCTCTTGTCTATTACATATTTGGCTTGTGGAACGGTATCTGTGCTAATTTCAATCTCTGCTTTTATGCAGCACCCCAACTCACCTTTCCCCTTAAGCAAGCATAAGTTGGTTTTCTACATTTGAGACCCTGTTCTGTTTTGTAATTCAGTTCCTGTGTAGCCAAGTTTACATTCCGTGTAGTAGTGATATCTTATGATGTTTCTTTTTCTGTGTGACTTATTTCACTTAGAATCATCGTACCTGAATCCACTCATTATGCTGCTACGGGCCTGATGACATAGATTTCATTGCTGAGTGATATTGCATTGTACGTAAGTACCACAACGTCTTTATCCATTTTTCGCTTTCTGTGATATTGAACTTGTACCATAAACGAGGTTCTTGTAAACAGAGCCATTCCAAACTTTGGGGTGGCTGTGTCTTTTTGATTTTAATTTACCTAAGCTATAGGACCATAAGTGGAAGTGCCCTAGGCTCTGTTGCTTTGTTTTTTAGATGTTTCAGGAAATACCATAGACTTCTCCAGAGTGGCTGTTGGCAATTTACATCCTGTCCATCAGCATAACAAGGCTCCCAGTTCTCCATGGCCTGTGCTGCCTTTCTGGATTTTACACTTTTTTCAGATGGCCCTTTGACAGGGGGGCAGTGAGACTTCATTGTAGTGCAGATTTCCTTTGCAAGCTTGCTTGGTTGGCCAAAAAGGTCGTATGCGTTTTTTCCTGAATATATTCAGGAAAAAACGCATACGACCATTTTGGCCAAGTGCATCATTGTGTACGTTCTGCCTCTTTTCCTATGCTTTACATGCAATTCCAGTCTACCTCCTGAAATCGGTTTCCTGCAATTCTGCCTTCTTTCAAGTCCTCTTGGCAGCCTTACTTCAATATATTTTTTGACGATAGCTGTCCTTTATAACTCTGCAGGTTTGTGAATGACAGTGCCTCTGAGCTCCTTTCTTCAACTCGCTTTCTTGTGAGCTGGCCGCAACACCACTGGATTGCTTCAGGCCCTAGTGTGGTTCCGGCATGGCACGCTGATCCTTAGGTTAATTCCTCTTCCTGGTGGGAAATGAGAGTTAAATTTGCCCGTCCAGTCACCTGCAGGTAGTCTCTCATTGGTTCTCCCTATTCCTGTTCATTTTCCGCAGAAATTGCAAACTGGGCCAAACAGGAGGTTAAAGGCACTGACTCTCCAAGTGGGGAGAGTGTTAGTAAAGCGTCTGGAATGTTGCACCCGAGTACCAGGGGTCGAAAACTGAGACACATTTGAACACGTTTCCCGATCACACGGTGGATCATAAACTGGGTTCCACATGCATGTTTTAGCTGAAGGTAGAATCCCTTAAACCTGGAGAGTTGAGAACCATGGAATGGGTACCATGCAATATGGCTTCAAAGGGTCTGCATTTGCTCACCGAACCTCACCAATCCTATCACCTCTGCATTTTTGCCGCTGTACACATGTTTGATTCTCTTTCAGAGACATATAAATCCATAGGATTTAAGATTCTTACTAGTCAGGTATATTCTTAGGCGTTTAATATGGTGTGTTGAGTCCACTTCGTTGAGCAAGGAGTAGCTCTTGTCTATTACATATTTGGCTTATGGAACGGTACGTGTGCTAATTTCAATCTCTGGTTTTATGCAGCACCCCAACTCACCTTTCCCCTTAAGCAAGCATAAGTTGGTTTTCTACATTTGAGACCCTGTTCTGTTTTGTAATTCAGTTCCTGTGTAGCCAAGTTTACATTCCGTGTAGTAGTGATACCTTATGATGTTTCTTTTTCTGTGTGACTTATTTCACTTAGAATCATCGTACCTGAATCCACTCATTATGCTGCTACGGGCCTGATGACATAGATTTCATTGCTGAGTGATATTGCATTGTACGTAAGTACCACAACTTCTTTATCCATTTTTCGCTTTCTGTGATATTGAACTTGTACCGGAAACGAGGTTCTTGTAAACAGAGCCGTCCCAAACTTTGGGGTGGCTGTGTCTTTTTGATTTTAATTTCCCTAAGCTATAGGACCATAAGTGGAAGTGCCCTAGGCTCTGTTGCTTTGTTTTTTAGATGTTTCAGGAAACACCATACACTTCTCCAGAGTGGCTGTTGGCAATTTACATCCCGCCCATCAGCATAACAAGGCTCCCAGTTCTCCATGGCCTGTCCTGCCTTTCTGGATTTTACACTTTTTTCAGATGGCCCGTTTGACCGGGGGGCAGTGAGACTTCATTGTAGTGCAGATTTCATTTGCAAGCTTGCTTAGTTGGCCAAAAAGGGTGTGTGCGTTTTTTCCTGAATATATTCAGGAAAAAACGCATACACCCTTTTTGGCCAAGTGCATCATTGTGGACGTTCTGCCTCTTTTCCTATGCTTTACATGCAATTCCAGTCTACCTCCTGAAATCGGTTTCCTGCAATTCTGCCCCGCTTTCAAGTCCTCTTGGCAGCGTTACTTCAATATATTTTTGGACGATAGCTGTCATTTATAACTCTGCAGGTTTGTGAATTACAGTGCCCCTGAGCTCCTGTCTTCAACTCGCTTTCTTGTGAGCTGGCCGCAACACCGCAGGATTGCTTCAGGCCCTAGTGTGGTTCCGGCATGGCACGCTGAGCCTTTGGTTAATTCCTCTTCCTGGTGGGAAATGAGAGTTAAATTTGCCCGTCCAGACACCTCCAGCTAGTCTCTCATTGGTTCTCCCTATTCCTGTTCATTTTCCGCAGAAATTGCAAACTGCGCCAAAGAGGAGGTTAAAGGCCCTGACTCTCCAATTGGGGAGAGTGTTAGTAAAGCATCTGGAATGTTGCACCCGAGTACCAGGGGACGAAAACTGAGACACATTTGAACACGTTTCCCGATCACATGGTGGATCATACTCTGGGTTCCACATGCATGTTTTAGCTGAAGGAAGAATCCCTTAAACATGGAGAGTTGAGACCCATGGAATGGATACCATGCAATATGACTTCAAAGGGTCTGCATTTGCTCACCGAACCTCAACAATCCTATCACTGCTGCGTTTATGACGCTGTACACACGCTTGATTCTCTTTCAGAGACATATAAATCCATAGGTTTTAAGATTGTTACTAGTCAGGTATATTCTTAGGCGTTTAATATGGGGTGTTGAGTCCACTTCGTTGAACAAGGAGTAGCTCTTGTCTGTTACATATTTGGCTTATGGAACGGTATCTGTGCTAATTTCAATCTCTGGTTTTATGAAGCACCCCAACTCACCTTTCCCCTTAAGCAAGCATAAGTTGGTTTTCTACATTTGAGACCCTGTTCTGTTTTGTAATTCAGTTCCTGTGTAGCCAAGTTTACATTCCGTGTAGTAGTGATACCTTATGATGTTTCTTTTTCTGTGTGACTTATTTCACTTAGAATCATCGTACCTGAATCCACTCATTATGTCGCTACAGGCCTGATGACATAGATTTCATTGCTGAGTGATATTGCATTGTACGTAACTACCACAACTTCTTTATCCATTTTTCGCTTTCTGTGATATTGAACTTGTACCGGAAACGAGGTTCTTGTAAACAGAGCCGTCCCAAACTTTGGGGTGGCTGTGTCTTTTTGATTTTAATTTCCCTAAGCTATAGGACCATAAGTGGAAGTGCCCTAGGCTCTGTTGCTTTGTTTTTTAGATATTTCAGGAAATACCATAGACTTCTCCAGAGTGGCTGTTGGCAATTTACATCCCGCCCATCAGCATAACAAGGCTCCCAGTTCTCCATGGCCTGTCCTGCCTTTCTGGATTTTACACTTTTTTCAGATGGCCCTTTAGACCTGGGGGCAGTGAGACTTCATTGTAGTGCAGATTTCCTTTGCAAGCTTGCTTGGTTGGCCAAAAAGGGCGTATGCGTTTTTTCCTGAATATATTCAGGAAAAAACGCATACGCCCTTTTTGGCCAAGTGCATCATTGTGGACGTTCTGCCTCTTTTCCTATGCTTTACATGCAATTCCAGTTTACCTCCTGAAATCGGTTTCCTGCAATTCTGCCCCGCTTTCAAGTCCTCTTGGCAGCCTTACTTCAATATATTTTTGGACGATAGCTGTCATTTATAACTCTGCAGGTTTGTGAATTACAGTGCCCCTGAGGGCCTTTCTTCAACTCGCTTTCTTGTGAGCTGGCCGCAACACCACAGGGTTGATTCAGGCCCTAGTGTGGTTCCGGCATGGCACGCTGAGCCTTTGGTTAATTCCTCTTCCTGGTGGGAAATGAGAGTTAAATTTGCCCGTCCAGACACCTCCAGCTAGTCTCTCATTGGTTCTCCCTATTCCTGTTCATTTTCCGCAGAAATTGCAAACTGGGCCAAACAGGAGGTTAAAGGCACTGACTCTCCAAGTGGGGAGAGTGTTAGTAAAGCATCTGGAATGTTGCACCCGAGTACCAGGGGATGAAAACTGAGACACATTTGAACACCTTTCCCGTTCACACGGTGGATCATACACTGGGTTCCACATGCATGTTTTAGCTGCAGGAAGAATCCCTTAAACCTGGAGAGTTGAGACCCATAGAATGGGTACCATGCAATATGGCTTCAAAGGGCCTGCATTTGCTCACCGAACCTCACCAATCCTATCACCTCTGCATTTATGCCGCTGTACACATGCTTGATTCTCTTTCAGAGACATATAAATCCATAGGTTTTAAGATTCTTACTAGTCAGGTATATTCTCAGGCGTTTAATATGGGGTGTTGAGTCCACTTCGTTGAGCAAGGAGTAGCTCTTGTCTATTACATATTTGGCTTATGGAACGGTATCTGTGCTAGTTTCAATCTCTGGTTTTATGCAGCACCCCAACTCACCTTTCCCCTTAAGCAAGCATAAGTTGGTTTTCTACATTTGAGACCCTGTTCTGTTTTGTAATTCAGTTCCTGTGTAGCCAAGTTTACATTCCGTGTAGTAGTGATACCTTATGATGTTTCTTTTTCTGTGTGACTTATTTCACTTAGAATCATCGTATCTGAATACACTCATTATGTTGCTACGGGCCTGATGACATAGATTTCATTGCTGAGTGATATTGCATTGTACGTAAGTACCACAACTTCTTTATCCATTTTTCACTTTCTGTGATATTGAACTTCTACCGGAAACGAGGTTCTTGTAAACAGAGCCGTCCCAAACTTTGGGGTGGCTGTGTCTTTTTGATTTTAATTTCCCTAAGCTATAAGACCATAAGTGGATTGCCCTAGGCTCTGTTGCTTTGTTTTTTAGATGTTTCAGGAAACACCATACACTTCTCCAGAGTGGCTGTTGGCAATTTACATCCCGCCCATCAGCATAACAAGGCTCCCAGTTCTCCATGGCCTGTCCTGCCTTTCTGGATTTTACACTTTTTTCAGATGGCCCTTTTGACCTGGGGTCAGTGAGACTTCATTGTAGTGCGGATTTCCTTTGCAAGCTTGCTTTGTTGGCCAAAAAGGGCGTATGCGTTTTTTCCTGAATATATTCAGGATAAAACGCATATGCCCTTTTTGCCCAAGTGCATCATTGTGGATGTTCTGCCTCTTTTCCTATGCTTTACATGCAATTCCCGTCTGCCTCCTGAAATCGGTTTCCTGCAATTCTGCCTGCTTTCAAGTCCTCTTGGCAGACTTACTTCAATATATTTTTTGACGATAGCTGTCATTTATAACTCTGCAGGTTTGTGAATGACAGTGCCTCTGAGCTCCTTTCTTCAACTCGCTTTCTTGTGAGCTGGCCGCAACACCACTGGATTGCTTCAGGCCCTAGTGTGGTTCCGGCATGGCACGCTGATCCTTAGGTTAATTCCTCTTCCTGGTGGGAAATGAGAGTTAAATTTGCCCGTCCAGTCACCTGCAGGTAGTCTCTCATTGGTTCTCCCTATTCCTGTTCATTTTCCGCAGAAATTGCAAACTGGGCCAAACAGGAGTTTAAAGGCACTGACTCTCCAAGTGGGGAGAGTGTTAGTAAAGCGTCTGGAATGTTGCACCCGAGTACCAGGGGTCGAAAACTGAGACACATTTGAACACGTTTCCCGATCACACGGTGGATCATACTCTGGGTTCCACATGCATGTTTTAGCTGAAGGAAGAATCCCTTAAACCTGGAGACTTGAGACCCATGGAATGGGTAACATGCAATATGACTTCAAAGGGTCTGCATTTGCTCACTGAACCTCACCAATCCTATCACTGCTGCGTTTATGCCGCTGTACACACGCTTGATTCTCTTTCAGAGACATATATATCCATAGGATTTAATATTCTTACTAGTCAGGTATATTCTTAGGCATTTAATATGGGGTGTTGAGTCCACTTCGTTGAGCAAGGAGTAGCTCTTGTCTATTACATATGTGGCTTATGGAAAGGTATCTGTGCTAATTTCAATCTCTGGTTTTATGCAGCACCCCAAGTCACCTTTCCCCTTAAGCAAGCATAAGTTGGTTTTCTACATTTGAGAACCTGTTCTGTTTTGTAATTCAGTTCCTGTGTAGCCAAGTTTACATTCCGTGTAGTAGTGATATCTTATGATGTTTCTTTTTCTGTGTGATTTATTTCACTTAGAATCATCATACCTGAATCCACTACTTATGCTGCTACAGGCCTGATGACATAGATTTCATTGCTGAGTGATATTGCATTGTACGTAACTACCACAACTTCTTTATCCATTTTTTGCTTTCTGTGATATTGAACTTGAACCGGAAACGAGGTTCTTGTAAACAGAGCCGTCCCAAACTTTGGGGTGGCTGTGTCTTTTTGATTTTAATTTCCCAAAGCTATAGGACCATAACTGCAAATGCCCTAGGCTCTGTTGCTTTGTTTTTTAGATGTTTCAGGAAACACCATACACTTCTCCAGAGTGGCTGTTGGCAATTTACATCTTGCCCATCAGCATAACAAGGCTCCCAGTTCTCCATGGCCTGTCCTGCCTTTCTGGATTTTACACTTTTTTCAGATTGCCCTTTTGACCGGGGGGCAGTGAGACTTCATTGTAGTGCAGATTTCCTTTGCAAATTTGCTTGGTTGGCCAAAAAGGGCGTATGCGTTTTTTCCTGAATATATTCAGGAAAAAACGCATACGCCCTGTTTGGCCAAGTGCATCATTGTGGACGTTCTGCCTCTTTTCCTATGCTTTACATGCAATTCCAGTTTACCTCCTGAAATCGGTTTCCTGCAATTCTGCCCCGCTTTCAAGACCTCTTGGCAGCCTTACTTCAATATATTTTTGTATGATAGCTGTCATTTATAACTCTGCAGGTTTGTGAATTACAGTGCCCCTGAGGGCCTTTCTTCAACTCGCTTTCTTGTGAGCTGGCCGCAACACCACAGGGTTGATTCAGGCCCTAGTGTGGTTCCGGCATGGCACACTGAGCCTTTGGTTAATTCCTCTTCCTGGTGGGAAATGAGAGTTAAATTTGCCCGTCCAGACACCTCCAGCTAGTCTCTCATTGGTTCTCCCTATTCCTGTTCATTTTCCGCAGAAATTGCAAACTGGGCCAAACAGGAGGTTAAAGGCACTGAGTCTCCAAGTGGGGAGAGTGTTAGTAAAGCATCTGGAATGTTGCACCCGAGTACCAGGGGACGAAAACTGAGACACATTTGAACACGTTTCCCGTTCACACGGTGGATCATACACTGGGTTCCACATGCATGTTTTAGCTGAAGGTAGAATCCCTTAAACCTGGAGAGTTGAGAACCATGGAATGGGTACCATGCAATATGGCTTCAAAGGGTCTGCATTTGCTCACCGAACCTCACCAATCCTATCACCTCTGCATTTTTGCCGCTGTACACATGTTTGATTCTCTTTCAGAGACATATAAATCCATAGGATTTAAGATTCTTACTAGTCAGGTATATTCTTAGGCGTTTAATATGGTGTGTTGAGTCCACTTCGTTGAGCAAGGAGTAGCTCTTGTCTATTACATATTTGGTTTATGGAACGGTATGTGTGCTAATTTCAATCTCTGGTTTTATGCAGCACCCCAACTCACCTTTCCCCTTAAGCAAGCATAAGTTGGTTTTCTACATTTGAGACCCTGTTCTGTTTTGTAATTCAGTTCCTGTGTAGCCAAGTTTACATTCCGTGTAGTAGTGATATCTTATGATGTTTCTTTTTCTGTGTGACTTATTTCACTTAGAATCATCGTACCTGAATCCACTCATTATGCTGCTACGGGCCTGATGACATAGATTTCATTGCTGAGTGATATTGCATTGTACGTAAGTACCACAACTTCTTTATCCATTTTTTGCTTTCTGTGATATTGAACTTGTACCGGAAACGAGGTTCTTGTAAACAGAGCCGTCCCAAACTTTGGGGTGGCTGTGTCTTTTTGATTTTAATTTCCCTAAGCTATAGGACCATATGTGGAAGTGCCCTAGGCTCTGTTGCTTTGTTTTTTAGATGTTTCAGGAAACACCATACACTTCTCCAGAGTGGCTGTTGGCAATTTACATCCCGCCCATCAGCATAACAAGGCTCCCAGTTCTCCATGGCCTGTCCTGCCTTTCTGGATTTTACACTTTTTTCAGATGGCCCTTTTGACCGGGGGGCAGTGAGACTTCATTGTAGTGCAGATTTCATTTGCAAGCTTGCTTAGTTGGCCAAAAAGGGTGTGTGCGTTTTTTCCTGAATATATTCAGGAAAAAACGCATACACACTTTTTGGCCAAGTGCATCATTGTGGACGTTCTGCCTCTTTTCCTATGCTTTACATGCAATTCCAGTCTACCTCCTGAAATCGGTTTCCTGCAATTCTGCCCCGCTTTCAAGTCCTCTTGGCAGCCTTACTTCAATATATTTTTGGACGATAGCTGTCATTTATAACTCTGCACGTTTATGAATGACAGTGCCTCTGAGCTCCTTTCTTCAACTCGCTTTCTTGTGAGCTGCCCGCAACACCGCAGTGTTGATTCAGGCCCTAGTGTGGTTCCGGCATGGCACGTTGAGCCTTTGGTTAATTCCTCTTCCTGGTGGGAAATGAGAGTTAAATTTGCCCGTCCAGACACCTCCAGCTAGTCTCTCATTGGTTCTCCCTATTCCTGTTCATTTTCCACAGAAATTGCAAACTGGGCCAAACAGGAGGTTAAAGGCACTGACTCTCCAAGTGGGGAGAATGTTAGTAAAGCATCTGGAATGTTGCACCCGAGTACCAGGGGACGAAAACTGAGACACATTTGAACACGTTTCCCGTTCACACGGGGGATCATACACTGGGTTCCACATGCATGTTTTAGCTGAGGGAAGAATCCCTTAAACCTGGAGAGTTGAGACCCATGGAATGGGTACCATGCAATATGGCTACAAAGGGTCTGCATTTGCTCAGCGAACCTCACCAATCCTATCACCTCTGGATTTATGCCGCTGTACACATGCTTGATTCTCTTTCATAGACATATAAATCCATAGGTTTTAAGATTCTTACTAGTCAGGTATATTCTCACGCATTTAATATGGGGTGTTGAGTCCACTTCATTGAGCAAGGAGTAGCTCTTGTCTATTACATATTTGGCTTATGGAACGGTATCTATGCTAATTTCAATCTCTGGTTTTATGCAGCACCCCAACTCACCTTTCCCCTTAAGCAAGCATAAGTTGGTTTTCTACATTTGAGACCCTGTTCTGTTTTGTAATTCAGTTCCTGTGTAGCCAAGTTTACATTCCGTGTAGTAGTGATATCTTATGATGTTTCTTTTTCTGTGTGACTTATTTCACTTAGAATCATCGTACCTGAATCCGCTCATTATGCTGCGATGGGCCTGAAGACATAGATTTCATTGCTGAGTGATATTGCATTGTACGTAAGTACCACAACGTCTTTATCCATTTTTCGCTTTCTGTGATATTGAACTTGTACCGGAAACGAGGTTCTTCTAAACAGAGGCGTCCCAACCTTTTGGGTGGCTGTGTCTTTTTGATTTTAATTTCCCTAAGCTATAGGACCATAAGTGGAAGTGCCCTAGGCTCTGTTGCTTTGTTTTTTAGATGTTTCAGGAAACACCATACACTTCTCCAGAGTGGCTGTTAGCAATTTACATCCCACCCATCAGCATAACAAGGCTCCCAGTTCTCCATGGCCTGTCCTGCCTTTCTGGATTTTACACTTTTTTCAGATGGCCCTTTTGACTGGGGGGCAGTGAGACTTCATTTTAGATTTCCTTTGCAAGCTTGCTTGGTAGGCCAAAAAGGGCGTATGCGTTTTTTCCTGAATATATTCAGGAAAAAACGCATATGCCCTTTTTTGCCAAGTGCATCATTGCGGACATTCTGCCTCTTTTCCTATGCTTTACATGCAATTCCAGTCTACCTCCTGAAATCGGTTTCCTGCAATTCTGCCCCACTTTCAAGTCCTCTTGGCAGCCTTACTTCAATATATTTTTGGACGATAGCTTTCATTTATAACTCTGCAGGTTTGTGAGTTACAGTGTCCCCTGATCTCCTTTCTACAACTCACTTTCTTGTGAGCTGGCCGCAACACCGCAGGGTTGCTTCAGGCCCTAGTGTGGTCCCGGCATGGCACACAGAGCCTTTGGTTAATTCCTCTTCCCGGTGGGAAATGAGAGTTAAATTTGCCTGTCGAGACACCTCCAGCTAGTCTCTCATTGGTTCTCCCTATTCCTGTTCATTTTCCACAGAAATTGCAAACTGGGCCAAACAGGAGGTTAAAGGCACTGACTCTCCAAGTGGGGAATGTGTTAGTAAAGCGTCTGGAATGTTGCACCCAAGTACCAGGGGACGAAAACTGAGACACATTTGAACATGTTTCCCGATCACACGGTGGATCATACTCTGGGTTCCACATGCATGTTTTAGCTGAAGGAAGAATCCCTTAAACCTGGAGAGTTGAGACCCATGGAATGGGTACCATGCAATATGACTTCAAAGGGTCTGCATTAGCTCACCGAACCTCAACAATCCTATCACTGCTCTGTTTATGCCACTGTACACACGCTTGATTCTCCTTCGGAGACATATAAATCCATAGCTTTTAAGATTCTTACTAGTCAGCCATATTCTTAGGTGTTTAATATGGGGTGTTGAGTCCACTTCGTTGAGCAAGGAGTAGCTCTTGTCTATTACATATTTGGTTATGGAACGGTATCTGTGCTAATTTCAATCTCTGGTTTTATGCAGCACCCCAACTCACCTTTCCCCTTAAGCAAGCATAAGTTGGTTTTCTACATTTGAGACCCTGTTCTGTTTTGTAATTCAGTTCCTGTGTAGTCAAGTTTACATTCCGTGTAGTAGTGATATCTTATGATGTTTCTTTTTCTGTGTGACTTATTTCACTTAGAATCATCGTACCTGAATCCACTGATTATGATGCTACGGGCCTGATGACATAGATTTCATTGCTGAGTGATATTTCATTGTACGTAAGTACCACAATTCTTTATCCATTTTTTGCTTTCTGTGATATTGAACTTGTACCGGAAATGAGGTTCTTGTAAACAGAGCCGTCCCAAACTTTGGGGTGGATGTGTCTTTTTGATTTTAATTTCCCTAACCTATAGGACCATAAGTGCAAATGCCCTAGGCTCTGTTGCTTTGTTTTTTAGATGTTTCAGGAAACACCATACACTTCTCCACAGTGGCTGTTGGCAATTTACATCCCGCCCATCAGCATAACAAGGCTCCCAGTTCTCCATGGCCTGTCCTGCCTTTCTGGATTTTACACTTTTTTCAGATGGCCCTTTTGACCGGGGGGCAGTGAGACTTTATTGTAGTGCAGATTTCATTTGCAAGCTTGCTTGGTTGGCCAAAAAGGGTGTGTACGTTTTTTCCTGAATATATTCAGGAAAAAACGCATACACCCTTTTTGGCCAAGTGCATCATTGTGGACGTTCTGCCTCTTTTCCTATGCTTTACATGCAATTCCAGTCTACCTCCTGAAATCGGTTTCCTGCAATTCTGCCCCGTTTTCAAGTCCTCTTGGCAGCCTTACTTCAATATATTTTTGGACGATAGCTGTCATTTATAATTCTGCACGTTTGTGAATTACAGTGCCCCTGAGCTCCTTTCTTCAACTCGCTTTCTTGTGAGCTGGCCGCAACACCACAGGGTTGATTCAGGCCCTAGTGTGGTTCTGGCATGGCCCGCTGAGCCTTTGGTTAATTCCTCTTCCTGGTGGGAAATGAGAGTTAAATTTGCCCGTCCAGACACCTCCAGCTAGTCTCTCATTGGTTTTCCCTATTCCTGTTCATTTTCCGCAGAAATTGCAAACTGGGCCAAACAGGAGGTTAAAGGCACTGACTCTCCAAGTGGGGAGAGTGTTAGTAAAGCATCTGCAATGTTGCACCCGAGTACCAGGGGACGAAAACTGAGACACATTTGAACACGTTTCCCGTTCACACGGTGGATCATACACTGGGTTCCACATGCATGTTTTAGCTGAAGGAAGAATCCCTTAAACCTGGAGAGTTGAGACCCATGGAATGGGTACCATGCAATATGGCTACAAAGGGTCTGCATTTGCTCACCGAACCTCACCAATCCTATCACCTCTGCATTTATGCTGCTGTACACATGCTTGATTCTCTTTCAGAGACATATAAATCCATAGGTTTTAAGATTCTTACTAGTCAGGTATATTCTCAGACGTTTAATATGGGGTGTTGAGTCCACTTCGTTGAGCAAGGAGTAGCTCTTGTCTATTACATATTTGGCTTATGGAATTGTATCTCTGCTAATTTCAATCTCTGGTTTTATGCAGCACCCCAACTCACCTTTCCCCTTAAGCAAGCATAAGTTGGTTTTCTACATTTGAGACCCTGTTCTGTTTTGTAATTCAGTTCCTGTGTAGCCAAGTTTACATTCCGTGTAGTAGTGATATCTTATGATGTTTCTTTTTCTGTGTGACTTATTTCACTTAGAATCATTGTACCTGAGTCCACTCATTATGTTGCTACGGGCCTGATTACATAGATTTCATTGCTGAATGATATTGCATTATACGTAAGTACCACAACGTCTATATCCATTTTTCGCTTTCTGTGATATTGAACTTGTTCCGTAAATGAGGTTCTTGTAAACACAGCCGTCCCAAACTTTGGGGTGGCTGTGTCTTTTTGATTTTAATTTCCCTAAGCTATAGGACCATAAGTGCAAATGCCCTAGGCTGTGTTGCTTTGTTTTTTAGATGTTTCAGGAAACACCATACACTGCTCCAGAGTGGCTGTTGTCAATTTACATCCCGCCCATCAGCATAACAAGGCTCCCAGTTCTCCATGGCCTGTCCTGCCTTTCTGGATTTTACACTTTTTTCAGATGGCCCTTTTGACAGGGGGGCAGTGAGACTTCATTTTAGTGCAGATTTCATTTGCAAGCTTGCTTGGTTGGCCAAAAAGAGCGTATGCGTTTTTTCCTGAGATAAAAACGCATACGCCCTTTTTGGCCAAGTGCATCATTGTGGACGTTCTGCCTGTTTTCCTATGCTTTACATGCAATTCCAGTCTACCTCCTGAAATCGGTTTCCTGCAATTCTGCCCCGCTTTCAAGTCCTCTTGGCAGCGTTACTTCAATATATTTTTGGACGATAGCTGTCATTTATAACTCTGCAGGTTTGTGAATTACAGTGCCCCTGAGCTCCTGTCTTCAACTCGATTTCTTGTGAGCTGGCCGCAACACCGCAGGATTGCTTCAGGCCCTAGTGTGGTTCCGGCATGGCACGCTGAGCCTTTGGTTAATTCCTCTTCCTGGTGGGAAATGAGAGTTAAATTTGCCCGTCCAGACACCTCCAGCTAGTCTCTCATTGGTTCTCCCTATTCCTGTTCATTTTCCGCAGAAATTGCAAACTGCGCCAAACAGGAGGTTAAAGGCCCTGACTCTCCA
Organism: Orcinus orca; assembly: GCF_937001465.1. Taxonomy (NCBI): domain Eukaryota; kingdom Metazoa; phylum Chordata; class Mammalia; order Artiodactyla; family Delphinidae; genus Orcinus; species Orcinus orca. Next base: position 42,803,900 of record NC_064560.1, read on the forward strand.
ATTGGGGAGAGTGTTAATAAAGCATCTGGAATGTTGCACCCGAGTAACAGGGGACGAAAACTGAGACACATTTGAACACGTTTCCCGATCACACGGTGGATCATACTCTGGGTTCCACATGCATGTTTTAGCTGAAGGAAGAATCCCTTAAACCTGGAGAGTTGAGACCCATGGAATGGGTACCATGCAATATGACTTCAAAGGGCCTGCATTTGCTCACCGAACCTCAACAATCCTATCACTGCTGCGTTTATGCCGCTGTACACACGCTTGATTCTCTTTCAGAGACATATAAATCCATAGGTTTTAAGATTGTTACTAGTCAGGTATATTCTTAGGCGTTTAATATGTGGTGTTGAGTCCACTTCGTTGAACAAGGAGTAGCTCTTGTCTGTTACATATTTGGCTTATGGAACAGTATCTGTGCTAATTTCAATCTCTGGTTTTATGCAGCACCCCAACTCACCTTTCCCCTTAAGCAAGCATAAGTTGGTTTTCTACATTTGAGACCCTGTTCTGTTTTGTAATTCATTTCCTGTTTAGCCAAGTTTACATTCTGTGTAGTAGTGATATCTTATGATGTTTCTTTTTCTGTGTGACTTATTTCACTTCGAATCATCATACCTGAATCCACTCATTATGCTGCTTCGGGCCTGATGACATAGATTTCATTGCTGAGTGATATTGCACTGTACGTAAGTACCACAACTTCTTTATCCATTTTTCGCTTTCTGTGATATAGAACTTGTACCGGAAACGAGGTTCTTGTAAACAGAGCCGTCCCAAACTTTGGGGTGGCTGTGTCTTTTTGATTTTAATTTCCCTAAGCTATAGGACCATAAGTGGAAGTGCCCTAGGCTCTGTTGCTTTGTTTTTTAGATGTTTCAGGAAACACCATACACTTCTCCTGAGTGGCTGTTGGCAATTTACATCCCGCCCATCAGCATAACAAGGCTCCCAGTTCTCCATGGCCTGTCCTGCCTTTCTGGATTTTACACTTTTTTCAGATGGCCCTTTAGACCTGGGGTCAGTGAGACCTCATTGTAGTGCAGATTTCATTTGCAAGCTTGCTTGGTTGGCCAAAAAGGGCGTATGCGTTTTTTCCTGAATATATTCAGGAAAAAACGCATACGCCCTTTTTGGCCAAGTGCATCATTGTGGACGTTCTGCCTCTTTTCCTATGCTTTACATGCAATTCCAGTTTACCTCCTGAAATCGGTTTCCTGCAATTCTGCCCCGCTTTCAAGTCCTCTTGGCAGCCTTACTTCAATATATTTTTGGACGATAGCTGTCATTTATAACTCTGCAGGTTTGTGAATGACAGTGCCCCTGAGGGCCTTTCTTCAACTCGCTTTCTTGTGAGCTGGCTGCAACACCACAGGGTTGATTCAGGCCCTAGTGTGGTTCCGGCATGGCACGCTGAGCCTTTGGTTAATTCCTCTTCCTGGTGGGAAATGAGAGTTAAATTTGCCCGTCCAGACACCTCCAGCTAGTCTCTCATTGGTTCTCCCTATTCCTGTTCATTTTCCGCAGAAATTGCAAACTGGGCCAAACAGGAGGTTAAAGGCACTGACTCTCCAAGTGGGGAGAGTGTTAGTAAAGCATCTGGAATGTTGTACCCGAGTACCAGGGGATGAAAACTGAGACACATTTGAACACCTTTCCCGTTCACACGGTGGATCATACACTGGGTTCCACATGCATGTTTTAGCTGAAGGAAGAATCCCTTAAACCTGGAGAGTTGAGACCCATGGAATGGGTACCATGCAATATGGCTTCAAAGGGCCTGCATTTGCTCAACGAACCTCACCAATCCTATCACCTCTGCATTTATGCCGCTGTACACATGCTTGATTCTCTTTCAGAGACATATAAATCCATAGGTTTTAAGATTCTTACTAGTCAGGTATATTCTCAGGCGTTTAATATGGGGTGTTGAGTCCACTTCGCTGAGCAAGGAGTAGCTCTTGTCTATTACATATTTGGCTTATGGAATGGTATCTGTGCTAATTTCAATCTCTGGTTTTATGCAGCACCCCAACTCACCTTTCCCCTTAAGCAAGCATAAGTTGGTTTTCTACATTTGAGACCCTGTTCTGTTTTGTAATTCAGTTCCTGTGTAGCCACGTTTACATTCCGTGTAGTAGTGATACCTTATGATGTTTCTTTTTCTGTGTGACTTATTTCACTTAGAATCATCGTACCTGAATCCACTCATTATGTTGCTACGGGCCTGATGACATAGATTTCATTGCTGAGTGATATTGCATTGTACGTAAGTACCACAACTTCTTTATCCATTTTTCGCTTTCTGTGATATTGAACTTGTACCGGAAACGAGGTTCTTGTAAACAGAGCCGTCCCAAACTTTGGGGTGGCTGTGTCTTTTTGATTTTAATTTCCCTAAGCTATAGGACCATAAGTGGAAGTGCCCTAGGCTCTGTTGCTTTGTTTTTTAGATGTTTCAGGAAACACCATACACTTCTCCAGAGTGGCTGTTGGCAATTTACATCCCACCCATCAGCATAACAAGGCTCCCAGTTCTCCATGGCATGTCCTGCCTTTCTGGATTTTACAATTTTCTCAGATGGCCCTTTTGACTTGGGGTCAGTGAGACTTCATTGTAGTGTGGATTTCCTTTGCAAGCTTGCTTGGTTGGCCAAAAAGGGCGTATGTGTTTTTTCCTGAATATATTCAGGAAAAAACGCATACGCCCTTTTTGGCCAAGTGCATCATTATGGACGTTCTGCCTCTTTTCCTATGCTTTACATGCAATTCCAGTCTACCTCCTGAAATCGGTTTCCTGCAATTCTGCCCTGCTTTCAAGTCCTCTTGGCAGACTTACTTCAATATATTTTTGGACGATACCTGTCATTTATAACTCTGCAGGTTTGTGAATGACAGTGACCCTGAGCTCCTTTCTTCAACTCGCTTTCTTGTGAGCTGGCCGCAACACCGCAAGATTGCTTCAGGCCGTAGTGTGGTTCCGGCACAGCATGCTGAGTCTTTGGTTAATTCCTCTTCCTGGTGGGAAATGAGAGTTAAATTTGCCCGTCCAGACACCTCCAGCTAGTGTCTCATTGGTTCTCCCTATTCCTGTTCATCTTACACAGAAATTGCAAACTGGGCCAAACAGGAGGTTAAAGACACTGACTCTCCAAGTGGGGAGAGTGTTAGTAAAGCGTCTGAAATGTTGCACCCGAATACTAGGGGACGAAAACTGAGACACATTTGAACACGTTTCCCGATCACACGGTGGATCATACTCTGGGTTCCACATGCATGTTTTAGCTGAAGGAAGAATCCCTTAAGCCTGGAGAGTTGAGACCCATGGAATGGGTACCATGCAATATGACTTCAAAGGGTCTGCATTTGCTAACCGAACCTCACCAGTCCTATCACTGCAGCGTTTATGCCACTGTACACAGGCTAGATTCTCTTTCGGAGACATATAAATCCATAGGTTTTAAGATTCTTACTAGTCAGGTATATTCTCAGGCGTTTAATATGGGGTGTTGTGTCCACTTCATTGAGCAAGGAGTAGCTCTTGTCTATTACATATTTGGCTTATGGAACGGTATCTGTGCTACTTTCAATCTCTGGTTTTATGCAGCACCCCAACTCACCTTTCCCCTTAAGCAAGCATAAGTTGGTTTTCTACATTTGAGACCCTGTTCTGTTTTGTAATTCAGTTCCTGTGTAGCCAAGTTTACATTCCGTGTAGTAGTGATACCTTATGATGTTTCTTTTTCTGTGTGACTTATTTCACTTAGAATCATCATACCTGAATCCACTCATTATGCTGCTACGGGCCTGATGACATAGATTTCATTGCTGAGTGATATTGCATTGTACGTAAGTACCACAACTTCTTTATCCATTTTTCCCTTTCTGCGATATTGAACTTGTACCGTAAACGAGGTTCTTGTAAACAGAGCCGTCCCAAACTTTGGGGTGGCTGTGTCTTTTTGATTTTAATTTCCCTAAACTATAGGACCATAAGTGGAAGTGCCCTAGGCTCTGTTGCTTTGTTTTATAGATGTTTCAGGAAACACCATACACTTCTCCAGAGTGGCTGTTGGCAATTTATATCCCGCTCATCAGCATAAAAAGGCTCCCAGTTCTCCATGGCCTGTCCTGCCTTTCTGGATTTTACACTTTTTTCAGATGACCCTTTTGACCGGGGGGAAGTGAGACTTCATTGTAGTGCAGATTTCCTTTGCAAGCTTGCTTGGTTGGCCGGAAAGTGCGTATGCGTTTCTTCCTGAATATATTCAGTAAAAAACGCATACGCCCTTTTTGGCCAAGTGCATCATTGTCGACGTTCTGAGTCTTTTCATATGTTTTCAATGCAATTTCAGTCTACCTTCTGAAATCGGTTTCCTGCAATTCTGCCTTGCTGTCAGTGCCTCTTCATAGCCTTCCCTCAATATACTTTTGGAAAATAGTTGGCCTTTATAACTCTGCAGGTTTTTGAATTGCAGTGGCCCTTAGCTCTATTTTTCAGCTCTTATTTTTGTGATCTTGCCTCATATCCACAGGAGTTCTTCAGGCCCTATTCTTCTTCTGGGGCGCCTTGCTGTGCCTTTGGTTAATTCTTCTTCCTGATGTGAAATTAGAGTGACATGTGCCCATTGAAACCGCTACAGCTATTTTCTCACTGGTTCCCCCTATTTCCATTCATCCTCTGCACTAACTGCAGACTGTGCGATACCGGAACTTAAAGGCATTGACTCTCCATGTGGAGATGTTGTTAGTAAAGTGGCTGGAATGTTGATCCGGAGCCCCAGGAGAGGAAAATGAGGTGCGTTTTAGAAACCTTTCCCGATCATATGGTATACCATCTGCTGGATTTCCCATGCATGGTTTAGCTGTAGGAAGATTCCCTTCAACCTGCAGTGTTGGGACCCTTGGAATGAGTAGCATGAAGTATTGCATTAAACTTTCGGCAGTTGCTCACCAAAGCTCACCAATCCTCTCAGCCCCAAGTGTCCAGCCTTATGTCTTATCCAGCTGTGGGTTTATATGTGGTCATTCCAGGTTGCATCACAGCCCCTGAGCGAATTTTGTACGAATTTTTCTCTCTTTCATTGTTTCTGCGTTTTGGTTTAAAATTTATTTCTATAATGGGGTTTAGCTCATTTTCACTGCTGTGTTTGTGCCGCTCTGCACACACTTGATTCCCTTATGGAGATATATCAATACATGGGTTTTAAGATTCTTATTACTCAGATATATTTCTCTGCGGTGTATAGGGTGTGTTGAGGCCAGTTCATTGAGCAAGGTGTAGATCTTGTCTAATAGCTATTTGGTTTATTGAATGGTATCTGTGCTAATTTCAAACTCTGGTTTTATGCATCACCCCACCTCTCCTTTCCCCTTAAGCTGACATAAGTGTGTTTTCTAAATGTGAGACACTGTTCTGTTTTGTTATTCATTTTTTGTGCAGCCATATTTATCCTCCCTCTATAAGTGATATCTTATGATATGTTTCTTTTTCTGTTTGACTTATTTTAAGTAGTATTATCGGACCTAAATCCACTCTTTATCCTTCTACTAGCCTTATTACATTGATTTCATGGTGAAGAGATATTCCATTGTACATAAGTACCACATTTTCTTTATCCATTGTTCTCTTTCCTGGGATATTTAAGGTGTACTGAAGTTGAGGTTCTTGTAAACAGAGTAGCCCTAAACTGTGGTGTGCTTGTGTCTTGTTGATTTTTAGACTTCCCTAGATATACTCCTGTGATTGGAAGTGCCCTATGCTCTGTAGCTCTGTTTTTTAGATGATTTAGGAACCACCATACACTTCTCCAGAGTGGCTCTCGGCAGTTCACACACTGTCCATCAGCGTATAAAGGCTCCCTGTTCTCCATGGCCTGTCCTGCATTTCTGGTTTTTACAATTTTTTCGGATGGCCCTTTTGACTGGTGGGAAATGAGACTCCTTTGTTGTGCACATTTGCATTGCTTGCTTGCTTGGTTGCCCATAAAGTGCGTATGCGTTTTTTCCTGGATATATTCAGGAAAAAACGCATACTCCCTTTTGGGCCAACTGCATCATTGTCGGAATTCTGCCGCTTTTCATGTGCTTTAAAGACGAGTCCAATCTATTTCTTGAAATCTGTTTCTTGCAATTCTGTCTTGCATTCAGATCCTCTTCTTTGCCTTACCTCAACATATTTTTGGATGTTAGTTTTCATTTATAACTCTGCAGGTTTGTGAATTGCAGTGACCCTGAGCTCCATTTTTTAAGTTGCTCTTTTGTGAGCTGGCCTCAAAGCCGCAGGATTGCTTCAGGCCCTATTTTGGCTCTGGCGAGGCGGGCTAAGCCTTTTTTTAATTCTTATTCTTAATGGGAAATTAGAGTGACATGTGCCCGTCCAAACCCCTACAACTATTCTCTCATTGGTTCCCCCTCTTCCCGTTCATCCTCCTCACAATTTGCAAAATGTGTGAAACAGAAGTTTAAATGTGCTGATTCTCTAAGTGGGGAGATTCTAAGTAACGTGGCTGGAATGATGAACAGGAGCACCAGGAGAGGATAAATGAGGTGCATTTTAGACACATCTCCCGATCACATGGTGTACAGTCCTCTGGGTTTTCCATGCATGTTTTAGCTGTAGGAAGATTCCTTGAACCTGCAGATTTGGGACCCATTGAATGGGTACCAGGTAGTATTACTTTAAAGGGTGTGCATTTCCTCACCCAACCTCACATTTCTCTTAGCGCGAACAGTTTCCAGCCTTATGTCTCATCCTGCTGTGGGTCTAGATGTGTTCAATCCATGTTGCATCACCATCCCTGAGGAAAAGTTGTAAGAGGTTTTCTCTGTCTCTCTGTCATTTATTTTTTTCAATTTATTACTATATTGGTTACAGCTGATTTTCAAAGCTCTGTTTCTTGCTGCTGTACATCCACTTGATTCACGTACAGAGAGACATCAATAAATTCTTTTTCAGATTCTTACCAGTCATAGATATTCTTTTCCGGTGACTTGAGTGTGCTGAGTGCAGTTCTTTTAGCTACCGTGTAGGCCTTGTTGATTATCAGTTTGGTATTTGGAATGGTATCTTTGCTAATTTCAACCTCCTGGATGATGCCTCACCCCTCCCCACCTTTCCCGTTTAGCAGCCTTACGCGTGTTTTCTACATATTTGACTATGTTTTTGTTTTGTAATTTATTTCATGTGTAGCCATTTTGGATTCCACCTTTAAGTGATATCTTATGATATGTGTCCTTTTCTTTTTGAATTATGTCACTTAGAATGATCATACGTAACTCCTCCGGAGTTGTTACAACTGGCCATATTTCATTGATTTCCAGGCTGAGTAATATTCCACTCTACATAAGTACCACATCTCTATCCATTTTTTCCCTCCAGAGACATTTAAGTTCTATCCTAGTCGAGGATCTTTTAAACAGAGAGGCGGTAAATATTGGGGTGCCTGTGTCCTCTCGATTTTTGTTTTTCCCAAGATATACGCCCATGAGTGCAAGTGCCCTATGCTCTGTAGCTCATTTTTTAGATGCTTTAGTAAACACAATACACTTCTCCAGAATGGCCGTTGGCAATATACATTTCCACTATAAGCCTCACAGGGCTCCCTCTTCTCCTTGCCCTGTCCTGCATTTCTGGTGTTTACACTTTATGAGGATGGCTCTTCTGACTGATGCGAAGTGATATCTTTTGTAGTATTGATTTCCAGTGCCCACCTGTTTGGTTGGCTAAAAAAGTGTATGTCCTTTTCTTGAATATATACAGAAAAAAACGCATACAGCCTTTTTGGCCAACTGCAATGTTGGCAATGTTCAGCCCCTTTTCTTGTGCTTAATGGCGAGTCCTTTCTACCTCCTCAAATCCCTTTCCTGCCATTCTCCCTTGCTTACCAATCCTTTTCTCTGACTTTCCTCAAGACATTTTTCAGTGATAGATATTTTCAACTCTGCAGTTTCATGAATTTTACTGCCCCTGAGTTCCATTGTTCAACTTGTGTTTATGGGAACTGGCCACAAAGCAGTGGGATTTCCTCAAGCCCTATCCTGTTTCCATGGGCAACCCTAGCTTTTGGTCAATTCATCTTCCTGATTGGAAATTAGAGTGACATGTGCCTGTCTGAACACCTAGGACTTGTCTCTCATTGTTCCTCATCCTTCCGCTTCATCCTCTGGACAAATTCCAAACTGTACGCAACAGGATGTTGACAGTGCTCACATCTCCAAGTGGGGAGACTGTTAGTAAAGACGCTGGAGGGGTGAACCCGAGCACCAGGAGATGAGGAGATGAGATGCCTTTTCCAAACTCTTCCCGATCAGACGGTATACCATCCTCTGGGTGTGACAGACATGTTTTAGCAGTAGGAAGAGTCCCATTCATGTAAGGAGAACACCAGGGCTTTTTCAAAATCAGTGTCTCCCCGATACCCAAACTGGGGAGTTTTTTAAGCTACGGCTACACATATGTTCATTAAGGGCCTTGGGAAGTAGGCAGAGTCCAAACTTTAGATGATTGAAGTCTTCAGGGTCAGAAGCACTCACCACCGGCTTCCCTTAGGTTACACTTTAACTGTCATTGATAGATGATGTCAATAAAAATATCTATTCTTTTTCCGATTATTTCCCCTTATAGGTTATTGCAAAATATTGAGTGTAGTTCCCTGTGCTATACAGTAGTTCCTTGTTGATGATCTATTTTATACATAGCAGTGTGTATGTGTTAATTCCAAACTGTTAATTTATCCCTCCTCCCACCTTTCCCCTTTGGTAATAATAAATTATAAGATTTTATACTTCTCAGAAATGGGGGAGCTGAAAGAGAGGTATCATTTTCAATGGAAAAGCATTTAAAACAAGATTGAAGCTTTAACCAAGATTATTAGATGTACATCCTTGGAAAGAAATCACTTCATTTCTCTAATATTGACCTGACAAATAAGACAAACCTTTTCACTGAACTTGCTTATAATAAAGTGATGGAAATATCAAATGGAAGTGTTAGAAACATCTTATTTTACCCGAGCCTTATAAACTGTTCTATGTTAACTACAGTTTGGCTCACACATCTGTTCATTGAAGTTACAATAGTCTCAATTTCTGTTACTGATCCTCCAGAGTGGACCCCAACAAGGGTCCCCCTGCCCAGTGTCATTGGGGCCAACAGATCGAGACTGAGTTTGGTTCACAAGCAAAGGAAACTTTATATTTTGATCAGAGAATGGAGAGGTGAGAGCATGCACTACCCCGTGGGCTGTGGGCTGGGCTGCTGTGTAGAGATCCTGTCAGAGTCAGTGGGAGGGAGGGGGCGGAGCTCTGGAGGGCCAGGTTGGCTGCAGCTCAGGCTCTATATCTCGGAGCCTGCACTGGGCCCCAGGAGCTGAGGTGTCGACCCAGCCATTCTGCACTAGGAAATCTGGTCTGAAGTGCCAGGTGTGGAACCTCTGCATGCGGGAACCTAGGAGCACGTGAAATTAGACAAAGCACAAAGGATAAAAAAGGTCAGACTTGACTTTATTGCCCAGATTCTATTTTTATCTCCCAGGGATTTTTAATGGGCTTTGCTGGGGACAAACCCCTCCTCTGCCTTTTGTCCCATTCCTCATTCTTGGAGTGCTGAGGGTGCAGACCCTTCTTCTGTAACTGCTGAGTGCTGAGTTGGGAGCCCTCATGCCAGGGGACGAGGGTCAGAACTTCTCCCCAGCAGCCTCCAGGTGACGTTGATTGGCCCCAGGACCCCTGCCTCCCTGCTCGTCCGCCTGAGCACCAGCATTGGAAGTGTTATAGATTCTAATGACCTTTAAGGGTCCAGGAAAGAGATGTGCAGAGACGCTGTGGGGGCCGGTTTCACCCCGCCCCACATTTGTTCGGCCACCTTAGGCTGACCGTTACTGTCACCCTAGATGCTCTGACCAGTAGTCTGCTCTTTCTTCAATTAGGCCCCTGAATTAACGTAAAAACAGCACCAGGTGTCAGAGCCCTACCCGCTCAACTCCCAGACAGTCCAGGGTCAGTGGTGATCAAGGACCATGATGGCCACTGAGTCAACAGCCTTTTGAAGTAAACAGGAGTCCAGCCGGTCTTATTGGCCACCATCATCACGGTGTCTGTAGGCTTTTCTATGGTGACAGTGTGATATACGGTTCCCCCGCCAAGATTATTAGCTCCCCTCCGGGTGCAGTAAGTCCTGCAAGCAGTAGTCTACTCCTTCGGGACACACTATTGTTGTTTTATGAGAGAAACTCCAGGTCAAGTGATGTTCACACGAGTCGTCATGGTGCCCTGTTGCCCCCGGTTATCTCTCTGGATGTTGGAGTTGGAGGGCCTCCTCACTCGAGGTCGGTGTGCCCACGGAGCGAACCCTGCAACTTCAGGGCATGGTTGGTGATTAGGATCACCACGTGGGGTCCTTTTCCCTTAGGAGGGAGGTGGCCTTTTGGGCTGCTGATTTCCAGGTTTTTAGATACCGCCAGTATCTTGGCCAGATGTGGCAGTGGGCCAAGCCCCTTGGTGACTGTAGTTTATCCTACCTGGATGGCATTCTTGCATTGTTCCATTTCAAGTGGTCCCAGTTTTTGCACTAATTCTCCAATGGCGATTCACCTTTCACCGGGAATGGAAAGGTCAAAGGGTTTAGCTCAATTAGGGAGTTCCAGGGCAAGGGTCTGAATTGACTGCTCTTTCCATTCTTGAAAGGCCACTTCTGGATTCTGTTCAAAAGGATCATCATCTTTTCCTTTCAGTGTTTCATATAGAGGCCCAGCTAGTAGACTGTAGTTAGGGATCCAGAAGCAGCAAACCCTGGCCTCCCCAGGAACCCCTAAGCTGTCTTCTAGTTTTAGAAAGGGGTAAGGCTGCAAATGGTTTCTTCCCTTTCCTGGGATGGGCTTCTCCGACCTTGTGTGAGAATGAAGCCCAGGCAGGTCACCGCAGTCTGTGATATTTGAGCTTTTTCTTGGACAACTTCTATCCTTTATTGGCTTGGTAGTTCAGAGGCCTCCTTAGTAGGGCTGGCGATCAGAATGTCGTCTGCATATTGAAGGAGGGTTTCCTTTTCCAGAGGTAGAACTTTTCGGTCTTTAGCTAAGCTTTCCCCAAAGATGGTGTGGGAATTTTTGAACCCTTGGGGCAAGACGGCCCGGAAGTATTGTTTTAGTTGTATGTTGAGTCCTGCCACTCACAAGCCAAAATTTCTTGTGACTCTGGGACTAATGGAATACAAAAGACGGCATCATTGAAGACTAATACAGAATACCATGTCCTGGTGGTTGGTAGAATGACCAGCAGGGTGTAGGAATCAGGAGCAACTGGAGGTATATCCTCGGTGGCTTCACTGACTGTCCTGACATCCTTTACCAGGTCCCCAGCAGCCCATGGGGCTCTCGTGGTCAGGCCAATCCCAGGATATGGAGCTCTCCTGGGCAGGTACCCCACCCCCAACCCAGCCCACGGGGCTCTCATGGTCAGGCCCCTCCCAGGATACAGAGCTACCCTTGCAGGTACCGTGGCAGGGCTGGGCACACAGGAACCGTGCACATAGCCCTCATTGAAGAGCACCCCCAGCTCACCTGTCGCTCAGAGCTGACACAGAGCACCTCAGAGCAGGACTTGAACTAACAAACAGCAGCTCCGACAGGTCTGTGACCCTGGGCATCACTCTGTGTGGCCTCCCTCCACCTGGTCTTCCAGAGACTTCCACTGCACCCAGGGCACCAGGCCTCTGTCTCCAACCACCACCCACCCCTCCTCTCCCTGACTCCTGGGTTCCTCTCATTAGGAGAGGGTTTTCTTGAAGTTGTCTCCCACTCATGGGCCAGATAAAATGATTAGAAAACAAGCCAAAGCTGCAGCCCCTTGTCTATCCTGACTCTCAGGAGCCCACACGTGTTCCTTGGACCTGGCCGGTTCAGCAAGTTCCATTTTCTGCAACTGTGAGCCCCTGAGGGGTGATGATTTGCTGACCTGGGCAGCCTTACCGTGCCGGCCAGCCCGCCCCAGGTGTGCCTGGGTTGAGATCAATATAAATACCACTCCAGGCAGCAAGAGCCCCTGCAGCTGTGCCTGACGCCATTTTCTCTGCCCTGTCAGCAGTCTCGGGGCTGGGCTGGTGGGAGGGAGTGAGAGGCCACGGCTTTGTTGGTGGCCCAGTGTGAGTGGGGCTCTGCTGGACTTTCTGCAGCAGTTGCCAGGCTGCCACCTGCTAAAGAAGAGGATGTGTCACCCATACCTGCTGCTGGAATTTCACCCTGGGCAGAGGTGAGGAAGGAAAAAAACAGTGGGGGCAGGGACAGGACGAGTATCTCAGGCAGGGAAATGGAAATCTTCCAGAAGAGCACCCAGGGCCAGGACCATCCTGGCTGGCCTGCAGGCACCAAGTCAGCTGGCATGCTGTCACTCGTGTGGCTCCATGGCCCTTCCTCTAGGCTTTCAAGTCCTTGTATATATTCAGGTGTTTTACCTGGGAAGGGTGGGAACAGTTCAGCAGCAACTGGCCTGGGGCTCAGCTCACGTTTACTCACAGATGCCTCGGCACGGTGCCCCAGGTTTGCAATGAGGACGCTTGTTGTGTGGGGGCTGCTGGCTGAATGGGAGACTATTCCCCACCACTGACCAACTTCAGAATTGTTTACAACTGGAGCAAGTGCCCTGATACGGTTTTCCTCTGTGTAACTGGTGGGTTCTGTTTTTTTTTTTCTCTTTTTCATTTTTGGTTCAAGGTAGATTTTATTCCTCTTTTTTGTATTTACAGATATAAGCATGGAAATAATTTATTCATATAAATACATGTATGTGAAGAGAATAATTGTTTTTTCTGTTTTATTTTTTAAATTTTATTTCTTTTTAATTTTGAAATTTATTTTATATTTTTATACAGCAGGTTCTTATTGGTTATCTATTTTATACATATAAATGTTTACATGCCAATCCCAATCTCACAACTCCTCCCACCACCACCCCCCCAAGAGCTTTCCCCCCTTGTTGTCCATAGGTTTCTTGTATACATCTGTTGCTCTATTTATGCCTTGCAAAATGGTTAATCTGTACAGTTTTTCTAGGTTCCACATATATGCATGAATATACAAGATTTGTTTTTCTCTTTCTGACTTACTTCACTCTGTATGACAGTCTCTAGATCCATCGACGTCTCTACAAATGACCCAATTTCATTCCTTTCATGGCTTAGTAATATTCCATTTTATATATGTACCACATCTTTATGCATTCGTCTGTCTGTGGGCATTTAGGTTGCTTCCATTACCTCGATATTGTAAATAGTGATGCAATGAACATTGCGTTGAATGTCTCTTTTTGATTTATGGTTTTGTCTGGGTATATGTCCATTACTGGGATTGCTGTATCATATGGTAATTCTATTATTAGTTTCTTAAGAAATTCCATATTGTTCTCCATAGTGACTGTATCAATTTATATTCCCAACAATAGTGGAAGAGGGTTCCTTTTCTCCACACCCTTTCCAGCATTTGTTGTTTGTAGATTTTCAGATGATGCCCATTCTAACAGGTGTGAGGTGATACCTCATTGTTGAGTCCATTTCGTTGAGCAAGGGGTAGGTCTTGTCTATTATATGTTTGGCTGATGGAACGGTATCTGTGCTAATTTCAAACTCTGGTTTTATGCAGTACCCCAACTCACCTTTCCCCTTAAGCAAGCATAAGTTGGTTTTCTACATTTGAGACCCTGTTCTGTTTTGTAATTCAGTTCCTGTGTAGCCAAGTTTATATTCCGTGTAGTAGTGATATCTTGTGAAGTTTCTTTTTCTTTGTGACTTATTTCACTTAGAATCATCGTACCTGAATCCACTCATTATGCTGCTACGGGCCTGATGACATAGATTTCATTGCTGAGTGATATTGCATTGTACGTAAGTACCACAACTTCTTTATCCATTTTTCGCTTTCTGTGATATTGAACTTGTACCGTAGAAGAGGTTCCTGTAAACAGAGCCGTCCCAAATTTTGGGGTGGCTGTGTCTTTTTGATTTTAATTTCCCTAAGCTATAGGACCATAAGTGGAAATGCCCTAGACTCTGTTGCTTTGTTTTTCAGATGTATCAGGAAACACCATACACTTCTCCAGAGTGGCTGTTGGCAATTTACATCCCGCCCATCAGCATAACAAGGCTCCTTTTTCCCCATGGCCTGTCTTGCCTTTCTGGATTTTACACTTTTTTCAGATGGCCCTTTAGACCGGGGGGAAGTGAGACTTCATAGTAGTTCGGATTTCCATTGCAAGCTTGCTTGGTTTGCCAAAAAGGGCGTATGTGTTTGTTCCTGAATATATTCAGGAACAAACTCATACGCCCTTCTTTGCCAAGTGCATCATTGTCGATGTTCTGCCTCTTTTCCTATGCTTTAAATGCAAATCCAGTCTACCTCCTGAAATCGGTTTCCTGAAATTCTGCCCCGCTTTCAAGTCCTCTTCGCAGCCTTACTTCAATATATTTTTGGACGTTATCTGTCATTTATAACTCTGCAGGTTTGTGAATTACAGGGCCCCTGAGCTCCTTTCTTCAACTCGCTTTCTTGTGAGCTGGCCGCAAACCCGCAAGACTGCTTCAGGCCCTAATCTGCTTCTGGCAGGGCACGCTGAGCCTTTGGTTAATTCCTCTTCCTGGTGGGAAATGAGTGTTAAATATGCCCGTCCAGACACCTACCTCACTCTCAACCCTTTGGTGATGTGGGTCCTCTGGTTTGTGGCCAACTTTGCTGGGTTCCTCACCTTTCGATGATGTGGCCCCACTAGTGTGAGGACACTCCTGCCTGGTTCTCATCCACGTGGTTATGTGGACCCCCTGGTGAGAGTCTGTTCCTGGCTGTGTTCCTCACCCTTCTATGAGGGAGACCCTCTGCTGATAGGTCACTCCTGCATGGCTGGCACACATTGCCTTGGTGAAGTCAGCCGTGTGGTGGCAATTGGAGCGTGCTGGGAATCTCCTCCTACTTGTGATGAGGGCCCTCTTGGGTCAGGCCCTAACTGCTGGGCTCCCCACATTTTCTGATGTGTGCCCAGTGGTGCGAGGACACTCCAGCCAGGTTCACATCCCCATTGGGATGTGGGCCTTCTGCTCTGAGGTCCCAACGCCTGGGTTGCTCACAGTTTCATGATGTGGGCTCTCTGCTGTTAGTTCACTCCTGCCTGCATCCCATAACTTCTGTGCTCTTGGTCGCCTGCTGGGAGGTTCCAACTGCTGGATTCCTCACCTTTCTTATTCTTTGGGCCCTCTGTTTTTAGGCTACTCCTGCCTGCCTCACTCCCATTCCCTTTGTGATATGTGTCCTCTGATTTGAGGCCACATGTGCTGGGTTCCGCACCTTTCGATGATGTGACCCCACTGGAGGGAAGACAGTCCTGACTGGTTCCCATCCCCTTGCTGATGTGGACCCTCAGTTGAGAGTCTGATCGTGGCTGGGTTCCTCACCCTTCTGTGAGGTGGGCCCTCTGCTGTGAGGTCAATCATGCCTGTCTGGCACACGTCACCTTGGCGACGTGCGCCCTCTGGTGGCAGTTGGAGTGTGCTGGGATCCTCCTCACCTCGGTGTTGAGGGCCCTCTTGCCTTAGGCCATAACTGCTAGGCTCCCCACATTATCTGATGTGCGCCAAGTGAGTGAGGACACTCTTGCCAGGTTCCCATCCCCATGGGGATATGGGTCTTCTGCTCTGAGGTCAAAACGGCTGGCTTGCTCACAGTACCATGATGTGGGCCCTCTGCTGTGAGTTCACTCTGGCAAGGATCCCTTATCATCGGTGCTCTGAGCCGCCTGCTGGGAGGTTCCAACTGCTGGATTCCTCAACTTTTTTATTCTATGTGCCCTCTGTTGTGAGGCTCCTCCTGCCTGCCTCACTGCCAGCCCCTTGGTGATGACTGTCCTATTGCTTGAGGCCACATGTGCTGCGTTCCTCACCTTTCGATGATGTGGCCCCACTCGTGTGAGGACACTCCTGCCTGGTTCCCATCCCCTTGGTGAGGTGGGCCCTCTGGCAAGAGTCTAATCCTGGCTGGGTCCCTCAACGTTCTGTGACGTAGGCCCTCTGCTGTGAGGTCACACCTGCCTGGCTGGCACACGTCACCTTGGAGACGTGAGCCCTCTGGTGGCAGTTGGAGCATGCAGGGTGCCTCCTCTTCTCGGTGATGACGGCCCTCTGGCGTCAGGCCCTAAATGGTGGGCTCCCCACATTTTCTGATGTGCGCCCAGTGGTGCACGGACACTCCAGCCAGGTTCCCATTCCCATGGGGATGTGGGCCTTCTGCACTGAGGTCCCAACGCCCGGGTTGCTCACAGATTTATGATGTGGGCTCTCTGCTGTGAGTTCACTGTGGCCTGGATCCCATAGCCTCAGTGCTCTGAGCCGCCTGCTTTAGGTCTAAATGCTGGAATCCTCACGTTTTTTATATTATGTGCCCTGTGTTGTGAGGCTACTCCTGCCTGCCTCACTCCAAGGCCCTTGGGGATGTGGGTCCTCTGGTTTGAGGACACATGTGCTGGGTTCCTCACCTTAAGATGATGAGGCCCCACTGGTGTGAGGATAAACCTGACTGGTTCCCATCCTCTTTGTGATGTGGGCCCTCTGGTGAGAGTCTGATCCTGGCTGGGTTCCTCACCCATCTGTGAGGTGGGCCCCCTCCTATCAGGTAACTCTTGCCTGGCTTGCTCACCTCGCCTTGTTGACATGAGCCTTCTGGTGGCACTTGGACCCTGCTGGGAGCATCCTCACCTCTGTGATGAGGGCCCTCTGGCGTCAGGTCCTAACTGCTGGGCTCCCCAAATTTTCTTAGTGAGCCCAGTGATGCTCGGGCACTCCTCTTAGGTTCCCATCTCCATGGGGATATGGGCCTTCTGCTCTGAGGTTCCAACGGCTGGGTTGATCACAATTTCATGATGTGGGCTCTCTGGTGTTAGTTCACTGTGGCCTGGATCCCATAGCCTCTGTGCTCTTGGCCGTCTGCTGGGAGGTTCCAACTGCTGGATTCCTCACTTTTTTAATATTTTAGGCCCTCTGTTGTGAGGATCCTCCTGCCTGCCTCACTCCCAGCCCCTTCGTGATGTGTGTCCTCTGGTTTGAGTCCACATGTGCTGGGTTCTGCAACTTTCAATGATGTGGCCCCACTGGTGTGAGGACACTCCTGCCTGGTTCCCATCCCCTTGGTGATGTGGGCCTTCTGGTGACAGTCTTATCCTGGCTGGGTTCCTCACTCTTCTGTGAGGTAGGCCCTCTGCTGTGACGTCAATCCTGCCTGACTTGCACACATCACCTTGGCGACGTGGGCCCTCTGTTGGCACATGGAACCTGCTGGGAGCCTCCTGCCCTCGGTGATGACGGCCCTCTAGCATCAGGCCCTAACTGCTGGGCTCCCCACGTTTTCTGATGTGAGCCCAGTGATGCCAGGACACTCCTGTCAGGTTCCCATCCCCATGGGGATGTGGGCTTTCTGCTCTGAGGTCCCAATGCCTGGGTTGCTCACAGTTTCATGATGTGGGCTCTCTGGTGTTAGTTCACTCCTGCCTGCATCCCATAGCTTCTGTGCTCTCGGCCGCCTGCTGGGAGGTTCCAAATGCTGGATTCCTCACCTTTTTTATTCTTTGGGCCCTCTGTTTTTAGGCTACTCCTACCTGCCTCACTCCCATCCCCTTCGTGATGTATGTCCTCTGATATGAGGCCGCATGTGCTGGGTTCCTCACCTTTCGATGATGTGGCCCCACTGTTGGGAGGACAGTCCTGACTGGTTCCCATCCCCTTGGTGTTGTGAGCCCTCTGGCGAGAGTCTCATCCTGCCTCGGTTCCTCACCCTTCTGTGAGATAGGCCCTCTGCTGTGAGGTCACTACTGCCTTGCTGGCGCATGTCACCTTGTAGACGTGGGCCTTCT
The DNA here is from genome assembly GCF_937001465.1 of Orcinus orca. Classification (NCBI taxonomy): domain Eukaryota; kingdom Metazoa; phylum Chordata; class Mammalia; order Artiodactyla; family Delphinidae; genus Orcinus; species Orcinus orca. The sequence continues at coordinate 42,821,783 of NC_064560.1, forward strand.
GTTGGCAGTTGGAACCTGCTGGGAGTCTCCTCCCCTCAGTTATGAGGGCCCTCTGGCGTCAGGCCCTAACTGCTGGGCTCCTAACATTTTCTGATATGTGCTAAGTGGTGCGAGTCCACTCCTGCCAGGTTCCCATCCCAATGGGGATGTGGGCCTTCTGTTCTGAGGTCCCAACGGCTGGGCTGCTCACAGGTTCATGATGAGGGCCCTCTGCTGTGAGTTCACTGCGGCCTGGATCCCATAGCCTCGGTGCTCTGGGCCACTTGCTGGGAGGTTTCAACTGCTGGATTCCTCAACTTTTATATTCTATGGACCCTGTGTTGTGAGGCCGGTCCTGCCAGCCTAATTCTGAACCCCTTGGTGATGTGGTTCCTCTGGTTTGAGGCTACATGTGCTGGGATCCTCACCTTTCAATGATGTTGTCCAACTGGTGTGGGGACACTCCTGCCTGGTTCCCATCCCCTTGGTGATGTGGGCCCTCTGGTGTGAGTCTGATCCTGACTGGGTTCGTCACACTTCTCTGAGGTGGGCCCTCTGCTGTGAGGTCATTCGTGCCTGGTTGGCACACATCGCCTTGGCGACGTCAGCCCTCTGGTGGCAGTTGGAGCCTGCTGGGAGCCTCCTTCCCTTGGTGATGAGGGTCCTCTGGCGTCAGGCCCTAACTGCTGGTCTCCCAAAATTTTGTGGTAGGTTCTCAGTGGTGCGAGGAAACTCCTACCAGATTTCCATCCCAATGGGGATGTGGGCCTCCTGCTCTAAGGTCCCAGTGCCTGGGTTGCTCAGTTTCATGACATGGGCCCTCTTCTGTGAGTTCACTCTGGCCTGGATACCATAGCCTCGGTGCTCTGGGCCGCCTGCTGGGAAGTTCCAACTGCTGGATTCCTCACTTTTTTATTCTATGGGCCCTGTGTTGTGAGGCTACTCCTGCCTGCCTCACTCCGAGGCCCTTGGTGATGTGGGTCCTCTGGTTTGAGGACACATGTCCTGAGTACCTCACCTTTCGATGATGTGGCCCCACTGGTGTGAAGACACTCCTGCCTGGTTCCCATCCCCTTGGTGATGTGGGCCCTCTGGTGAGAGTCTGATGTTGGCTGGGTTTCTCATCCTACTGTGAGGTGGGACCTCTGCTGTGAGGTAACTCCTGCCTGGCTTGCTCACCTTGCCTTGGCAACATGAGCCCTCAGGTGGCAGTTGGAGCCTGCTGGGAATCTCTTCCCCTTAGTTATGAGAGCTCAGGGTAAAACACATATGCACTTTTTTGCCAAGTGCATTATTTTCCAAGTTCTGTCTCTTTTCCTATGCTTTAAGAGCGACTCCCGTGTACCTTCTGAAATCGGTTTCCTGCAATTCTGCACTGCTTTCAAGTTCTCTTGGCAGCTTTACTTCAATATATTTTTGGACCATAGCTGTCATTTATAACTCTGCAGGTTTGTGAATGACAGTGCCCCTGAGCTCCTTTCTTCAACACGCTTTCTTGTGAGCTCCCCGAACACCGCAGGATTGCTTCAGGCCCTAGTGTGGTTCCGGCACGGGACGCTGAGCCTTTGGTTAATTCCTGTTACTGGTGGGAAATGAGAGTTAAATTTGCCCGTCCAGACACCTCCAGCTAGTCTCTCATTGGTTCTCCCTATTCCTGTACATCTTATGCAGAAATTGCAAACTGGGCCAAACAGGAGGTTAAAGGCACTGACTCTCCAAGTGGGGAGAGTGTTAGTAAAGTGTCTGGAATGTTGCACCCGAGTACCAGGGGACGAAAAATGAGACACATTTGAACACGTTTCCCGATCACACGGTGGATCATACTCTGGGTTCCACATGCATGTTTTAGCTGAAGGAAGAATCCCTTAAACCTGGAGAGTTGAGACCCATGGAATGGTTACCATGCAATATGACTTCAAAGGGTCTGCATTTGCTCACCGAACCTCACCAATCCTATCACTGCTGCGTTTATGCCACTGTACACACGCTTGATTCTCATTCGGAGACATATAAATCCATAGATTTTAAGATACTTACTAGCCAGGTATATTGTTAGGCGTTTAATATGGGGTGTTGAGTCCACTTCGTTGAGCAAGCAGTAGCTCTTGTCTGTTACATATTTGGCTTATGGAACAGTATCTGTGCTAATATCAATCTCTGGTTTTATGCAGCACCCGAACTCACCTTTCCCCTTAAGCAAGCATAAGTTGGTTTCCTACATTTGAGACCCTGTTCTGTTTTGTAATTCAGTTCCTGTGTAGCCAAGTTTACATTCGGTGTATTAGTATTATCTTATGATGTTTCTTTTTCTCTGTGACTTATTTCACTTAGAATCATCGTACCTGAATCCACTCATTATGCTGCTACGGGCCTGATGACATAGATTTCGTTGCTGAGTGATATTACATTGTACGAAAGTACCACAACTTCTTTATCCATTGTTCGCTTTCTGTGATATTGAACTTGTACCGTAAACGAGGTTCTTGTAAACAGAGCCGTCCCAAACTTTGGGGTGGCTGTGTCTTTTTGATTTTAATTTCCCTGAACTATAGGACCATAAGTGGAAGTGCCCTATGCTCTGTTGCTTTGTTTTTTAGATGTTTCAGGAAACACAATACACTTCTCCAGAGTGGCTGTTGGCAATTTACATCCTTCCCAGCAGCATAACAAGGCTCCCAGTTCTCCATGGCCTGTCCTGTCTTTCTGGATTTTACACTTTTTTCAGATGGCCCTTTTGACCGGGGGGCAGTGAGACTTCATTGTAGTGCAGATTTCCTTTGCAAGCTTGTTTGGTTGGCCAAAAAGGGCGTATGCGTTTTTCCTGAATATATTCAGGAAAAAACGCATACGCACTTCTTTGCCAAGTGCATCATTGTGGACGTTCTGCCTCTTTTCCTCTGCTTTACATGCAATTCCTGTCTACCTCCTGAAATCGGTTTCCTGCAATTCTGCCCCGCTTTCAAGTCCTCTTGGCAGCCTTACTTCAATATATTTTTGGACGATAGCTGTCATTTATAACTCTGCAGGTTTGTGAATGACAGTGCCCCTGAGCTCCTTTCTTCAACTCGCTTTCTTGTGACCTGGCCGCAACCCCGCAGGATTGTTTCAGGGCCTAGTGTGTTTCTGGCATGGCACGCTGAGCCTTTGGTTAATTCCTCTTCTTGGTGGGAAATGAGAGTTAATTTTGCCCGTCCAGACACTTCCAGCTAGTCTCTCATTGGTTCTCCCTATTCCTGTTCATCTTACGCAGAAATTGCAAACAGGGCCAAACAGGAGGTTAAAGGCACTGACTCTCCAAGTGGGGAGAGTGTTAGTAAAGTGTCTGGAATGTTGCACCCGAGTACCAGGGGACGAAAACTGAGACACATTTGAACACGTTTCCCAATCACACGCTGGATCATACTCTGGGTTCCACATGCATGTTTTAGCTGAAGGAAGAATCCCTTAAACCTGGAGAGTTGAGACCCATGGAATGGGTACCATGCAATATGACTTCAAAGGGTCTGCATTTGCTCACCGAACCTCACCAATCCTATCACTGCTGCGTTTATGCCGCTCTACACACGCTTGATTCTCTTTTGGAGATATATAAATCCATAGGTTTTAAGATACTTACTAGTCAGGTATAATCTTAGGCGTTTAATATGGGGTGTTGAGTCCACTTGGTTGAGCAAGGAGTCGCTCTTGTCTATTACATATTTGGCTTATGGAACGGTATCTGTGCTAATTTCAATCTCTGGTTTTATGCAGCACCCCAACTCACCTTTCCCCTTAAGCAAGCATAAGTTGGTTTTCTACATTTGAGACCCTGTTCTGTTTTATAATTCAGTTCCTGTGTAGCCAAGTTTACATTCCGTGTAGTAGTGATATCTTATGATGTTTCTTTTTGTGTGTGACTTATTTCACTTAGAATCATCGTACCTGAGTCCACTCATTATGCTGCTATGGGCCTGATGACAGAGATTTCGTTGCTGTGTGATATTGCATTGTACGTAAGTACCACAACTTCTTTATCCATTTTTCGCTTTCTGTGATATTGAACTTGTACCGTAAACGAGGTTCTTGTAAAGAGAGCCGTCCCAAGCTTTGGGGTGGCTGTGTCTTTTTGATTTTAATTTCCCTAAGCTATAGGACCATAAGTGGAAGTGCCCTAGGTTCAGTTGCTTTGTTTTTTAGATGTTTCAGGAAACACCATACACTTCTCCAGAGTGGCTGTTGGCAATTTACATTCCGCCCATCAGCATAACAAGGCTCCCAGTTCTCCATGGCCTGTCCTGCCTTTCTGGATTTTACACTTTTTTCAAATGGCCCTTTTGACTGGGGGGAAGTGAGACTTCATTGTAGTGCAGATTTCCTTTGCAAATTTGCTTGGTTGGCCAAAAAGGGCGTATGCGTTGTTTCCTGAATATATTCAGGAAAAAACGCATACGTCCTTTTTGGCCAAGTGCATCATTGTGGACGTTCTGCCTCTTTTCCTATGCTTTACATGCAATTCCAGTCTACCTCCTGAAATCGGTTTCCAGCAATTCGGCCCTGCTTTCAAGTCCTCTTGGCAGCCTTACTTCAGTATATTTTTGGACGATAGCTGTCATTTATATATCTGCAGGTTTGTGAATGATAGAGCCCCTGAGCTCCTTTCTTCAACTCGCTTTCTTGTGAGCTGGCCGCAACACCGCAGGATTGCTTCAGGCCCTAGTGCGGTTCCAGCGTGGCATGCTGAGCCTTTGGTTAATTCCTCTTCCTGGTGGGAAATGAGAGTTAAATTTGCCCGTCCAGACACCTCCAGCTAGTCTCTCATTGGTTCTCCCCATTCCTGTTCATTTTCCGCAGAAATTGCAAACTGGGCCAAACAGGAGGTTAAAGGCACTGACTCTCCAAGTGGGGAGAGTGTTAGTAAAGCGTCTGGAATGTTGCACCCGAGTACCAGGGAACGAAAACTGAGACATATTTGAACACGTTTCCCGATCAAATGGTGGATCATACTCTGGGTACCACATGCATGTTTTAGCTGAAGGAAGAATACTTAAACCTGCAGAGTTGAGACCCATGGAATAGGTACCATGCAATATGACTTCAAAGGGTCTGCATTTGCTCACCGAACCTCACCAATCCTATCACTGCTGCCTTTATGCCTCTGTACACACGCTTGATTCTCTTTCGGAGATATATAAATCCATAGGTTTTAAGATTCTTACTAGTCAGGTATATTCTTAGGCGTTTAATATGGGGTGTTGAGTCCACTTCGTTGAGCAAGGAGTAGCTCTTGTGTATTACATATTAGGCTTATGGAACGGTATCTGTGCTAATTTCAATCTCTGGTTTTATGCAGCACCCCAACTCACCTTTCCCCTTAAGCAAGCATAAGTTGCTTTTCTACATTTGAGACCCTGTTCTGTTTCGTAATTCAGTTCCTGTGTAGCCAAGTTTACATTCCGTATAGTAGTGATATCTTATGATGTTTCTTTTTCTGTGTGACTTATTTCACTTAGAATCATCGTACCTGAATCCTCTCATTATGCTGCTACGGGCATGATGATATAGATTTCATTGCTGAGTGATATTGCATTGTACGTAAGTACCACAACTTCTTTATCCATTTTTCGCTTTCTGCGATATTGAACTTGTACCGTAAACGAGGTTCTTGTAAACACAGCCGTCCCAAACTTTGGGGTGGCTGTGTCTTTTTGATTTTAATTTCCCTAAGCTATAGGACCATAAGCGGAAGTGCCCTAGGCTCTGTTGCTTTGTTTTTTAGATGTTTCAGGAAACACCATACACTTCTCCAGAGTGGCTGTTGGCAATTTACATCCTGCCCAGCAGCATAACAAGGCTACCAGTTCTCCATGGCCTGTCCTGTCTTTCTGGATTTTACACTTTTTTCAGATGGCCCTTTTGACCGGGGGGCAGTGAGACTTCATTGTAGTGCAGATTTCCTTTGCAAGCTTGCTTGGTTGGCCAAAAAGGGCGTATGCGTTTTTTCCTGAATATATTCAGGAAAAAACGCATACGCCCTTCTTGGCCAAGTGCATCATTGTGGACGTTCTGCCTCTTTTCCTCTGCTTTACATGCAATTCCAGTCTACCTCCTGAAATCAGTTTCCTGCAATTCTGTCCCGATTTCAAGTCCTCTTGGCAGACTTACTTCAATATATTTTTGGACGATAGCTGTCATTTATAACTCTGCAGGTTTGTGAATGACAGTGCCCCTGAGCTCCTTTCTTCAACTCGGTTTCTTGTGAGCTGGCCGCAACACCGCAGGATTGCTTCAGGCCCTAGTGTTGTTCCGGCATGGCACGCTGATCCTTTGGTTAATTCCTCTTCCTGGTGGGAAATGAGAGGTAAATTTGACTGTCCAGACACCTCCAGCTAGTCTCTCATTGGTTCTCCCTATTCCTGTTCATCTTACGCAGAAATTGCAAACTGGGCCAAACAGGAGGTTAAAGGCACTGACTCTCCAAGTGGGGAGAGTGTTAGTAAAGCGTCTGGAATGTTGCACCCGAGTACCAGGGGACGAAAACTGAGACACATTTTAACACGTTTCCCGATCACACGCTAGATCATACTCTGGGTTCCACATGCATGTTTTACCTGAAGGAAGAATCCCTTAAAACTGGAGAGTTGAGACCCATGGAATGGGTACCATGCAATATGACTTCAAAGGGTCTGCATTTGCTCACCAAACCTCACCAATCCTATCACTGCTGCGTTTATGCCGCTGTACACATGCTTGATTCTCTTTCAGAGACATATAAATCCATAGGTTTCAAGATTCTTACTAGTCAGGTATATACTTAGGCGTTTAATATGGGGTGTTGAGTCCACTACGTTGAGCAAGGAGTAGCTCTTGTCTATTACATATTTGGCTTATGGAATGGTATCTGTGCTAATTTCAATCTCTGGTTTTATGCGACATCCCAACTCACCTTTCCCGTTAAGCAAGCATAAGTTGGTTTTCTACATTTGAGTCCCTGTTCTGTTTTGTAATTCAGTTCCTGTGTAACCAAGTTTACATTCCGTGTAATAGTGATATCTTATGATGTTTCTTTTTCTGTGTGACTTATTTCCCTTAGAATCATCGTACCTTAATCCACTAACTATGCTGCTATGGGCCTGATGACATAGATTTCATTGCTGAGTGATATTGCATTGTACGTAAGTACCACAACTTCTTTATCCATTTTTCGCTTTCTGTGATATTGAACTTGTACCGTAAATGAGGTTCTTGTAAACAGAGCCGTCCCAAACTTTGGGGTGGCTGTGTCTTGTTGATTTTAATTTCCCTAAGCTATAGGACCATAAGTGGAAGTGCCCTAGGCTCTGTTGCTTTGTTTTTTGGATGTTTCAGGAAACACCATACACTTCTCCAGAGTGGCTGTTGGCAATTTACATCCCGCCCATCAGCATAACAAGGCTCCCAGTTGTGCATGGCCTGTCCTGCCTTTCTGGATTTTACACTTTTTTCAGATGGCCGTTTTGACCGGGGGGCAGTGAGACTTCATTGTAGTGCAGATTTCCTTTGCAAGCTTGCTTGGTTGGACAAAAAGGGCGTATGCGTTTTTTCCTGAATATATTCAGGAAAAAACGCATACGCCCTTTTTGGCCAAGTGCATCATTGTGGACGTTCTGCCTATTTTTCTATGCTTTACATGCAATTCCAGTCTACCTCTTGAAATCGGTTTCCTGCAATTCTGCCCCGCTTTCAAGTCCTCTTGGCAGCCTTACTTGAATATATTTTTGGACGATAGCTGTCATTTTTAACTCTGCATGTTTGTGAATTACAGTGCCCCTGAGCTCCTTTCTTCACTCGTTTCTTGTGAGCTGGCCGCAACACCGCAGGATTGCTTCAGGCCCTAGTGTGGTTCCGGCATGGCACGCTGAGCCTTTGGTTAATTCCTCTTCCTGGTGGGAAATGAGAGTTAAATTTGCCCGTCCAGACACCTCCAGCTAGTCTCTCATTGGTTCTCCCTATTCCTGTTCATTTTAAGCAGAAATTGCAAGCTGGGCCAAACAGGAGGTTAAAGGCACTGACTCTCCAAGTGGGGAGAGTGTTAGTAAAGCGTTTGGAATGTTGCACCCGAGTACCAGGGGACTAAAACTGAGACACATTTGAACACGTTTCCGATCACACGGTGGATCATACTCTGGGTTCCACATGCATGTTTTAGCAGAACGAAGAATCCCATAAACCTGGAGAGTTGAGACCCATGGAATGGGTACCATGGAATATGACTTCAAAGGGTCTGCATTTGCTCACCGAACCTCACCAATCCTATCACTGCTGCGTTTATGCCACTTTACACACGCTTGATTCTCTTTCGGAGACATATAAATCCATAGGTTTTAAGATTCTTACTAGTCAGGTATATTCTTAGGCATTTAATATGGAGTGTTGAGTCCACTTCGTTGAGCAAGGAGTAGCTCTTGTCTATTACATATTTGGCTTATGGAACTGTATCTGTGCTAATTTCAATCTCTGGTTTTATGCAACACCCCAACTCACCTTTCCCCTTAAGCAAGCATAAGTTGGTTTTCTACATTTGAGACCCTGTTCTGTTTTGTAATTCAGTTCCTGTGTAGCCAAGTTTACATTCCGTGTATTAGTGATATCTTATGATGTTTCTTTTTCTCTGTGACTTATTTCACTTAGAATCATCATACCAGAATCCACTCATTATGCTGCTACGGGCCTGATGACATAGATTTCATTGCTGAGTGATATTGCATTGTACGTAAGTACCACAACTTCTTTATCCATTTTTCGCTTTCTGTGATATTGAACTTGTACTGTAAACGAGGTTATTGTAAACAGAGCCGTCCCAAACTTTGGGGTGGCTGTGTCTTTTTGATTTTAATTTCCCTAAGCTATAGGACCATAAGTGGAATTGGCTTAGGCTCTGTTGCTTTGTTTTGTAGATGTTTCAGGAAACACCATACACTTCTCCAGAGTGGCTGTTGGCAATTTACATCCCGCCCATCAGCATAACAAGGCTCCCAGTTCTCCATGGCCTGTCCTGCCTTTCTGGATTTTACACTTTTTTCAGATGGCCCTTTTGACCGGGGGGCAGTGAGACTTCATTGTAGTGCAGATTTCCTTTGCAATCTTGCTTGGTTGGCCAAACAGGGCGTATGCGTTTTTTCCTGAATATATTCAGGAAAAAACGCATACGCCCTGTTTGGCCAAGTGCATCATTGTGGACGTTCTGCCTCTTTTCCTATGCTTTACATGCAATTCCAGTCTACCTCCTGAAATCGGTTTCCTGCAATTCTGCCCCGCTTTCAAGTCCTCTTGGCAGCCTTACTTCAATATATTTTTGGACGATAGCTGTCATTTATAACTCTGCATGTTTGTGAATTACAGTGCCCCTGAGCTCCTTTCTTCAACTCGCTTTCTTGTTAGCTGGCCGCAACACTGCAGGATTGCTTCAGGCCCTAGTGTGTTTCCGGCACGGCACGCTGAGCCTTTGGTTAATTCCTCTTCCTGGTGGGAAATGAGAGTTAAATTTGCCCGTCCAGACACCTCCAGCTACTCTCTCATTTCTTCTCCCAATTCCTGTTCATTTTCCGCAGAATTTGCAAACTGGGCCAAACAGGAGGTTAAAGGCACTGACTCTCCAAGTAGGGAGAGTGTTAGTAAAACGTCTGGAATGTGGCACCAGAGTACCAGGGGACGAAAACTGAGACACATTTGAACACGTTTCCCGATCACACGGTGGATCATACTCTGGGTTCCACATGCATGTTTTAGCTGAAGGAAGAATCCCTTAAACCTGGAGAGTTGAGACCCATGGAATGGGTACCATGCAATATGACTTCAAAGGGTCTGCATTTGCTCAACGAATCTCACCAATCCTATCACTGCTGCGTTTATGCCACTGTACACACGCTTGATTCTCTTTCGGAGACATAGAAATCCATAGGTTTTAAGATTCTTACTAGTCAGGTATATTCTTAGGCGTTATAATGGCGTCTTGAGTCCACTTCGTTGAGCAAGGAGTAGCTCTTTTCTATTACATATTTGGCTTATGGAAAGGTATGTGTGCTAATTTCAATCTCTGGTTTTATGCAGCACCCCAACTCACCTTTCCCCTTAAGCAAGCATAAGTTGGTTTTCTACATTTGAGACCCTGTTCTGTTTTGTAATTCAGTTCCTGTGTAGCCAAGTTTACATTCCATGTAGTAGTGATATCTTATGATTCTTGTTCTGTGTGACTTATTTAACTTAGAATCCTCGTACCTGAATCCACTCATTATGCTGCTACGGGCCTAATGATATAGATTTCATTGCTGAGTGATATTGCATTATACGTAAGTACCACAACTTCTTTATCCATTTTTCGCTTTCTTTGATGTTGAACTTGTACCGTAAACGAGGTTCTTGTAAACAGAGCCGTCCCAAACTTTGGGGTGGCTGTGTCTTTTTGATTTTAATTTCCCTAAGCTATATGACCATAAGTGGATGTGCCCTAGGCTCTGTTGCTTTGTTTTTTAGATGTTTCAGGAAACACCATACACTTCTCCAGAGTGGCTGTTGGCAATTTACATCCCACCCATCAGCATAACAAGGCTCCCAGTTCTCCATGGCCTGTCCTGCCTTTCTGGATTTTACACTTTTTTCACATGGCCCTTTTGACTAGGGGGCAGTGAGACTTCATTGTAGTGCAGATTTCCTTTGCAAGCTTGCTTGGTTGGCCAAAAAGTGTGTATGCGTTTTTTCCTGAATATATTCAGGAAAAAACTCATACGCCCTTTTTGGCCAAGTGCATCATTGTGGACGTTCTGCCTCTTTTCCTCTGCTTTACATGCAATTCCAGTCTACCTCCTGAAATCGGTTTCCTGCAATTCTGCCCCGCTTTCAAGTCCTCTTGGCAGCCTTACTTCAATATATTTTTGGACGATAGCTGTCATTTATAACTCTGCAGGTTTGTGAATTACAGTGCCCCTGAGCTCCTTTCTTCACTCGTTTCTTGTGAGCTGGCCGCAACACCGCAGGATTGCTTCAGGCCCTAGTGTGGTTCCGGCACGGCACGCTGAGCCTTTGGTTAATTCCTCTTCCTGGTGGGAAATGAGAGTTAAATTTGCCCGTCCAGACACCTCCAGCTAGTCTCTCATTTCTTCTCCCTATTCCTGTTCATCTTACGCAGAAATTGCACACTGGGCCAAACAGGACGTTAAAGGCACTGACTCTCCAAGTGGGGAGAGTGTTAGTAAAGCGTCTGGAATGTTGCATCCGAGTACCAGGGGATGATAACTGAGACACATTTGAACACGTTTTCCGATCACACGGTGGATCATACTCTGGGTTCCACATGCATGTTTTAGCTGAAGGAAGAATCCCTTAAACCTGGAGAGTTGAGACCCATGGAATGGGTACCATGCAATATGACTCCAAAGGGTCTGCATTTGCTCACAGAACCTCACCAATCCTATCACTGCTGCGCTTATGCCTCTGTACACATGCTTGATTCTCTTTCGGAGACATATAAATCCATAGGTTTTAAGATTCTTACTAGTCAGGTATATTCTTAGGCGTTTAATATGGGGTGTTGAGTCCACTTCGTTGAGCAAGGAGTAGCTCTTGTTATTACATGTTTGGCTTATCTAACGGTATCTGTGCTAATTTCAATCTCTGGTTTTATGCAGCACCCCAACTCACCTTTCCCCTTAAGCAAGCATAAGTTGGTTTTCTACATTTGAGACCCTGTTCTGTTTTGTAATTCAGTTCCTGTGTAGCCAAGTTTACATTCCCTGTATTAGTGATATCTTATGATGTTTCTTTTTCTGTGTGACTTATTTCACTTAGAATCATCGTACCTGAATCCACTCTTTATGCTGCTGCGGGCCTGATGACATAGATTTCATTGCTGAGTGATATTGCATTGTACGTAAGTACCACAACTTCTTTATCCATTTTTCGCTTTCTGTGATATTGAACTTGTACCGTAAACGAGGTTATTGTAAACAGAGCCGTCCCAAATTTGGGGTGGCTGTGTGTTTTTGATTTTAATTTCCCTATGCTATAGGACCATAAGTGGAAGTGCCCTAGGCTCTGTTGCTTTGTTTTTTAGATGTTTCAGGAAACACCATACACTTCTCCAGAGTGGCTGTTGGCAATTTACATCCCGCCCATCAGCATAACAAGGCTCCCAGTTCTCCATGGCCTGTCCTGCCTTTCTGGATTTTACGCTTTTTTCAGATGGCCCTTTTGACCAGGTGGAAGTGAGACTTCATTGTAGTGCAGATTTCCTTTGCAAGCTTGCTTGGTTGGCCAAAAAGCTCGTATGCGTTTTTTCATGAATATATTCAGGAAAAAACTCATACGCTCTTTTTGGCCAAGTGCATCATTGTGGACGTTCTGCCTGTTTTCCTTTGCTTTACATGCAATTCTAGTCTATCTCCTGAAATCGGTTTCCTGCAATTCTGCCCCGCTTTCAAGTCCTCTTGGCAGCCTTACTTGAATATATTTTTGGACGATAGCTGTCATTTATAACTCTGCAGGTTTGTGAATTACAGTGTCCCTGAGCTCCTTTCTTCAACTCACTTTCTTGTGAGCTGGCCGCAACACCGCAGGATTGCTTCAGGCCCTAGTGTGGTTCTGGCATGGCACGCTGAGCCTTTGGTTAATTCCTCTTCCTGGTGGGAAATGAGAGTTAAATTTGCCCGTCCAGACACCTCTAGCTAGTCTCTCATTGGTTCTCCCTATTCCTGTTCATTTTCCGCAGAAATTGCAAACTGGGCCAAACAGGAGGTTAAAGGCACTGACTCTCCAAGTGAGAAGAGTGTTAGTAAAGCGTCTGGAATGTTGCACCGAGTACCAGGGGATGAAAACTGAGACACATTTGAACACATTTCCCAATCACACGGTGGATCATACTCTGGGTTCCACCTGCATGATTTAGCTGAAGGAAGAATCCCTTAAACCTGGAGAGTTGAGACCCATGAAATGGGTACCATGCAATATGACTTCAAAGGGTCTGTATTTGCTCACCGAACCTCACCAATCCTATCACTGCTGTGTTTATGCCGCTGTACACACGCTTGATTCACTTTCGGAGACATATAAATCCATAGGTTTTAAGATTCTTACTAGTCAGGTATATTCTTTCGCGTTTAATATGGGGTGTTGAGTCCACTTCGTTGAGCAAGGAGTAGCTCTTGTCTATTATATTTTTGGCTTATGGAATGCTACCTTTGCTAATTTCAATCTCTGGTTTTATGCAGCACCCCAACTCACCTTTCCCCTTAAGCAAGCATAAGTTGGTTTTCTACATTTGAGACCCTGTTCTGTTTTGTAATTCAGTTCCTGTGTAGCCAAGTTTACATTCCGTGTAGTAGTGATACCTTATGATGTTTCTTTTTCTGTGTGACTTATTTCACTTAGAATCACCGTACCTGAATCCACTCATTATGCTGCTACGGGCCTGATGACATAGATTTCATTGCTGAGTGATATTGCATTGTACGTAGGTAGCACAACTTCTTTATCCATTTTTCGCTTACTGCGATATTGCACTTATACCGTAAACGAGGTTCTTGTAAACAGAGCCGTCCCAAACTTTGGGGTGTCTGTGTCTTTTTGATTTTAATTTCCCTAAGCTATAGGACCATAAGTGGAAGTTCCCTAGGCTCTGTTGCTTTGTTTTTTAGATGTTTCAGGAAACACCATACACTTCTTCAGAGTGCCTGTTGGCAATTTACATCCCGCCCATCAGCATAACAAGGCTCCCAGTTCTCCATGGCCTGTCCTGCCTTTCTGGATTTTACACTTTTTTCAGATGGCCCTTTTGACCGGGGGGCAGTGAGACTTCATTGTAGTGCAGATTTCCTTTGCAAGCTTGCTTGGTTGGCCAAAAGCGGCGTATGCGTTTTTTCCTGAATATATTCAGGAAAAAACGCATACGCCCTTTTTGGCCAAGTGCATCATTGTCCACTTTCTGCCGCTTTTCCTATGCTTTACATGCAATTCCAGTCTACCTCCTGAAATCGGTTTCCTGCAATTCTGCCCCAGTTTCAAGTCCTCTTGGCAGCCTTACTTCAACATATTTTTGGACGATAGCTGTCATTTATAACTCTGCAGGTTTGTGAATTACAGTGCCCCTGAGCTCCTTTCTTCAACTCGCTTTCTTGTGAGCTGGCCGCAACACCGCAAGATTGCTTCAGGCCCTAGTGTGGTTCCGGAATGGCACGCTGAGCCTTTGGTTAATTCCTCTTCCTGGTGGGAAATGAGAGTTAAATTTACCCGTCCAGACACCTCCAGCTAGTCTGTCATTGGTTCTCCCTATTCCTGTTCATTTTCCGCAGAAATTGCAAACTGGGCCAAACAGGAGGTTAAAGGCACTGACTCTCCAAGTGGGGAGAGTGTTAGTAAAGCGTCTGGAATGTTGCACCCGAGTACCAGGGGACGAAAACTGAGACACATTTGAACATGTTTCCCGATCACATGGTGGATCATACTCTGGGTTCCACATGCATGTTTTAGCTGAAGAAAGAATCCCTTAAACCTGGAGAGTTGAGACCCATGGAATGGGTACCGTGCAATATGACTTCAAAGGGTCTGCCTTTGCTCACCAAACCTCACCAATCCTATCAGTGCTGCGTTTATGCCGCTGTACACATGCTTGATTCTCTTTCGGAGACATATAAATCCATAGGTTTTAAGATTCTTACCAGTCAGGTATATTCTTAGGCGTTTAATATGGGGTGTTGAGTCCACTTCGTTGAGCAAGGAGTAGCTCTTGTCTATTACATATTTGGCTTATGGAACGGTATCTGTGCTAATGTCAATCTCTGGTTTTATGCAGCACCCCAACTTACCTTTCCCCTTAAGCAAGCATAAGTTGGTGTTGTACATTTGAGACCCTGTTTTGTTTTGTAATTCAGTTCCTGTGTAGCCAAGTTTACATTCCGTGTATTAGTGATATTTTATGATGTTTCCTTTTCTGTGTGACTTATTTCACTTAGAATCATCGTACCTGAATCCACTCATTATGCTGCTATGGGCCTGATGACATAGATTTCATTGCTGAGTGATATTGCATTGTACGTAAGTACCACAACTTCTTTATCCATTTTTCACTTTCTGTGATATTGATATTGTACCGAAAACGAGGTTCTTGTAAACAGAGCCGTCCCAAATTTTGGTGTGGCTGTGTCTTTTTGATTTTAATTTCCCTAAGCTATAGGACCGTAAGTGGAAGTGCCCTAGGCTCTGTTGCTTTGTTTTTTGGATGTTTCAGGAAACACCATACACTTCTCCAGAGTGGCTGTTGGCAATTTACATCCCGCCCATCAGCATAACAAGGCTCCCAGTTCTTCATGGCCTGTTCTGCGTTTCTGGATTTTACACTTTTTTCAGATGGCCCTTTTGACCGGGGGGCAGTGAGACTTCATTGTAGTGCAGATTTCCTTTGCAAGCTTGCTTGGTTGGCCAAAAAGTGCATATGCGTTTTTTCCTGAATATATTCATGAAAAAACGCATATGCCCTTTTTGGCCAAGTGCATCATTGTGGACGTTCTGCCTCTTTTCCTATGCTTTACATGCAATTCCAGTCTACCTCCTGAAATCGGTTTCCTCAATTCTGCCCCGATTTCAAGTCCTCTTGGCAGCCTTACTTCAATATATTTTTGGACGATAGCTGTCATTGATAACTCTGCAGGTTTGTGAATAACAGTACCCCTGAGCTCCTTTCTTCAACTCGCTTTCTTGTGATCTGGCCGCAGCACCACAGGATTTCTTCAGACCCTAGTGTGGTTCCGGCATGGCACGCTGAGCCTTTGGTTAATTTCTCTTCCTGGTGGGAAATCAGAGTTAAATTTGCCCGTCCAGACACCTCCACCTAGTCTCTCATGGGTTCTCCCTATTCCTGTTCATTTCCCGCAGAAATTGCAAACTGGGCCAAACAGGAGGTTAAAGGCACTGACTCTCCAAGTGGGGAGAGTGTTAGTAAAGCGTCTGGAATGTTGTACCCGAATACCAGGGGACGAAAACTGAGACACATTTGAACACGTTTCCCGATCACATGGTGGATCATACTCTGGGTTCCACATGCATGTTTTAGCTGAAGGAAGAATCCCTTAAACCTGGAGAGTTGAGACCCATGGAATGGGTAATATGCAATATGACTTCAAAGGGTCTGCATTTGCTCACCGAATCTCACCAATCCTATCACTGCTGTCTTTATGCCGCTGTACACACGCTTGATTCTCTTTCCGAGACATATAAATCCATAGGTTTTAAGAATCTTACCAGTCAGGTATATTCTTAGGCGTTTAATATGGGGTGTTGAGTCCACTTCGTTGAGCAAGGAGTAGCTCTTGTCTATTACATATTTGGCTTATGGAACGGTACCTGTGCTAATTTCAATCTCTGGTTTTATGCAGCACCCCAACTCACCTTTCCCCTTAAGCAAGCATAAGTTGGTTTTCTACATTTGAGACCCTGTTCTGGTTTGTAATTCAGTTCCTGTGTAGCCAAGTTTACATTCCGTGTAGTAGTGATATCTTATGATGTTTCTTTTTCTCTGTGACTTATTTCACTTAGAATCATCGTACCTGAATCCACTCATTATGCTGCTACGGGCCTGATGACATAGATTTCATTGCCTAGTGATATTGCATTGTACGTAAGTACCACAACTTCTTTATCCATATTTCACTTTCTGTGATATTGAACTTGTACCGTAAACGAGGTTCTTGTAAACAGAGCCGTCCCAAACTTTGGGGTGGCTGTGTCTTTTTGATTTTAATTTCCCTAAGCTATAGGACCATAAGTGGAAGTGCCCTAGGCTCTGTTGCTTTGTTTTTCAGATGTTTCAGGAAACACCATACACTTCTCCAGAGTGGCTGTTGGCAATTTACATCCCGCCCAGCAGCATAACAAGGTTCCCAGTTCTGCATCGCCTGTCCTGCCTTTCTGGATTTTACACTTTTTTCAGATGGCCCTTTTGACCGGGGGGCAGTGAGACTTCATTGTAGTGCAGATTTCCTTTGCAAGCTTGCTTGGTTGGCCAAAAAGGACGTATGCGTTGTTTCCTGAATATATTCAGGAAAAAACGCATACGCCCTTTTTGGCCAAGTGCATCATTGTGGACGTTCTGCCTCTTTTCCTATGCTTTACATGCAATTCCAGTCTACCTCCTGAAATCGGTTTCCTGCAATACTGCCCCGCTTTCAAGTCCTCTTGGCAGCCTTACTTCAATATATTTTTGGACGATAGCTGTCATTTATAACTCTGCAGGTTTGTGAATGACAGTGTCCCTGAGCTCCTTTCTTCAACTCGCTTTCTTGTGAGCTGGCCGCAACACCGCAAGATTGCTTCAGGCCCTAGTGTGGTTCCCGCATGGCACACTGAGCCTTTGGTTAATTCCTCTTCCTGGTGGGAAATGAGAGTTAAATTTGCCCGTCCAGACACCTCCAGCTAGTCTCTCATGTGTTCTCCCTATTCGTGTTCATTTCCCGCAGAAATTGCAAACTGGGCCAAACAGGAGGTTAAAGGCACTGACTCTCCAGGTGGGGAGAGTGTTAGTAAAGCGTCTGGAATGTTGCACCCGAGTACCAGGGGACAAAAACTGAGACACATTTGAACACGTTTCCGATGACACGGTGGATCATACTCTGGGTTCCACATGCATGTTTTAGCTGAAGGAAGAATCCCATAAAACTGGAGAGTTGAGACCCATGGAATGGGTACCATGGAATATGACTTCAAAGGGTCTGCATTTGCTCACCGAACCTCACCAATCCTATCACTGCTGCGTTTATGCCACTGTACACACGATTGATTCTCTTTGGGAGACATATAAATCCATAAGTTTTAAGATTCTTACTAGTCAGGTATAATCTTAGGCGTTTAATATGGGGTGTTGAGTCCACTTCGTTGAGCAAGGAGTAGCTCTTGTCTATTACATATTTGGCTTATGGAATGGTATCTGTGCTAATTTCAATCTCTGGTTTTATGCAGCACCCCAACTCACCTTTCCCCTTAAGCAAGCATAAGTTGGTTTTCTACATTTGAGACCCTGTTCTGGTTTGTAATTCAGTTCCTGTGTAGCCAAGTTTACATTCCGTGTAGTAGTGTTATCTTATGATGTTTCTTTTTCTCTGTGACTTATTTCACTTAGAATCATCGTACCTGAATCCACTGATTATGCTGCTACGGGCCTGATGACATAGATTTCATTGCTGAGTGATATTGCATTGTACGTAAGTACCACAACTTCTTTATCCATTTTTCGCTTTCTGTGATATTGAACTTGTAACGTAAACGAGGTTCTTGTTAACAGAGCCCTCCCAAACTTTGGGGTGGCTGTGTCTTTTTGATTTTAATTTCCCTAAGCTATAGGACCATTAGTGGAAGTGCCCTAGGCTCTGTTGCTTTGTTTTCTAGATGTTTCAGGAAACACCATACACTTCTCCAGAGTGGCTGTTGGCAATTTACATCCCGCCCATCAGCATAACAAGGCTCCCAGTTCTCCATGGCCTGTCCTGCCTTTCTGGATTTTACACTTTTTTCAGATGGCCCTTTTGACCGCGGGGCAGTGAGACTTCATTGTAGTGCAGATTTCCTTTGCAAGCTTGCTTGGTTGGCCAAAAAGGGCGTATGCGTTTTTTCCTGAATATATTCAGGAAAAAACGCATACGCCCTTTTTGGCCAAGTGCATCATTGTGGACGTTCTGCCTCTTTTCCTATACTTTACATGCAATTCCAGTCTACCTCCTGAAATCGGTTTCCTGCCATACTACCCCGCTTTCAAGTCCTCTTGGCAGCCTTACTTCAATATATTTTTGGACGATAGCTGTCATTTATAACTCTGCAGGTTTGTGAATGACTGTGCCCCTGAGCTCCTTTCTTCAACTCGCTTTCTTGTGAGCTGGCCGCAACACCGCAGGATTGCTTCAGGCCCTAGTTGGTTCCAGCACGGTACGCTGAGCCTTTGGTTAATTCCTCTTCCTGGTGGGAAATGAGAGTTAAATTTTCCCGTCCAGACACCTCCAGCTAGTCTCTCATTTGTTCTCCCTATTCCTGTTCATTTTCCGCAGAAATTGCAACCTGGGCCAAACAGGAGGTTAAAGGCACTGACTCTCCAAGTGGGGAGAGTGTTAGTAAAGCATCTGAAATGTTGCACCCGAGTACCAGGGGACAAAAACTGAGACACATTTGAACACATTTCCGATCATACGGTGGATCATACTCTGGGTTCCCCATACATGTTTTAGCTGAAGGAAGAATCGCTTAAACCTGGAGAGTTGAGACCCGTGGAATGGGTACCATCCAATATGACTTCAAAGGGTCTGTATTTGCTCACCGAACTTCACCAATCCTATCACTGCTGCGTTTATGCCGCTGTACACACGCTTGATTCTCCTTCGGAGACATAGAAATCCATAGGTTTTAAGATTCTTACTAGTCAGGTATAATCTTAGGCGTTTAATATGGGGTGTTGAGTCCACTTCGTTGAGCAAGGAGTAGCTCTTGTCTATTACATGTTTGTCTTATGGAACGGTATCTGTGCTCATTTCAATCTCTGGTTTTATGCAGCACCCCAACTCACCTTTCCCCTTAAGCAAGCATAAGTTGGTTTTCTACATTTGAGACCCTGTTCTGTTTTGTAATTCAGTTCCTGTGTAGCCAAGTTTACATTCCGTGTAGTAGTGATATCTTATGATGTTTCTTTTTCTGTGTGACTTATTTCACTTAGAATCATCGTACCTGAATCCACTCATTATGCTGCTATGGGCCTGATGACATAGATTTCATTGCTGAGTGATATTGCATTGTACGTAAGTACCATAACGTCTTTATCCATTTTTCGCTTTCTATGATATTGAACTTGTACCTTAAACGAGGTTCTTGTAAACAGAGCCGTCCCAAACTTTGGGGTGGCTGTGTCTTTTTGATTTTAATTTCCCTAAGCTATAGGACCATAAGCGGAAGTGGCCTAGGCTCTGTTGCTTTGTTTTTTAGATGTTTCAGGAAACACCATACACTTCTCCAGAGTGGCTCTTGGCAATTTACATCCCGCCCAACAGCATAACAAGGCTCCCAGTTCTCCATGGCCTGTCCTGCCTCTCTGGATTTTACACTTTTTTCAGTTGGCCCTTTTGACCGGGGGAAGTGAGACTTCATTGTAGTGCAGATTTCCTTTGCAGGCTTGCTTGGTTGGCCAAAAAGGGCGTATGCGTTGTTTCCTGAATATATTCATGAAAAAACGCATATGCCCTTTTTGGCCAAGTGCATCATTGTGGACGTTCTGCCTCTTTTCCTATGCTTTACACGCAATTCCAGTCTACCTCCTGAAATCGGTTTCCTGCAATTCTGCCCCGCTTTCAAGTCCTCTTGGCAGCCTTATTTGAATACATTTTTGGAGGATAGCTGTCATTTATAACTCTGCAGGTTTGTGAATGACAGTGCCCCTGAGATTCTTTCTTCAACTCGCTTTCTTGTGAGCTGGCCGCAACACTGCAGGATTGCTTCAGGCCCTAGTGTGGTTCCGGCACGGCACGCTGAGCCTTTGGTTAATTCCTCTTCCTGGTGGGAAATGAGAGTTAAATTTGCCCGACCAGACACCTCCAGCTAGTCTCTCATTGGTTCTCCCTATTCCTGTTCATCTTCCGCAGAAATTGCAAACTGGGCCAAACAGGAGGTTAAAGGCACTGACTCTCCAAGTGGGGAGAGTGTTAATAAAGTGTCTGGAATGTTGCACCCGAGTACCAGGGGATGAAAACTGAGACACATTTGGACACGTTTCCAGATCACACGGTGGATCATACTCTGGGTTCCACATGCATGTTTTAGCTTAAGGAAGAATCCCTTAAACCTGGAGAGTTGAGACCCATGGAATGGGTACCATGCAATATGACTTCAAAGGGTCTGCATTTGCTCAACGAACCTCACTAATCCTATCACTGCTGCGTTTATGCCGCTGTACACACGCTTGATTCTCTTTCCGAGACATATAAATCCATAGCTTTAAGATTCTTACTAGTCAGGTATATTCTTAGGCGTTTAATATGGGGTGTTGTGTCCACTTCGTGGAGCAAGGAGTAGCTCTTGTATATTACATATTTGGCTTATGGAACGGTATCTGTGCTCATTTCAATCTCTGGCTTTATGCAGCACCCCAACTCACCTTTCCCCTTAAGCAAGCATAAGTTGGTTTTCTACATTTGAGACCCTGTTCTGTTTTGTAATTCAGTTCCTGTGTAGCCAAGTTTACATTCCGTGTATTAGTGATATCTTATGACGTTTCTTTTTCTCTGTGACTTATTTCACTTAGAATCATCGTAGCTGAATCCACTCATTATGCTGCTATGGGCCTGATGACATAGATTTCATTGCTGAGTGATATTGTATTGTACGTAAGTACCACAACTTCTTTATCCATTTTTCGCTTTCTGTGATATTGAACTTGTACCGTAAACGAGGTTCTTGTAAACAGAGCCGTCCCAAACTTTGGGGTGGCTGTGCCTTTTTGATTTTAATTTCCCTAAGCTATAGGACCATAAGTGGAAGTGCCCTAGGCTCTGTTGCTTTGTTTTTTAGATGTTTCAGGAAACACCATACACTTCTCCAGAGTGGCTGTTGGCAATTTACATCCCGCCCATCAGCATAACAAGGCTCCCAGTTCTCCATGGCCTGTCCTGCCTTTCTGGATTTTACAATTTTTTCAGATGGCCCTTTTGACCGGGGGGCAGTGAGACTTCATTGTAGTGCAGATTTCCTTTGCAAGCTTGCTTGGTTGGCCAAAAAGGGCGTATGTGTTTTTTCCTGAATATATTCAGGAAAAAACGCATACGCCCTTTTTGGCCAAGTGCATCATTGTGGACATTCTGCCTCTTTTCCTATGCTTTACATGCAATTCCAGTCTACCTCCTGAAATCGGTTTCCTGCAATTCTGCCCCGCTTTCAAGTCCTCTTGGCAGCCTTACTTCAATATATTTTTGGACGATAGCTGTCATTTATAACTCTGCAGGTTTGTGAATGACAGTGCCCCTGAGCTCCTTACTTCAACTCGCTTTCTTGTGAGCTGGCCGCAACACTGCAGGATTGCTACAGGCCCTAGTGTGGTTCCGGCATGACACTTTGAGCCTTTGGTTAATTCCTCTTCCTGGTGTGAAATGAGAGTTAAATTTGCCCATCCAGACACCTCCAGCTAGTCTCTCATTGGTTCTCCCTATTCCTGTTCATCTTACGCAGAAATTGCAAACTGGGCCAAACAGGAGTTTAAAGGCACTGACTCTCCACGTGGGGAGAGTGTTAGTAAAGCGTCTGGAATGTTGCACCCGAGTACCAGGGTACGAAAACTGAGACACATTTGAACACGTTTCCCGATCACACGGTGGATCATACTCTGGGTTCCACATGAATGTTTTAGCTGAAGGAAGAATCCCTTAAACCTGGAGAGTTGAGACCCATGGAATGGGTACCATGCAATATGACTTCAAAGGGTCTGCATTTGCTCACCGAACCTCACCAATCCTATCACTGCTGCCTTTAGGCCGCTGTACACATGCTTGATTCTCTTTCAAAGACATAGAAATCCATAGGTTTTCAGATTCTTTCTAGTCAGGTATATTCTTAGGCGTTTAATATGGGGTGTTGAGTCCACTTCGTTGAGCAAGGAGTAGCTCTGGTCTATTACATATTTGGCTTATGGAACGGTATTGTTCTCATTTCAGTCTCTGGTTTTATGCAGCACCCCAACTCACCTTTCCCCTTAAGCAAGCATAAGTTGGTTTTCTACATTTGAGACCCTGTTCTGTTTTGTAATTCAGTTCCTGTGTAGCCAAGTTTACATTCCGTGTATTAGTGATATCGTATGATGTTTCTTTTTCTCTGTGACTTATTTCACTTAGAATCTTCGTACCTGAATCCACTCATTATGCTGCTATGGGCCTGATGACATAGATTTCATTGCCTAGTGATATTGCATTGTCCGTAAGTACCACAACTTCTTTATCCATATTTCGCTTTCTGTGATATTGAACTTGTACCGTAAATGAGGTTCTTGTAAACAGAGCCGTCCCAAAATTTGGGGTGGCTGTGTGTCTTTGATTTTAATTTCCCTAAGCTACAGGACCATAAGTGGAAGTGGCCTAGGCTCTGTTGCTGTGTTTTTTAGATGTTTCAGGAAACACCATACACTTCTCCAGAGTGGCTGTTGGCAATTTACATCCCGCCCATCAGCATAACAAGGCTCCCAGTTCTCCGTGGCCTGTCCTGACTTTCTGGATTTTACACTTTCTTCATATGGCCCTTTTGACCAGGGGGCAGTGAGACTTCATTGTAGTGCAGATTTCCTTCGCAAGCTTGCTTGGTTGGCCAAAAAGGGCGTATGCGTTTTTTTCTGAATATATTCAGGAAAAAACACATACGCCCCTTTGGCCAAGTGCATCATTGTGGACGTTCTGCCTCTTTTCCTATGCTTTACATGCAATTCCAGTCTACCTCCTGAAATCGGTTTCCTGCAATTCTGCCCCGCTTTCAAGTCCTCTTGGCAGCCTTACTTCAATATATTTTTGGACGATAGCTGTCATTTATAACTCTGCAGGTTTGTGAATGACAGTGACCCTGAGCTCCTTTCTTCAACTCGCTTTCTTGTGAGCTGGCCGCAACACTGCAGGATTGCTACAGGCCTTAGTGTCGTTCCAGCACGGCACACTGAGCCTTTGGTTAATTCCTCTTCCTGGTGTGAAATGAGAGTTAAATTTGCCCATCCAGACACCTCCAGCTAGTCTCTCATTGGTTCTCCCTATTCCTGTTCATCTTACGCAGAAATTGCAAACTGGGCCAAACAGGAGGTTAAAGGCACTGACTCTCCAAGTGGGGAGAGTGTTAGTAAAGCGTCTGGAATGTTGCACCTGAGTACCAGGGGACAAAAACTGAGACACATTTGAACACGTTTCCCGATCACACGGTGGATCATACTCTGGGTTCCCCATACATGTTTTAGCTGAAGGAAGAATCGCTTAAAACTGGAGAGTTGAGACCCGTGGAATGGGTACCATGCAATATGACTTCAAAGGGTCTGTATTTGCTCACCGAACTTCAACAATCCTATCACTGGTGCGTTTATGCCGCTGTACACACGCTTGATTCTCCTTCGGAGACATAGAAATCCATAGGTTTTAAGATTCTTACTAGTCAGGTATAATCTTAGGCGTTTAATATGGGGTGTTGAGTCCACTTCGTTGAGCAAGGAGTAGCTCTTGTCTATTACATGTTTGTCTTATGGAACGGTATCTGTGCTCATTTCAATCTCTGGTTTTATGCAGCACCCCAACTCACCTTTCCCCTTAAGCAAGCATATGTTGGTTTTCTACATTTGAGACCCTGTTCTGTTTTGTAATTCAGTTCCTGTGTAGCCAAGTTTACATTCCGTGTAGTAGTGATATCTTATGATGTTTCTTTTTCTGTGTGACTTATTTCACTTAGAATCATCGTACCTAAATCCACTCATTATGCTGCTACGGGCCTGATGACATAGATTTCATTGCTGAGTGATATTGCATTGTACGTAAGTACCATAACGTCTTTATCCATTTTTCGCTTTCTGTGATATTGAATTTGTACCTTAAACGAGGTTCTTGTAAACAGAGCGGTCCCATACTTTGGGGTGGCTGTGTCTTTTTGAGTTTAATTTCCCTAAGCTATAGGACCATAAGTGGAAGTGCCCTAGGCTCTGTTGCTTTGTTTTTTGGATGTTTCAGGAAACACCATACACTTCTCCAGAGTGGCTGTTGGCAATTTACATCCCGCCCAACAGCATAACAAGGCTCCCAGTTCTCCATGGCCTGTCCTGCCTCTCTGGATTTTACACTTTTTTCAGTTGGCCCTTTTGACCGGGGGGAAGTGAGACTTCATTGTAGTGCAGATTCCCTTTGCAAGCTTGCTTGGTTGGCCAAAAAGGGCATATGCGTTTTTTCCTGAATATATTCAGGAAAAAACGCATATGCCCTTTTTGGCCAAGTGCATCATTGTGGACGTTCTGCCTCTTTTCCTATGCTTTACATGCAATTCCAGTCTACCTCCTGAAATCACTTTCCTGCAATTCTGCCCCACTTTCAAGTCCTCTTGGCAGCCTTACTTCAATATATTTTTGGACGATAGCTGTCATTTATAACTCTGCAGGTTTGTGAATTACAGTGCCCCTGAGCTCCTTTCTTCTAACTTGCTTTCTTGTGAGCTGGCCGCAACACCGCAGGATTGCTTCAGGCCCTAGTGTGGTTCTGGCACGGCACGCTGAGCCTTTGGTTAATTCCTCTTCCTGGTGGGAAATGAGAGTTAAATTTGCCCGTCTAGACACCTCCAGCTAGTCTCTCATTGGTTCTCCCTATTCCTGTTCATCTTCCGCAGAAATTGCAAACTGGGCCAATCAGGAGGTTAAAGGCACTGACTCTCCAAGTGGGGAGAGTGTTAGTAAAGCGTCTGGAATGTTGCACCCAAGTTCCAGGGGACGAAAACTGAGATACATTTGAACACATATCCCGATCACATGGTGGATCATACTCTGGGTTCCACATGCATGTTTTAGCTGAAGGAAGAATCCCTTAAAACTGGAGAGTTGAGACCCATGGAATGGGTACCATGCAATATGACTTCAAAGGGTCTGCATTTGCTCAACGAACCTCACTAATCCTATCACTGCTGCGTTTATGCCGCTGTACACACGCTTGATTCTCTTTCCGAGACATAAATATTCATAGGTTTAAGATTCTTACTAGTCAGGTATATTCTTAGGCGTTTAATATGGGGTGTTGTGTCCACTTCGTTGAGCAAGGAGTAGCTCTTGTCTATTACATATTTGGCTTATGGAACAGTATCTGTGCTAATTTCAATCTCTGGTTTTATGCAGCACCCCAACTCCCCTTTCCCCTTAAGCAAGCATAAGTTGGTTTTCTACATTTGAGACCCTGTTCTGTTTTGTAATTCAGTTCCTGTGTAGCCAAGTTTACATTCCGTGTATTAGTGATATCTTATGACGTTTCTTTTTCTGTGTGACTTATTTCACTTAGAATCATCGTAGCTGAATCCACTCATTATGCTGCTACGGGCCTGATGACATAGATTTCATTGCTGAGTGATATTGTATTGTACGTAAGTATCACAAATTCTTTATCCATTTTTCGCTTTCTGCGATATTGAACTTGTACCATAAACGAGGTTCTTGTAAACAGAGCCGTCCCAAATATTGGGGTGGCTGTGTCTTTTTGATTTTAATTTCCCTAAGCTATAGGACCATAAGTGGGAGTGCCCTAGGCTCTGTTGCTTTGTTTTTTAGATGTTTCAGGAAACACCATACACTTCTCCAGAGTGGCTGTTGGCAATTTACATCCCGCCCGTCAGCATAAGAAGGCTTCCAGTTCTCCATGGGCTCTCCTGCCTTTCTGGATTTTACACTTTTTTCAGATGGCCCTTTTGACCGGGGGGAAGTGAGTCTTATGTGTAGTGCAGATTTCCTTTGCAAGCTTGCTTGGTTGGCCAAAAAGGGCGTATGCGTTTTTTCCTGAATATATTCACGGAAAAACGCATACGCCCTTTTTGGCAAAGTGCATCATTGTGGACGTTCTGCCTCTTTTCCTATGCTTTACATGCAATTCCAGTCTACCTCCTGAAATCGGTTTCCTGCAATTCTGCCCCGCTTTCAAGTCCTCTTGGCAGCCTTACTTCAATATATTTTTGGACGATAGCTGTCATTTATAACTCTGCAGGTTTGTGAATGACAGTGCCCCTGAGCTCCTTTCTTCAACGTGCTTTCTTGTGAGCTGGCCGCAACACCGTAGGATTGCTTCAGGCCCTAGTGTGGTTCCGGTACGGCATGCTGAGCCTTTGGTTAATTCCTCTTCCTGGTGGGAAATGAGAGTTAAATTTGCCCATCCAGACACCTCAAGCTAGTCTCTCATTGGTTCTCCATATACCTGTTCATCTTCCACAGAAATTGCAAACTGGGCCAAACAGGAGGTTAAAGGTACTGACTCTCCAAGTGGGGAGAGTGTTAGTAAAGCGTCTGGAATGTTGCACCCGAGTACCAGGGAACGAAAAATGAGACACATTTGAACACATTTCCCGATCACACGCTGGATCATACTCTGGGTTCCACATGCATGTTTTAGCTGAAGGAAGAATCCCTTAAACCTGGAGAGTTGAGACCCATGGAATGGGTACCATGCAATATGACGTCAAAGGGTCTGCATTTGCTCACCGAACCTCACCAATCCTATCACTGCTGCGTTTATGCCGCTGTACACACGCTTGATTCTCTTTCCGAGACATATAAATCCATAGGTTTTAAGATTCTTACTAGTCAGGTATATTCTCAGGCGTTTAATATGGGGTGTTGAGTCCACTTCGTTGAGCAAGGAGTAGCTCTTGTCTATTACATATTTGGCTTATGGAACGGTATCTGTGCTCATTTCAATCTGTGGTTTTATGCAGCACCCCTACTCACCTTTCCCCTTAAGCAAGCATAAGTTGGTTTTCTGCATTTGAGACCCTGTTCTGTTTTGTAATTCAGTTCCTGTGTAGCCAAGTTTACATTCCGTGTATTAGTGATATCTTATGATGTTTCTTTTTCTCTGTGACTTATTTCACTTAGAATCATCGTACCTGAATCCACTCATGCTGCTACGGGCCTGATGACATAGATTTCATTGCCTAGTGATATTGCATTGTACGTAAGTAGCACAACTTCTTTATCCATATTTCGCTTTCTGTGATATTGAACTTGTACCGTAAATGAGGTTCTTCTAAACAGAGCCGTCCCAAACTTTGGGGTGGCTGTGTCTTTTTGATTGTAATTTCCCTAATCTATAGGAGCATAAGTGGAAGTGGCCTAGGCTCTGTTGCTTTGTTTTTTAGATGTTTCAGGAAACACCATACACTTCTCCAGAGTGGCTGTTGGCAATTTACATCCCGCCCATCATCATAAAAAGACTCCCAGTTCTCCGTGGCCTGTCCTGACTTTCTGGATTTTACACTTTTTTCAGATGGCCCTTTTGACCAGGGGGCAGAGAGACTTCATTGTAGTGCAGATTTCCTTCGCAAGCTTGCTTGGTTGGCCAAAAAGTGCGTATGCATATTTTTCTGAATATATTCAGGAAAAAATGCATACGCACCTTTGGCCAAGTGCATCATTGTGGACGTTCTGCCTCTTTTCCTAGATTTTACAGGCAATTCCAGTCTACCTCCTGAAATCGGTTTCCTGCAACTCTGCCCCGCTTTCAAGTCCTCTTGGCAGCCTTACTTCAATATATTTTTGGACGATACCTGTCATTTATAACTCTGCAGGTTTGTGAATGACAGTGCCTCTGAGCTCCTTTCTTCAACTCGCTTTCTTGTGAGCTGGCCGCAACACTGCAGGATTGCTACAGGCCCTAGTGTGGTTCCAGCATGGCACGCTGAGCCTTTGGTTAATTCCTCTTCCTGGTGGGAAATGAGAGTTAAATTTGCCCGTCCAGACACCTCCAGCTAGTCTCTCATTGGTTCTCCCTATTCCTGTTCATCTTACACAGAAATTGCAAACTAGGCCAAACAGGAGGTTAAAGGCACTGACTCTCCAAGTGGGGAGAGTGTTAGTAAAGCGTCTGGAATGTTGCACCCAAGTACCAGGGGACAAAAACTGAGACACATTTGAACACGTTTCCCGATAACACGGTGGATCATACTCTGGGTTCCACATGCATGTTTTAGCTGAAGGAAGAATCCCTTAAACCTGGAGAGTTGAGACCCATGGAATGGGTACCATGCAATATGACTTCAAAGGGTCTGCATTTGCTCACCGAACCTCACCAATCCTATCACTGCTGCGTTTAGGCCGCTGTACACACGCTTGATTCTCCTACGGATTCATAGAAATCCATAGGTTTTAAGATACTTACTAGTCAGGTATATTGTTAGGCGTTTAATATGGGGTGTTGTGTCCACTTCGTTGAGCAAGGAGTAGCTCTTGTCTATTACATATTTGGCTTATGGAACGGTATCTGTGCTCATTTCAATCTCTGGTTTTATGCAGCACCCCAACTCACCTTTCCCCTTAAGCAAGCATAAGTTGGTTTTCTACATTTGAGACCCTGTTCTGTTTTGTAATTCAGCTCCTCTGTAGCCAAGTTTACATTCCGTGTATTAGTGATGTCTTATGATGTTTCTTTTTCTGTGTGACTTATTTCACTTAGAATCATCGTACCTGAGTCCACTCATCATGCTGCTACGGGCCTGATGACATAGATTTCATTGCTGAGTGATATTGCATTGTACGTAAGTACCACAACTTCTTTATCCATTTTTCGCTTTCTGTGATATTGAACTTGTACCGTAAACGAGGTTCTTGTAAACAGAGCCGTCCCAAACTTTGGGGTGGCTGTGCCTTTTTGATTTTAATTTCCCTAAGCTATAGGACCATAAGTGGAAGTGCCCTAGGCTCTGTTGCTTTGTTTTTTAGATGTTTCAGGAAACACCATACACTTCTGCAGAGTGGCTGTTGGCAATTTACATCCCGCCCATCAGCATAACAAGGCTCCCAGTTCTCCATGGCCTGTCCTGCCTTTCTGGATTTTACAATTTTTTCAGATGGCCCTTTTGACCGGGGGGCAGTGAGACTTCATTGTAGTGCAGATTTCCTTTGCAAGCTTGCTTGGTTGGCCAAAAAGGGCGTATGTGTTTTTTCCTGAATATATTCAGGAAAAAACGCATACGCCCTTTTTGAGCAAGTGCATCATTGTGGACATTCTGCCTCTTTTCCTATGCTTTACATGCAATTCCAGTCTGCCTCCTGAAATCGGTTTCCTGCAATTCTGCCCCGCTTTCAAGTCCTCTTGGCAGCCTTACTTCAATATATTTTTGGACGATAGCTGTCATTTATAACTCTGCAGGTTTGTGAATGACAGTGCCCCTGAGCTCCTTACTTCAACTCGCTTTCTTGTGAGCTGGCCGCAACACTGCAGGATTGCTACAGGCCCTAGTGTGGTTCCGGCATGACACTTTGAGCCTTTGGTTAATTCCTCTTCCTGGTGTGAAATGAGAGTTAAATTTGCCCATCCAGACACCTCCAGCTAGTCTCTCATTGGTTCTCCCTATTCCTGTTCATCTTACGCAGAAATTGCAAACTGGGCCAAACAGGAGGGTAAAGGCACTGACTCTCCAAGTGGGGAGAGTGTTAGTAAAGCGTCTGGAATGTTGCACCCGAGTACCAGGGGACGAAAACTGAGACACATTTGAACACGTTTCCCGATCACACGGTGGATCATACTCTGGGTTCCACATGAATGTTTTAGCTGAAGGAAGAATCCCTTAAACTTGGAGAGTTGAGACCCATGGAATGGGTACCATGCAATATGACTTCAAAGGGTCTGCATTTGCTCACCGAACCTCACCAATCCTATCACTGCTGCGTTTAGGCCGCTGTACACACGCTTGATTCTCTTTCAAAGACATAGAAATCCATAGGTTTTCAGATTCTTTCTAGTCAGGTATATTCTTAGCCGTTTAATATGGGGTGTTGAGTCCACTTCGTTGAGCAAGGAGTAGCTCTGGTCTATTACATATTTGGCTTATGGAACGGTATCTGTGCTCATTTCAGTCTCTGGTTTTATGCAGCACCCCAACTCACCTTTCCCCTTAAGCAAGCATAAGTTGGTTTTCTACATTTGAGACACTGTTCTGTTTTGTAATTCAGTTCCTGTGTAGCCAAGTTTACATTCCGTGTATTAGTGATATCGTATGATGTTTCTTTTTCTCTGTGACTTATTTCACTTAGAATCTTCGTACCTGAATCCACTCATTATGCTGCTACGGGCCTGATGACATAGATTTCATTGCCTAGTGATATTGCATTGTCCGTAAGTACCACAACTTCTTTATCCATATTTCGCTTTCTGTGATATTGAACTTGTACCGTAAATGAGGTTCTTGTAAACAGAGCCGTCCCAAAATTTGGGGTGGCTGTGTCTTTTTGATTTTAATTTCCCTAAGCTACAGGACCATAAGTGGAAGTGGCCTAGGCTCTGTTGCTGTGTTTTTTAGATGTTTCAGGAAACACCATACACTTCTCCAGAGTGGCTGTTGGCAATTTACATCCCGCCCATCAGCATAACAAGGCTCCCAGTTCTCCGTGGCCTGTCCTGACTGTCTGGATTTTACACTTTTTTTATATGGCCCTTTTGACCAGGGGGCAGTGAGACTTCATTGTAGTGCAGATTTCCTTTGCAAGCTTGCTTGGTTAGCCAAAAAGGGCGTATGTGTTTTTTCCTAAATATATTCAGGAAAAAATGCATACGCCCTTTTTGGCCAAGTGCATCATTGTGGACGTTCTGCCTCTTTTCCTATGCTTTACATGCAATTCCAGTCTACCTCCTGAAATCGGTTTCCTGCAATTCTGCCCCGCTTTCAAGTCCTCTTGGCAGCCTTACTTCAATATATTTTTGGATGATAGCTGTCATTTATAACTCTGCAGATTTTTGAATGACAGTGCCCCTGAGCTCCTTACTTCAACTCGCTTTCTTGTGAGCTGTCCGCAACACTGCAGGATTGCTACAGGCCCTAGTGTGGTTCCGGCATGACACTTTGAGCCTTTGGTTAATTCCTCTTCCTGGTGGGAAATGAGAGTTAAATTTGCCCATCCAGACACCTCCAGCTAGTCTCTCATTGGTTCTCCCTATTCCTCTTCATCTTACACAGAAATTGTAAACTGGGCCAAACAGGAGGTTAAAGGCACTGACTCTCCAAGTGGGGAGAGTGTTAGTAAAGCGTCTGGAATGTTGCACCCGAGTACCAGGGGACGAAATCTGAGACACATTTGAACACGTTTCCCGATCACACGGTGGAACATACTCTGGGTTCCACATGCATGTTTTAGCTGAAGGAAGAATCCCTTAAACCTGGAGAGTTGAGACCCATGGAATGGGTACCATGCAATATGACTTCATACTCTGGGATCCACATGCATGTTTTAGCTGAAAGAAGAATCCCTTAAACCTGGAGAGTTGAGACCCATGGAATGCGTACCATGCAATATGACTTCAAAGGGTCTGCATTTGCTCACCGAACCTCACCAATCCTATCACTGCTGCATTTAGGCCGCTGTACACACGCTTGATTCTCTTTCGGAGACATAGAAATCCATAGGTTTTAAGATTCTTACTAGTCAGGTATATTGTTAGGCGTTTAATATGGGGTGTTGAGTCCACTTCGTTGAGCAAGTAGTAGCTCTTGTCTATTACATATTTGGCTTATGGAACGGTATCTGTGCTCATTTCAATCTCTGGTTTTATGCAGTACCCCAACACCTTTCCCCTTAAGCAAGCATAAGTTGGTTTTCTATATTTGAGACCCTGTTCTGTTTTGTAATTCAGTTCCTGTGTAGCCAAGTTTACATTCCGTGTAGTAGTGATATCTTATGATGTTTCTTTTTCTCTGTGACTTATTTCACTTAGAATCATCGTACCTGAATCCACTCATTATGCTGCTACGGGCCTGATGACATAGATTTCATTGCCTAGTGATATTGCATTGTACGTAAGTACCACAACTTCTTTATCCATATTTCACTTTCTGTGATATTGAACTTTTACCGTAAATGAGGTTCTTGTAAACAGAGCCGTCCCAAACTTTGCGGTGGCTGTGTCTTTTTGATTTTAATTTCCCTAAGCTATAGGACCATAAGTGGAAGTGGCCTAGGCTCTGTTGCTTTGTTTTTTAGATGTTTCAGGAAACACCATACACTTCTCCAGAGTGGCTGTTGGCAATTTACATCCCGCCCATCAGCATAACAAGGCTCCCAGTTCTCCGTGGCCTGTCCTGACTTTCTGGATTTTACACTTTTTTCAGATGGCCCTTTTGACCAGGGGTCAGTGAGACTTCATTGTAGTGCAGATTTCCTTTGCAAGCTTGCTTGGTTGGCCAAAAAGGGCATATGCGTTTTTTCCTGAATATATTCAAGAAAAAACGCATACGCCCTTTTTGGCCAAGTGCATCATTGTGGACGTTCTGCCTCTTTTCGTATGCTTTACATGCAATTCCAGTCTACCTCCTGAAATCGGTTTCCTGCAATTCTTCCCCGCTTTCAAGTCCTCTTGACAGCCTTACTTGAATATATTTTTGGAGGATAGCTGTCATTTATAACTCTGCAGGTTTGTGAATTACAGTGCCCCTGAGCTCCTTTCTTCAACTCGCTTTCTTGTGAGCTGGCCACAACACCGCAGTATTGCTTCAGGCCCTAGTGTGGTTCCGGCACGGCATGCTGAGCCTTTGGTTAATTCCTCTTCCTGGTGGGAAATGAGAGTTAAATTTGCACGTCCAGACACCTCTAGTTAGTCTCTCATTGGTTCTCCCTATTCCTGTTTATTTTCCGCAGAAATTGCAAACTGGGACAAACAGAAGGTTAAAGGCACTGGCTCTCCAAGTGGGGAGAGTGTTAGTAAAGCGTCTGGAATGTTGCACCCGAGTACCAGGGGACGAAAACTGAGACATATTTGAACACATTTCCCGATCACACGGTGGATCATACTCTGGGTTCCACATGCATGTTTTAGCTGAAGGAAGAATCCCTTAAACCTGGAGAGTTGAGACCTATGGAATGGGTACCATGCAATATGACTTCAAAGGGTCTGCATTTGCTCACCGAACCTCACCAATCCTATCACTGCTGCGTTTATGCCGCTGTACACACGCTTGATTCTCTTTCGGAGACATTGAAATCCATAGGTTTTAAGATTCTTACTAGTCAGGTATATTCTTAGGCGTTTAATATGGGGTGTTGAGTCCACTTCGTTGAGCAAGGAGTAGCTCTTGTCTATTACATATTTGGCTTATGGAACGGTATCTGTGCTAATTTCAATCTCTGGTTTTATGCAGCACCCCAACTCACCTTTCCCCTTAAGCAAGCATAAGTTGTTGTTGTACATTTGAGACCCTGTTCTGTTTTGTAATTCAGTTCCTGTGTAGCCAAGTTTACATTCCGTGTATTAGTGATATCTTATGATGTTTCTTTTTCTCTGTGATTTATTTCACTTAGAATCATCGTACCTGAATCCACTCATTATGCTGCTACGGGCCTGATGACATAGATTTCATTGCCTAGTGATATTGCATTGTCCGGAAGTACCACAACTTCTTTATCCATATTTCGCTTTCTGTGATATTGAACTTGTACCGTAAATGAGGTTCTTGTAAACAGAGCCGTCCCAAAATTTGGGGTGGCTGTGTCTTTTTGATTTTAATTTCCCTAACCTACAGGACCATAAGTGGAAGTGGCCTAGGATCTGTTGCTTTGTTTTTTAGATGTTTCAGGAAACACCATACACTTCTCCAGAGTGGCTGTTGGCAATTTACATCCCGCCCATCAGCATAACAAGGCTCCCAGTTCTCCATGGCCTTTCCTGCCTCTCTGGATTTTACACTTTTTTCAGATGGCCCTTTTGACCGGGGGGTAGTGAGACTTCAATGTAGTGCAGATTTCCTTTGCAAGCTTGCTTGGTTGGCCAAAAAGGGCGTATGTGTTTTTTCCTAAATATATTCAGGAAAAAACGCATACGCCCTTTTTGGCCTAGTGCATCATTGTGGACGTTCTGCCTCTTTTCCTATGCTTTACATGCAATTCCAGTCTACCTCCTGAAATCGGTTTCCTGCAATTCTGCCCCGCTTTCAAGTCCTCTTGGCAGCCTTACTTCAATATATTTTTGGATGATAGCTGTCATTTATAACTCTGCAGATTTTTGAATGACAGTGCCCCTGAGCTCCTTACTTCAACTCGCTTTCTTGTGAGCTGGCCGCAACACTGCAGGATTGCTACAGGCCCTAGTGTGGTTCCGGCATGACACTTTGAGCCTTTGGTTAATTCCTCTTCCTGGTGGGAAATGAGAGTTAAATTTGCCCATCCAGACACCTCCAGCTAGTCTCTCATTGGTTCTCCCTATTCCTGTTCATCTTACGCAGAAATTGCAAACTGGGCCAAACAGGAGGTTAAAGGCACTGACTCTCCAAGTGGGGAGAGTGTTAGTAAAGCGTCTGGAATGTTGCACCCGAGTACCAGGGGACGAAATCTGAGACACATTTGAACACGTTTCCCGATCACACGGTGGATCATACTCTGGGTTCCACATGCATGTTTTAGCTGAAGGAAGAATCCCTTAAACCTGGAGAGTTGAGACCCATGGAATGGGTACCATGCAATATGACTTCATACTCTGGGATCCACATGCATGTTTTAGCTGAAAGAAGAATCCCTTAAACCTGGAGAGTTGAGACCCATGGAATGCGTACCATGCAATATGACTTCAAAGGGTCTGCATTTGCTCACCGAACCTCACCAATCCTATCACTGCTGCATTTATGCCGCTGTACACACGCTTGATTCTCTTTCGGAGACATAGAAATCCATAGGTTTTAAGATTCTTAATAGTCAGGTATATTGTTAGGCGTTTAATATGGGGTGTTGAGTCCACTTCGTTGAGCAAGTAGTAGCTCTTGTCTATTACATATTTGGCTTATGGAACGGTATCTGTGCTCATTTCAATGTCTGGTTTTTTGCAGTACCCCAACTCACCTTTCCCCTTAAGCAAGCATAAGTTGGTTTTCTATATTTGAGACCTTGTTCTGTTTTGTAATTCAGTTCCTGTGTAGCCAAGTTTACATTCCGTGTAGTAGTGATATCTTATGATGTTTCTTTTTCTCTGTGACTTATTTCACTTAGAATCATCGTACCTGAATCCACTCATTATGCTGCTACGGGCCTGATGACATAGATTTCATTGCCTAGTGATATTGCATTGTACGTAAGTACCACAACTTCTTTATCCATATTTCACTTTCTGTGATATTGAACTTTTACCGTAAATGAGGTTCTTGTAAACAGAGCCGTCCCAAACTTTGCGGTGGCTGTGTCTTTTTGATTTTAATTTCCCTAAGCTATAGGACCATAAGTGGAAGTGGCCTAGGCTCTGTTGCTTTGTTTTTTAGATGTTTCAGGAAACACCATACACTTCTCCAGAGTGGCTGTTGGCAATTTACATCCCGCCCATCAGCATAACAAGGCTCCCAGTTCTCCGTGGCCTGTCCTGACTTTCTGGATTTTACACTTTTTTCAGATGGCCCTTTTGACCAGGGGTCAGTGAGACTTCATTGTAGTGCAGATTTCCTTTGCAAGCTTGCTTGGTTGGCCAAAAAGGGCATATGCGTTTTTTCCTGAATATATTCAAGAAAAAACGCATACGCCCTTTTTGGCCAAGTGCATCATTGTGGACGTTCTGCCTCTTTTCGTATGCTTTACATGCAATTCCAGTCTACCTCCTGAAATCGGTTTCCTGCAATTCTTCCCCGCTTTCAAGTCCTCTTGACAGCCTTACTTGAATATATTTTTGGAGGATAGCTGTCATTTATAACTCTGCAGGTTTGTGAATTACAGTGCCCCTGAGCTCCTTTCTTCAACTCGCTTTCTTGTGAGCTGGCCACAACACCGCAGTATTGCTTCAGGCCCTAGTGTGGTTCCGGCACGGCATGCTGAGCCTTTGGTTAATTCCTCTTCCTGGTGGGAAATGAGAGTTAAATTTGCACGTCCAGACACCTCTAGTTAGTCTCTCATTGGTTCTCCCTATTCCTGTTTATTTTCCGCAGAAATTGCAAACTGGGACAAACAGGAGGTTAAAGGCACTGGCTCTCCAAGTGGGGAGAGTGTTAGTAAAGCGTCTGGAATGTTGCACCCGAGTACCAGGGGACGAAAACTGAGACATATTTGAACACATTTCCCGATCACACGGTGGATCATACTCTGGGTTCCACATGCATGTTTTAGCTGAAGGAAGAATCCCTTAAACCTGGAGAGTTGAGACCTATGGAATGGGTACCATGCAATATGACTTCAAAGGGTCTGCATTTGCTCACCGAACCTCACCAATCCTATCACTGCTGCGTTTATGCCGCTGTACACACGCTTGATTCTCTTTCGGAGACATTGAAATCCATAGGTTTTAAGATTCTTACTAGTCAGGTATATTCTTAGGCGTTTAATATGGGGTGTTGAGTCCACTTCGTTGAGCAAGGAGTAGCTCTTGTCTATTACATATTTGGCTTATGGAACGGTATCTGTGCTAATTTCAATCTCTGGTTTTATGCAGCACCCCAACTCACCTTTCCCCTTAAGCAAGCATAAGTTGTTGTTGTACATTTGAGACCCTGTTCTGTTTTGTAATTCAGTTCCTGTGTAGCCAAGTTTACATTCCGTGTATTAGTGATATCTTATGATGTTTCTTTTTCTCTGTGATTTATTTCACTTAGAATCATCGTACCTGAATCCACTCATTATGCTGCTACGGGCCTGATGACATAGATTTCATTGCCTAGTGATATTGCATTGTCCGGAAGTACCACAACTTCTTTATCCATATTTCGCTTTCTGTGATATTGAACTTGTACCGTAAATGAGGTTCTTGTAAACAGAGCCGTCCCAAAATTTGGGGTGGCTGTGTCTTTTTGATTTTAATTTCCCTAACTTACAGGACCATAAGTGGAAGTGGCCTAGGATCTGTTGCTTTGTTTTTTAGATGTTTCAGGAAACACCATACACTTCTCCAGAGTGGCTGTTGGCAATTTACATCCCGCCCATCAGCATAACAAGGCTCCCAGTTCTCCATGGCCTTTCCTGCCTCTCTGGATTTTACACTTTTTTCAGATGGCCCTTTTGACCGGGGGGTAGTGAGACTTCAATGTAGTGCAGATTTCCTTTGCAAGCTTGCTTGGTTGGCCAAAAAGGGCGTATGTGTTTTTTCCTAAATATATTCAGGAAAAAACGCATACGCCCTTTTTGGCCTAGTGCATCATTGTGGACGTTCTGCCTCTTTTCCTATGCTTTACATGCAATTCCAGTCTACCTCCTGAAATCGGTTTCCTGCAATTCTGCCCCGCTTTCAAGTCCTCTTGGCAGCCTTACTTCAATATATTTTTGGATGATAGCTGTCATTTATAACTCTGCAGATTTTTGAATGACAGTGCCCCTGAGCTCCTTACTTCAACTCGCTTTCTTGTGAGCTGGCCGCAACACTGCAGGATTGCTACACGCCCTAGTGTGGTTCCGGCATGACACTTTGAGCCTTTGGTTAATTCCTCTTCCTGGTGGGAAATGAGAGTTAAATTTGCCCATCCAGACACCTCCAGCTAGTCTCTCATTGGTTCTCCCTATTCCTGTTCATCTTACGCAGAAATTGCAAACTGGGCCAAACAGGAGGTTAAAGGCACTGACTCTCCAAGTGGGGAGAGTGTTAGTAAAGCGTCTGGAATGTTGCACCCGAGTACCAGGGGACGAAATCTGAGACACATTTGAACACGTTTCCCGATCACACGGTGGATCATACTCTGGGTTCCACATGCATGTTTTAGCTGAAGGAAGAATCCCTTAAACCTGGAGAGTTGAGACCCATGGAATGGGTACCATGCAATATGACTTCATACTCTGGGATCCACATGCATGTTTTAGCTGAAAGAAGAATCCCTTAAACCTGGAGAGTTGAGACCCATGGAATGCGTACCATGCAATATGACTTCAAAGGGTCTGCATTTGCTCACCGAACCTCACCAATCCTATCACTGCTGCATTTATGCCGCTGTACACACCCTTGATTCTCTTTCGGAGACATAGAAATCCATAGGTTTTAAGATTCTTAATAGTCAGGTATATTGTTAGGCGTTTACTATGGGGTGTTGAGTCCACTTCGTTGAGCAAGTAGTAGCTCTTGTCTATTACATATTTGGCTTATGGAACGGTATCTGTGCTCATTTCAATGTCTGGTTTTTTGCAGTACCCCAACTCACCTTTCCCCTTAAGCAAGCATAAGTTGGTTTTCTATATTTGAGACCCTGTTCTGTTTTGTAATTCAGTTCCTGTGTAGCCAAGTTTACATTCCGTGTAGTAGTGATATCTTATGATGTTTCTTTTTCTCTGTGACTTATTTCACTTAGAATCATCGTACCTGAATCCACTCATTATGCTGCTACGGGCCTGATGACATAGATTTCATTGCCTAGTGATATTGCATTGTACGTAAGTACCACAACTTCTTTATCCATATTTCACTTTCTGTGATATTGAACTTTTACCGTAAATGAGGTTCTTGTAAACAGAGCCGTCCCAAACTTTGCGGTGGCTGTGTCTTTTTGATTTTAATTTCCCTAAGCTATAGGACCATAAGTGGAAGTGGCCTAGGCTCTGTTGCTTTGTTTTTTAGATGTTTCAGGAAACACCATACACTTCTCCAGAGTGGCTGTTGGCAATTTACATCCCGCCCATCAGCATAACAAGGCTCCCAGTTCTCCGTGGCCTGTCCTGACTTTCTGGATTTTACACTTTTTTCAGATGGCCCTTTTGACCAGGGGTCAGTGAGACTTCATTGTAGTGCAGATTTCCTTTGCAAGCTTGCTTGGTTGGCCAAAAAGGGCGTATGCGTTTTTTCCTGAATATATTCAGGAAAAAACGCATACGCCCTTTTTGGCCAAGTGCATCATTGTGGACGTTCTGCCTCTTTTCGTATGCTTTACATGCAATTCCAGTCTACCTCCTGAAATCGGTTTCCTGCAATTCTTCCCCGCTTTCAAGTCCTCTTGACAGCCTTACTTGAATATATTTTTGGAGGATAGCTGTCATTTATAACCCTGCAGGTTTGTGAATTACAGTGCCCCTGAGCTCCTTTCTTCAACTCGCTTTCTTGTGAGCTGGCCGCAACACTGCAGGATTGCTTCAGGCCCTAGTGTGGTTCCGGCACGGCATGCTGAGCCTTTGGTTAATTCCTCTTCCTGGTGGGAAATGAGAGTTAAATTTGCACGTCCAGACACCTCTAGTTAGTCTCTCATTGGTTCTCCCTATTCCTGTTTATTTTCCGCAGAAATTGCAAACTGGGACAAACAGAAGGTTAAAGGCACTGGCTCTCCAAGTGGGGAGAGTGTTAGTAAAGCGTCTGGAATGTTGCACCCGAGTACCAGGAGACGAAAACTGAGACATATTTGAACACATTTCCCGATCACACGGTGGATCATACTCTGGGTTCCACATGCATGTTTTAGCTGAAGGAAGAATCCCTTAAACCTGGAGAGTTGAGACCCATGGAATGGGTACCATGCAATATGACTTCAAAGGGTCTGCATTTGCTCACCGAACCTCACCAATCCTATCACTGCTGCGTTTATGCCGCTGTACACACGCTTGATTCTCTTTCGGAGACATTGAAATCCATAGGTTTTAAGATTCTTACTAGTCAGGTATATTCTTAGGCGTTTAATATGGGGTGTTGAGTCCACTTCGTTGAGCAAGGAGTAGCTCTTGTCTATTACATATTTGGCTTATGGAACGGTATCTGTGCTAATTTCAATCTCTGGTTTTATGCAGCACCCCAACTCACCTTTCCCCTTAAGCAAGCATAAGTTGTTGTTGTACATTTGAGACCCTGTTCTGTTTTGTAATTCAGTTCCTGTGTAGCCAAGTTTACATTCCGTGTATTAGTGATATCTTATGATGTTTCTTTTTCTCTGTGATTTATTTCACTTAGAATCATCGTACCTGAATCCACTCATTATGCTGCTACGGGCCTGATGACATAGATTTCATTGCCTAGTGATATTGCATTGTCCGGAAGTACCACAACTTCTTTATCCATATTTCGCTTTCTGTGATATTGAACTTGTACCGTAAATGAGGTTCTTGTAAACAGAGCCGTCCCAAAATTTGGGGTGGCTGTGTCTTTTTGATTTTAATTTCCCTAACCTACAGGACCATAAGTGGAAGTGGCCTAGGATCTGTTGCTTTGTTTTTTAGATGTTTCAGGAAACACCATACACTTCTCCAGAGTGGCTGTTGGCAATTTACATCCCGCCCATCAGCATAACAAGGCTCCCAGTTCTCCATGGCCTTTCCTGCCTCTCTGGATTTTACACTTTTTTCAGATGGCCCTTTTGACCGGGGGGTAGTGAGACTTCAATGTAGTGCAGATTTCCTTTGCAAGCTTGCTTGGTTGGCCAAAAAGGGCGTATGTGTTTTTTCCTAAATATATTCAGGAAAAAACGCATACGCCCTTTTTGGCCTAGTGCATCATTGTGGACGTTCTGCCTCTTTTCCTATGCTTTACATGCAATTCCAGTCTACCTCCTGAAATCGGTTTCCTGCAATTCTGCCCCGCTTTCAAGTCCTCTTGGCAGCCTTACTTCAATATATTTTTGGATGATAGCTGTCATTTATAACTCTGCAGATTTTTGAATGACAGTGCCCCTGAGCTCCTTACTTCAACTCGCTTTCTTGTGAGCTGGCCGCAACACTGCAGGATTGCTACAGGCCCTAGTGTGGTTCCGGCATGACACTTTGAGCCTTTGGTTAATTCCTCTTCCTGGTGGGAAATGAGAGTTAAATTTGCCCATCCAGACACCTCCAGCTAGTCTCTCATTGGTTCTCCCTATTCCTGTTCATCTTACGCAGAAATTGCAAACTGGGCCAAACAGGAGGTTAAAGGCACTGACTCTCCAAGTGGGGAGAGTGTTAGTAAAGCGTCTGGAATGTTGCACCCGAGTACCAGGGGACGAAATCTGAGACACATTTGAACACGTTTCCCGATCACACGGTGGATCATACTCTGGGTTCCACATGCATGTTTTAGCTGAAGGAAGAATCCCTTAAACCTGGAGAGTTGAGACCCATGGAATGGGTACCATGCAATATGACTTCATACTCTGGGATCAACATGCATGTTTTAGCTGAAAGAAGAATCCCTTAAACCTGGAGAGTTGAGACCCATGGAATGCGTACCATGCAATATGACTTCAAAGGGTCTGCATTTGCTCACCGAACCTCACCAATCCTATCACTGCTGCATTTATGCCGCTGTACACACGCTTGATTCTCTTTCGGAGACATAGAAATCCATAGGTTTTAAGATTCTTACTAGTCAGGTATATTGTTAGGCGTTTAATATGGGGTGTTGAGTCCACTTCGTTGAGCAAGTAGTAGCTCTTGTCTATTACATATTTGGCTTATGGAACGGTATCTGTGCTCATTTCAATGTCTGGTTTTATGCAGTACCCCAACTCACCTTTCCCCTTAAGCAAGCATAAGTTGGTTTTCTATATTTGAGACCCTGTTCTGTTTTGTAATTCAGTTCCTGTGTAGCCAAGTTTACATTCCGTGTAGTAGTGATATCTTATGATGTTTCTTTTTCTCTGTGACTTATTTCACTTAGAATCATCGTACCTGAATCCACTCATTATGCTGCTACGGGCCTGATGACATAGATTTCATTGCCTAGTGATATTGCATTGTACGTAAGTACCACAACTTCTTTATCCATATTTCACTTTCTGTGATATTGAACTTTTACCGTAAATGAGGTTCTTGTAAACAGAGCCGTCCCAAACTTTGCGGTGGCTGTGTCTTTTTGATTTTAATTTCCCTAAGCTATAGGACCATAAGTGGAAGTGGCCTAGGCTCTGTTGCTTTGTTTTTTAGATGTTTCAGGAAACACCATACACTTCTCCAGAGTGGCTGTTGGCAATTTACATCCCGCCCATCAGCATAACAAGGCTCCCAGTTCTCCGTGGCCTGTCCTGACTTTCTGGATTTTACACTTTTTTCAGATG
This sequence comes from Orcinus orca, assembly GCF_937001465.1. NCBI lineage: Eukaryota > Metazoa > Chordata > Mammalia > Artiodactyla > Delphinidae > Orcinus > Orcinus orca. The sequence continues at coordinate 42,864,350 of NC_064560.1, forward strand.
GCCCTTTTGACCAGGGGTCAGTGAGACTTCATTGTAGTGCAGATTTCCTTTGCAAGCTTGCTTGGTTGGCCAAAAAGGGCGTATGCGTTTTTTCCTGAATATATTCAGGAAAAAACGCATACGCCCTTTTTGGCCAAGTGCATCATTGTGGACGTTCTGCCTCTTTTCGTATGCTTTACATGCAATTCCAGTCTACCTCCTGAAATCGGTTTCCTGCAATTCTTCCCCGCTTTCAAGTCCTCTTGACAGCCTTACTTGAATATATTTTTGGAGGATAGCTGTCATTTATAACCCTGCAGGTTTGTGAATTACAGTGCCCCTGAGCTCCTTTCTTCAACTCGCTTTCTTGTGAGCTGGCCGCAACACCGCAGTATTGCTTCAGGCCCTAGTGTGGTTCCGGCACGGCATGCTGAGCCTTTGGTTAATTCCTCTTCCTGGTGGGAAATGAGAGTTAAATTTGCACGTCCAGACACCTCTAGTTAGTCTCTCATTGGTTCTCCCTATTCCTGTTTATTTTCCGCAGAAATTGCAAACTGGGACAAACAGAAGGTTAAAGGCACTGGCTCTCCAAGTGGGGAGAGTGTTAGTAAAGCGTCTGGAATGTTGCACCTGAGTACCAGGGGACGAAAACTGAGACATATTTGAACACATTTCCCGATCACACGGTGGATCATACTCTGGGTTCCACATGCATGTTTTAGCTGAAGGAAGAATCCCTTAAACCTGGAGAGTTGAGACCCATGGAATGGGTACCATGCAATATGACTTCAAAGGGTCTGCATTTGCTCACTGAACCTCACCAATCCTATCACTGCTGTGTTTATGCCGCTGTACACACGCTTGATTCTCTTTCGGAGACATAGAAATCCATAGGTTTTCAGATTCTTTCTAGTCAGGTATATTCTTAGGCGTTTAATATGGGGTGTTGAGTCCACTTCGTTGAGCAAGGAGTAGCTCTTGTCTATTACATATTTGGCTTATGGAACGGTATCTGTGCTCATTTCAATCTCTGGTTTTATGCAGCACCCCAACTCACCTTTCCCCTTAAGCAAGCATAAGTTGTTGTTGTACATTTGAGACCCTGTTCTGTTTTGTAATTCAGTTCCTGTGTAGCCAAGTTTACATTCCGTGTATTAGTGATATCTTATGATGTTTCTTTTTCTCTGTGATTTATTTCACTTAGAATCATCGTACCTGAATCCACTCATTATGCTGCTACGGGCCTGATGACATAGATTTCATTGCCTAGTGATATTGCATTGTCCGGAAGTACCACAACTTCTTTATCCATATTTCGCTTTCTGTGATATTGAACTTGTACCGTAAATGAGGTTCTTGTAAACAGAGCCGTCCCAAAATTTGGGGTGGCTGTGTCTTTTTGATTTTAATTTCCCTAAGCTACAGGACCATAAGGGGAAGTGGCCTAGGATCTGTTGCTTTGTTTTTTAGATGTTTCAGGAAACACCATACACTTCTCCAGAGTGGCTGTTGGCAATTTACATCCCGCCCATCAGCATAACAAGGCTCCCAGTTCTCCGTGGCCTGTCGTGACTTTCTGAATTTTACACTTTTTTCATATGGCCCTTTTGACGAGGGGGCAGTGAGACTTCATTGTAGTGCAGATTTCCTTCGCAAGCTTGCTTGGTTGGCCAAAAAGGGCATATGCGTTTTTTTCTGAATATATTCAGGAAAAAACGCATACGCACTTTTTGGCCAAGTGCATCATTGTGGACGTTCTGCCTCTTTTCCTATGCTTTACATGCAATTCCAGTCTACCTCCTGAAATCGGTTTCGTGCAATTCTGCCCCACTATCAAGTCCTCTTGGCAGCCTTACTTGAATATATTTTTGGAGGATAGCTGTCATTTATAACTCTGCAGGTTTGTGAATTACAGTGCCCCTGAGCTCCTTACTTCAACTCGCTTTGTTGTGAGCTGGCGGCAACACTGCAGGATTGCTACAGGCCCTAGTGTTGTTCCGGCATGACACTTTGAGCCTTTGGTTAATTCCTCTTCCTGGTGGGAAATGAGAGTTAAATTTGCCCATCCAGACACCTCCAGCTAGTCTCTCATTGGTTCTCCCTATTCCTGTTCATCTTACGCAGAAATTGCAAACTGGGCCAAACAGGAGGTTAAAGGCACTGACTCTCCAAGTGGGGAGAGTGTTAGTAAAGCGTCTGGAATGTTGCACCCGAGTACCAGGGGACGAAAACTGAGACACATTTGAACACGTTTCCCGATCACACGGTGGATCATACTCTGGGTTCCACATGCATGTTTTAGCTGAAGGAAGAATCCCTTAAACCTGGAGAGTTGAGACCCATGGAATGGGTACCATGCAATATGACTTGAAAGGGTCTGCATTTGCTCACCGAATCTCACCAATCCTATCACTGCTGCATTTATTCTGCTGTACACACGCTTGATTCTCTTTCGGAGACATATAAATCCGTAGGTTTTAAGATTTTACTAGTCAGGTATATTCTTAGGCCTTTAATATGGGGTGTTGAGTCCACTTTGTTGAGCAAGGAGTAGCTCTTGTCTATTACATATTTGGCTTATGGAACGGTATCTGCGCTCATTTCAATCTCTGGTTTTATGCAGCACCCCAACTCACCTTTCCCCTTAAGCAAGCATAAGTTGGTTTTCTACATTTGAGACCCAGTTCTGTTTTGTAATTCAGTTCCTGTGTAGCCAAGTTTACATTCCGTGTATTAGTGATATCTTATGATGTTTCTTTTTCTCTGTGACTTAATTTCACTTAGAATCATCGTACCTGAATCCAATCATTATGCTGCTACGGGCCTGATGACATAGATTTCATTGCTGAGTGATATTGTATTGTACGTAAGTACCACAACTTCTTTATCCATTTTTCGCTTACTGTGATATTGAACTTGTATTGTAAATGAGGTTCTTGTAAACAGACCCATCCCAAACTTTCGGGTGGCTGTGTCTTTTTGATTTTAATTTCCGTAAGCTATAGGACCATAAGTGGAAGTGCCCTAGGCTCTGTTGCTTTGTTTTTTGGATGTTTCAGGAAACACCATACACTTCTCCAGAGTGGCCTTTGGCAATTTACATCCCGCCCATCAGCATAACAAGGCTCCCAGTTCTCCATGGACTGTCCAGCCTTTCTGGATTTTACACTTTTTTCAGATGGCCCTTTTGACCGGGGGGAAGTGAGACTTCATTGTAGTGCAGATTTCCTTTGGAAGCTTGCTTGGTTGGCCAAAAAGGGCGTATGAGTTTTTTCCTGAATATATTCAGGAAAAAACGCATACGCCCTTTTTGGCCAAGTGCATCATTGTGGACGTTCTGCCTCTTTTCCTATGCTTTACATGCAATTCCAGTATACCTCCTGAAATCGGGTTCCTGCAATTCTGCCCCCCTTGCAAGTCCTCTTGGAAAACTTACTTCAATATATTTTTGGATGATAGCTGTCATTTATAACTCTGCAGGTTTGTGAATGACAGTGCCCCTGAGCTCCTTTCTTCAACTCGCTTTCTTGTGAGCTGGCCGCAACACCGCATGATTGCTTCAGGCCCTAGTGTGGTTCCGGCATGGGATGCTGAGCCTTTGGTTAATTCTTCTTCCTGGTGGGAAATGAGAGTTAAATTCGCCCGCTCAGACACCTCCAGCTAGTCTCTCATTGGTTCCCCCTATTCCTGTTCATTTTCTGCAGAAATTGCAAACTGGGCCAAACAGGAGGTTAAAGGCACTGACTCTCCAAGTGGGGAGAGTGTTACTAAAGCATCTGGAATGTTGCACCCGAGTACCAGGGGACGAAAACTGAGACACATTTGAACGCGTTTCCCGATAACATGGTAGATCATACTCTGGGTTCCACATGCATGATTTAGCTGAAAGAAGAATACTTAAACCTGGAGAGTTGAGACCCATGGAATGAGTACCATGCAATATGACTTCAAAGGGTCTGCATTTGCTCACCGAACCTCACCAATCCTATCACTGCTGCGTTTATGCCACTGTACACACGCTTGATTCTCTTTTGGAGACAAATCAATCCATAGGTTTTAAGATTCTTACTAGTCAGGTATATTCTTAGGCGTTTAATATGTGGTGTTGAGTCCACTTCGTTGAGCCAGGAGTAGCTCTTGTCTATTACATATTTGGCTTATGGAACGGTATCTGTGCTCATTTCAATCTCTGGTTTTATGCAGCACCCCAACTCACCTTTCCCCTTAAGCAAGCATAAGTTGGTTTTCTACATTTGAGACCCTGTTCTGTTTTGTAATTCAGTTCCTGTGTAGCCAAGTTTACATTCCGTGTAGCAGTGATATCTTATGATGTTCCTTTTTCTGTGTGACTTATTTCACTTAGAATCATCTTACCTGAATCCACTCATTATGCTTCTACAGGCCTGATGACATAGATTTCATTGCTGAGTGATATTGCATTGTACGTAAGTACCACAACTTCTTTATCCATTTTTCGCTTTCTGCGATATTGGACTTGTACCGTAAATGAGGTTCTTGTAAACAGAGCCATCCCAAAATTTGGGGTGGCTGTGTCTTTTTGATTTTAATTTCCCTAAGCTACAGGACCATAAGGGGAAGTGGCCTAGGATCTGTTGCTTTGTTTTTTAGATGTTTCAGGAAACACCATACACTTCTCCAGAGTGGCTGTTGGCAATTTACATCCCGCCCATCAGCATAACAAGGCTCCCAGTTCTCCGTGGCCTGTCGTGACTTTCTGAATTTTACACTTTTTTCATATGGCCCTTTTGACGAGGGGGCAGTGAGACTTCATTGTAGTGCAGATTTCCTTCGCAAGCTTGCTTGGTTGGCCAAAAAGGGCATATGCGTTTTTCTCTGAATATATTCAGGAAAAAACGCATACGCACTTTTTGGCCAAGTGCATCATTGTGGACGTTCTGCCTCTTTTCCTATGCTTTACATGCAATTCCAGTCTACCTCCTGAAATCGGTTTCCTGCAATTCTGCCCCGCTATCAAGTCCTCTTGGCAGCCTTACTTGAATATATTTTTGGAGGATAGCTGTCATTTATAACTCTGCAGATTTGTGAATTACAGTGCCCCTGAGCTCCTTACTTCAACTCGCTTTGTTGTGAGCTGGCCGCAACACTGCAGGATTGCTACAGGCCCTAGTGTTGTTCCGGCATGACACTTTGAGCCTTTGGTTAATTCCTCTTCCTGGTGGGAAATGAGAGTTAAATTTGCCCATCCAGACACCTCCAGCTAGTCTCTCATTGGTTCTCCCTATTCCTGTTCATCTTACGCAGAAATTGCAAACTGGGCCAAACAGGAGGTTAAAGGCACTGACTCTCCAAGTGGGGAGAGTGTTAGTAAAGCGTCTGGAATGTTGCACCCGCGTACCAGGGGACGAAAACTGAGACACATTTGAACACGTTTCCCGATCACACGGTGGATCATACTCTGGGTTCCACATGCATGTTTTAGCTGAAGGAAGAATCCCTTAAACCTGGAGAGTTGAGACCCATGGAATGGGTACCATGCAATATGACTTCAAAGGGTCTGCATTTGCTCACCGAACCTCACCAATCCTATCACTGCTGCATTTATTCTGCTGTACACACGCTTGATTCTCTTTCGGAGACATATAAATCCGTAGGTTTTAAGATTTTACTAGTCAGGTATATTCTTAGGCCTTTAATATGGGGTGTTGAGTCCACTTTGTTGAGCAAGGAGTAGCTCTTGTCTATTACATATTTGGCTTATGGAACGGTACCTGCGCTCATTTCAATCTCTGGTTTTATGCAGCACCCCAACTCACCTTTCCCCTTAAGCAAGCATAAGTTGGTTTTCTACATTTGAGACCCAGTTCTGTTTTGTAATTCAGTTCCTGTGTAGCCAAGTTTACATTCCGTGTATTAGTGATATCTTATGATGTTTCTTTTTCTCTGTGACTTAATTTCACTTAGAATCATCGTACCTGAATCCAATCATTATGCTGCTACGGGCCTGATGACATAGATTTCATTGCTGAGTGATATTGTATTGTACGTAAGTACCACAACTTCTTTATCCATTTTTCGCTTACTGTGATATTGAACTTGTATTGTAAATGAGGTTCTTGTAAACAGACCCATCCCAAACTTTGGGGTGGCTGTGTCTTTTTGATTTTAATTTCCGTAAGCTATAGGACCATAAGTGGAAGTGCCCTAGGCTCTGTTGCTTTGTTTTTTGGATGTTTCAGGAAACACCATACACTTCTCCAGAGTGGCCTTTGGCAATTTACATCCCGCCCATCAGCATAACAAGGCTCCCAGTTCTCCATGGACTTTCCAGCCTTTCTGGATTTTACACTTTTTTCAGATGGCCCTTTTGACCGGGGGGAAGTGAGACTTCATTGTAGTGCAGATTTCCTTTGGAAGCTTGCTTGGTTGGCCAAAAAGGGCGTATGAGTTTTTTCCTGAATATATTCAGGAAAAAACGCATACGCCCTTTTTGGCCAAGTGCATCATTGTGGACGTTCTGCCTCTTTTCCTATGCTTTACATGCAATTCCAGTATACCTCCTGAAATCGGGTTCCTGCAATTCTGCCCCCCTTGCAAGTCCTCTTGGAAAACTTACTTCAATATATTTTTGGATGATAGCTGTCATTTATAACTCTGCAGGTTTGTGAATGACAGTGCCCCTGAGCTCCTTTCTTCAACTCGCTTTCTTGTGAGCTGGCCGCAACACCGCATGATTGCTTCAGGCCCTAGTGTGGTTCCGGCATGGGATGCTGAGCCTTTGGTTAATTCTTCTTCCTGGTGGGAAATGAGAGTTAAATTCGCCCGCTCAGACACCTCCAGCTAGTCTCTCATTGGTTCCCCCTATTCCTGTTCATTTTCTGCAGAAATTGCAAACTGGGCCAAACAGGAGGTTAAAGGCACTGACTCTCCAAGTGGGGAGAGTGTTACTAAAGCATCTGGAATGTTGCACCCGAGTACCAGGGGACGAAAACTGAGACACATTTGAACGCGTTTCCCGATAACATGGTAGATCATACTCTGGGTTCCACATGCATGATTTAGCTGAAAGAAGAATACTTAAACCTGGAGAGTTGAGACCCATGGAATGAGTACCATGCAATATGACTTCATGGGTCTGCATTTGCTCACCGAACCTCACCAATCCTATCACTGCTGCGTTTATGCCACTGTACACACGCTTGATTCTCTTTTGGAGACATATCAATCCATAGGTTTTAAGATTCTTACTAGTCAGGTATATTCTTAGGCATTTAATATGTGGTGTTGAGTCCACTTCGTTGAGCCAGGAGTAGCTCTTGTCTATTACATATTTGGCTTATGGAACGGTATCTGTGCTCATTTCAATCTCTGGTTTTATGCAGCACCCCAACTCACCTTTCCCCTTAAGCAAGCATAATTTGGTTTTCTACATTTGAGACCCTGTTCTGTTTTGTAATTCAGTTCCTGTGTAGCCAAGTTTACATTCCGTGTAGCAGTGATATCTTATGATGTTCCTTTTTCTGTGTGACTTATTTCACTTAGAATCATCTTACCTGAATCCACTCATTATGCTGCTACAGGCCTGATGACATAGATTTCATTGCTGAGTGATATTGCATTGTACGTAAGTACCACAACTTCTTTATCCATTTTTCGCTTTCTGCGATATTGGACTTGTACCTTAAACGAGGTTCTTGTAAACAGAGCCGTCCCAAACTTGGGGTGGCAGTGTCTTTTTGATTTTAATTGCCCTAAGTTATAAGACCATAAGTGGAAGTGCCCTAGGCTCTGTTGCTTTGTTTTCTGGATGTTTCAGGAAACACCATACACTTCTCCAGAGTGGCTGTTGGCAATTTACATCCCACCCATCAGCATAACAAGGCTCCCAGTTCTCCATGGCCTGTCCTGCCTTTCTGGATTTTACACTTTTTTCAGATGGCCCTTTTGACCAGGGGGCAGTGAGACTTCATTGTAGTGCAGATTTCCTTTGCAATCTTGCTTGGTTGGCCAAAAAGTGCGTATGCGTTTTTTCCTGAATATATTCAGGAAAAAATGCATACACACGTTTTGGCCAAGTGCATCATTGTGGACGTTCTGCCTCTTTTCCTATGCTTTACATGCAATTCCAGTGTACCTCCTGAAATCAGTTTCCTGCAATTCTTCCCCGTTTTCAAGTCCTCTTGGCAGTCTTACTTCAACATATTTTTGGACGATAGCTGTCATTTATAACTCTGCAGGTTTGTGAATGACAGTGCCCCTGAGCTCCTTTCTTCAACTCGCTTTCTTGTGAGATGGTCGCAACACCGCAGTATTGCTTCAGACAATAGTGTGGTTCCGGCATGGCACCCTGAGCCTTTGGTTAATTGCTCTTCCTGGTGGGAAATGAGAGTTAAACTTGCCCGTCCAGACACCTCCAGCTAGTCTCTCATTGGTTCTCCCTATTCCTGTTCATTTTCCGCAGAAATTGCAAACTGGGCCAAACAGGAGGTTAAAGGCACTGACTCTCCAAGTGGGAAGAGTGTTAGTAAAGCGTCTGGAATGTTGCACGCGAGTACCAGGGCACAAAAACTGAGACACATTTGAACACGTTTCCCGATCACATGGTGGATCATACTCTGGGTTCCACATGCATGTTTTAGCTGAAGGAAGAATCCCTTAAACCTGGAGAGTTGAGACCCATGGAATGGGTAATATGCAATATGACTTCAAAGGGTCTGCATTTGCTCACCGAACCTCATCAATCCTATCACTGCTGCGTTTATGCCGCTGTACACACGCTTGATTCTCTTTCGGAGACATATAAATCCATAGGTTTTAAGATTTTACTAGTCAGGTATATTCTTAGGCATTTAATATGGGGTGTTGAGTCCACTTTGTTGAGCAAGGAGTAGCTCTTGTCTATTACATATTTGGCTTATGGAATGATATCTGTGCTAATTTCAATCTCTGGTTTTATGCAGCACCCCAACTCACCTTTCCCCTTAAACAAGCATAAGTTGGTTTTCTGCATTTCAGACTCTGTTCTGTTTTGTAATTCAGTTCCTGTGCAGCCAAGTTTACATTCCATGTATTAGTGATATCTTATGATATTTCTTTTTCTGTGTGACTTATTTCACTTAGAATCATCATACCTGAATCCACTCATTATGCTGCTACGGGTCTGATGACATAGATTTCATTGCTGAGTGATATTGCATTGTACGTAAGTACCACAACTTCTTTATCCATTTTTCACTTTCTGCAATATTGAACTTGAACCGTAAAGGAGGTTCTTGTAAACAGAGCCGTCCCAAACTTTGGGGTGGCTGTGCCTTTTTGATTTTAATTTCCCTAAGCTATAGGACCATAAGTGGAAGTGCCCTAGGCACTGTTGCTTTGTTTTTTCGATGTTTCAGGAAACACCATACACTTCTCCAGAGTGGCTGTTGGCAATTTACATCCCGCCCATCAGTATAACAAGGCTCCCAGTTCTCGATGGCCTGTCCTGCCTTTCTGGATTTTACACTTTTTTCAGATGACCCTTTTGATCGGCGGGCAGTGAGACTTCATCTTAGTGCAGATTTGCTTTGCAAGCTTGCTTGGTTGGCCAAAACGTGCGTATGCGTTTTTTCCTGAATACAGGAAAAAACGCATACGCCCTTTTTGGCCAAGTGCATCATTGTGGACGTTCTGCCTCTTTTCCTATGCTTTACATGCAATTCCAGTCTACATCCTGAAATCGGTTTCCTGCAATTCTGCCCCGCTTTCAAGTCCTCTTGGCAGCCTTACTTCAATATATTTTTGGACGATAGCTGTCATTTATAACTCTGCAGGTTTGTGAATTACAGTGCCCCTGAGCTCCTTTCTTCAACTCGCTTTCTTGTGAGCTGGCCGCAACACCGCAAGATTGCTTCAGGCCCTAGTGTGGTTCAGGCATGGCACATTGAGCCTTTGGTTAATTCCTCCTCCTGGTGGGAAATGAGAGTTAAATTTGCCCGTCCAGACTCCTCGAGCTAGTCTCTCATTGTTTCTCCCTATTCCTGTTCATTTTCCGCAGAAATTGGAAACTGGGCCAAACAGGAGGTTAAAGGCACTGACTCTCCAAGTGGGGTGAGTGTTAGTAAAGCGTCTGGAATGTTGCACCCGAGTACCAGGGGATGAAAACTGAGACACATTTGAACATATTTCCCAATCACACGGTGGATCAGACTCTGGGTTCCACATGCATGTTTTAGCTGAAGGAAGAATCCCTTAAACCTGGAGAGTTGAGACCCATGGAATGGGTACCATGCAATATGACTTCAAAGGGTCTGCATTTCTCACCGAACCTCACCAATCCTATCACTGCTGCCTTTATGCCGCTGTACACACGCTTGATTCTCTTTCGGAGACATATAAATCCATAGGTTTTAAGATTCTTACTAGTCAGGTATATTCTTAGGCGTTTAATATGGGGTGTTGTGTCCACTTTGTTGAGCAAGGAGTAGCTCTTGTCTATTACATATTTGGCTTCTGGAACGGTATCTGTGCTAATTTCAATCTCTGGTTTTATGCAGCACCCCAACTCACCTTTCCCTTAAGCAAGCATAAGTTGGTTTCTACATTTGTGACGCTGTTCTGTTTTGTAATTCAGTTCCTGTGTAGCCAAGTTTACATTCCGTGTAGTAGTGATATCTTATGATGTTTCTTTTTCTGTGTGCCTTATTTCACTTAGAATCATCGTACCTGAATCCACTCATTATGCTGCTACGGGCCTAATGACATAGATTTCATTGCTGAGTGATATTTCATTGTACGTAAGTACCACAACTTCTTTATCCATTTTTTGCTTTCTCTGATATTGAACTTGTACCGTAAACCAGGTTCTTGTAAACAGAGCCGTCCCAAACTTTGGGGTGGCTGTGTCTTTTTGATTTTAATTTCCCTAAGCTATAGGACCATAAGTGGAAGTGCCCTAGGCTCTGTTGCTTTGTTTTTTGGATGTTTCAGGAAACACCATACACTTCTCCAGAGTGGCTGTTGGCAATTTACATCCCGCCCATCAGCATAACAAGGCTCCCAGTTCTCCATGGCCTGTCCAGTCTTTCTGGATTTTACACTTTTTTCAGATGGCCCTTTTGACCGGGGGGCAGTGAGACTTCATTGTAGTGCAGATTTCCTTTGCAAGCTTGCTTGGTTGGCCAAAAAGGGCGTATGCGTTTTTTCCTGAATATATTCAGGAAAAAACGCATACGCCCTTTTTGGCCAAGTGCATCATTGTGGACGTTCTGCCTCTTTTCTTATGCTTTATATGCAATTCCAGTCTACCTCATGAAATCGGTTTCCTGCAATTCTGCCCCGCTTTCAAGTCCTCCTGGCAGCTTAACTTCAATATATATTTGGACGATAGCTGTCATTTATAACTCTGCAGGTTTGTGAATGACAGTACCCCTGAGCTCCTTTCTTCAACTCACTTTCTTGTGAGCTGGCCGCAACACCGCAGGATTGCTTCAGGCCCTAGTGTGGTTCCGGCATGGCACGTTGAGCCTTTGGTTAATTCCTCTTCCTGGTGGGAAATGAGAGTTAAATTTGCCCGTCCAGACACCTCCAGCTAGTCTCTCATTGGTTCTCCCTATTCCTGTTCATTTTCCGCAGAAATTGCAAACTGGGCCAAACAGGAGATTAAAGGCACTGACTCTCCAAGTGGGGAGAGTGTTAGTAAAGCGTCTGGAATGTTGCACCCGAGTACCAGGGGACGAAAACTGAGACACATTTGAACACGTTTCCCGATCACACGGTGGATCATACTCTGGGTTCCACATGCATGTTTTAGTTGAAGCAAGAATCCCTTAAACCTGGAGAGTTGAGACCCATGGAATGGGTAACATGCAATATGCCTCCAAAGAGTCTGCATTTGCTCACCGAACCTCACCAATCCTATCACTGCTGCGCTTATCCCGCTGTACAAATGCTTGATTCTCTTTCAGAGACATATATATCCATAGGTTTTAAGATTCTTACTAGTCAGGTATATTCTTAGGCGTTTAATATGGGGTGTTGTGTCCACTTCGTTGAGCAAGGAGTAGCTCTTGTCTATTACATATTTGGCTTATGGAATGGTATCTGTGCTAATTTCAATCTCTGGTTTTATGCAGCACCCCAACTCACCTTTCCCGTTAAGCAAGCATAAGTTGGTTTTCTACATTTGAGACCCTGTTCTGTTTTGTAATTCAGTTCCTGTGTAGCCAAGTTTACATTCCGTGTATTAGTGATATCTTATGATGTTTCTTTTTCTGTGTGACTTATTTCACTTAGAATCATCATACCTGAATCCACTCATTATGCTGCTACGGGCCTGATGACATAGATTTCATTGCTGAGTGATATTGCATTGTACGTAAGTACCACAAACTCTTTATCCATTTTTCGCTTTCTGCGATATTGAACTTGTACCGTAAACAGGGTTCTTGTAAACAGAGCCGTCCCAAACGTTGGGGTAGCTGTGTCTTTTTGATTTTAATTTCCCTAAGCTATAGGACCATAAGTTGAAGTGCCCTAGGCTCTGTTGCTTTGTTTTGTAGATGTTTCAGGAGACACCATACACTTCTCCAGAGTGGCTGTTGGCAATTTACATCCCGCCCATCAGCATAACAAGGCTCCCAGTTCTCCATGGCCTGTCCTGCCTTTGTGGATTTTACACTTTTTTCAGATGGCCCTTTTGACCAGGGGGAAGTGAGACTTCATTGTAGTGCAGATTTCCTTTGCAATCTTGCTTGATTGGCCAAAAAGGGCGTATGCGTTTTTTCCTGAATATATTCAGGAAAAAAGACATACGCCCTTTTTGGCCAAGTGCATCATTGTAGACGTTCTGCCTCTTTTCCAATGCTTTACATGCAATTCCAGTCTACCTCCTGAAATCGGTTTCCTGCAGTTCTGCCCTGCTTTCAAGTCCTCTTGGCAGCCTTACTTCAATATATTTTTGGACGATAGCTGTCGTTTATAACTCTGCAGGTTTGTGAATTACAGTGTCCCTGAACTCCTTTCTTCAACTCGCTTTCTTGTGAGCTGGCCGCAACACCGCAGGATTGCTTCAGGCCCCAGTGTGGTTCCGGCACGGCAAGCTGAGCCTTTGGTTAATTCCTCCTCCTGGTGGGAAATGAGAGTTAAATTTGCCCGTCCAGACACCTCCAGCTAGTCTCTCATGGGTTCTCCCTATTCCTGTTCATTTTCCGCAGACATTGCAAACTGGGCCAAACAGGAGGTTAAAGGCACTGACTCTCCAAGTGGGGAGAGTGTTAGTAAAGCGTCTGGAATGTTGCACCCGAGTAGCAGGGAACGAAAACTGAGACACATTTGAACACGTTTCCCGATCACACGCTGGATCATACTCTGGGTTCCACATGCATGTTTTAGCTGAAAGAAGAATCCCTTAAACCTGGAGAGTTGAGACCCATGGAATGGGTACCATGCAATATGACTTCAAAGGGTCTGCATTTGCTCACCGAATCTCACCAAATCCTATCACTGCTGTATTTATGCCACTGTACACACGCTTGATTCTCTTTCGGAGACATATAAAGCCATACGTTTTAAGATTGTTACTAGTCAGGTATATTCTTAGGCGTTTAAAATGGGGTGTTGAGTCCACTTCGTTGAGCAGGAGTAGCTCTAGTCTATTACATATTTGGCTTATGGAACAGTATCTGCTAATTTCAATCTCTGGTTTTATGCAGCACCCCAACTCACCTTTCCCCTTAAGCAAGCATAAGTTGGTTTTCTACATTTGAGATCCTGTTCTGATTTGTAATTCAGTTCCTCTGTAGCCAAGTTTACATTCCGTGTATTAGTGATATCTCATGATATTTCTTTTTCTGTGTGACTTATTTCACTTAGAATCATCGTACCTGAATCCACTCATTATGCTGCTATGGGCCTGATGACATACATTTCATTGCCGAGTGATATTGCATTGTACATAAGTAACACAACTTCTGTATCCATTTTTCTCTTTCTGTGATATTGAACTTGTACCGTAAACGAGGTTCTTGTAAACAGAGCCGTCCCAAACTTTGGGGTGGCTGTGTCTTTTTATTTTAATTTCCCTAAGCTATAGGACCATAAGTGGAATTGCCCTAGGCTCTGTTGCTTTGTTTTTTAGATGTTTCAGGAAACACCATACACTTCTCCAGAGTGGCTGTTGGCAATTTACATCCGGCCCATCAGCATAACAAGGCTCCCAGTTCTCCATGGCCTGTCCTGCCTTTCTGGATTTTACACTTTTTTCAGATGACCCTTTTGACCGGGGGGCAGTGAGACTTCATTGTAGTGCAGATTTCCTTTGCAAGCTTGCTTGGTTGGCCAAAAAGGGCGTATGCGTTTTTTCCTGAATATATTCAGGAAAAAACGCATACGCCCTTTTTGGCCAAGTGCATCATTGTGGACATTCTGCCTCTTTTCCTATGCTTTACATGCAATTCCAGTCTACCTCCTGAAATCGGTTTCCTGCAATTCTGCCCCGCTTTCAAGTCCTCTTGGCAGCCTTACTTCAATATATTTTTGGACGATAGATGTCATTTAAAACTCTGCAGGTTTGTGAATGACAGTGCCCTTGAGCTCGTTTCTTCAACTCGCTTTCTTGTGAGCTGGCCACAACACCGCAGGATTGCTTCAGGCCCTAGTGTGGTTCCGGCATGGCACTCTGAGCCTGTGGTTAATTCCTCTTCCTGGTGGGAAATGAGAGTTAAATTTGCCCTTCCAGACACCTCTACATACTCTCTCATGGGTTCTCCCTATTCCTGTTCATTTTCTGCAGAAATTGCAAACTGGGCCAAACAGGAGGTTAAAGGCACTGACTCTCCAAGTGGGGAGAGTGTTAGTAAAGGGTCTGGAATGTTGCACCCGAGTACCAGGGGACGAAAACTGAGACACATTTGAACACGTTTCCCGATCACATGGTGGATCATACTCTGGGTTCCACATGCATGTTTTAGCTGAAGGAAGAATCCCTTAAACCTGGAGATTTGAGACCCATGGAATGGGTACCATGCAATATGACTTCAAAGGGTCTGCATTTGCTCACCGAACCTCACCCATCCTATCACTGCTGCGTTTATGCCTCTGTACATACGCTTGATTCTCTTTCGGAGACATATAAATCCATAGGTTTTAAGATTCTTACTAGTCAGGTACCTGAATCCATTCTTTATGCTGCTATGGGCCTGATGACATAGATTTCATTGCTGAGTGATATTGCATTGTACGTAAGTACCACAACTTCGTAATCCATTTTTCGCTTTCTGTGATATTGAACTTGTACCGTAAACGAGGTTCTTGTAAACAGAGCCGTCCCAATCATTGGGGTGCCTGTGTCTTTTTGATTTTAATTTCCCTAAGCTATAGGACCATAAGTGGAAGTGCCCTAGGCTCTGTTGCTTTGTTTTTTGGATGTTTCAGGAAACACCATACACTTCTCCAGAGTGGCTGTTGTCAATTTACATCCCGCCCATCAGCATAACAAGGCTCCCAGTTCTCCATGGCCTGTCCTGCCTTTCTGGATTTTACACTTTTTTCAGATTGCCCTTTTGACCGGGGCGCAGTGAGACTTCATTGTAGTGCATATTTCATTTGCAAGCTTGCTTGGTTGGCCAGAAAGGGCGTATGCGTTTCTTGCTGAATATATTCAGGAAAAAATGCATACGCCCTTTTTGGCCAAGTCCATGATTGTCGATGTTTTGAGTCTTTTCATATGTTTTCTATGCAATTCCAGTCCACCTCCTGAAATCGGTTTCCTGCAATTCTGCCTTGCTGTCAGTGCCTCTTCATAGCCTTACCTCAATATACTTTTGGAAAATAGTTGGCCTGTATAACTCTGCAGGTTTTTGAATTGCAGTTGCCCTTAGTTCCATTTTTCAGCTCTTATTTTTGTGATCTTGCCTCATATCCACCGGATATCTTCAGGCCCTATTCTTCTTCTGGGGCGCCTTGCTGTGCCTTTGGTTAATTCTTCTTCCTATGTGAAATTAGAGTGACATGTACCCATTGAAACCGCTGCAGCTATTTTCTCACTGGTTCCCCCTATTCCCATTCATCCTCTGCACTAACTGCAGACTGTGCGATACCGGAACTTAAAGGCATTGACTCTCCATGTGGGGATGTTGTTATTAAAGTGGTTGGAATGTTGATCCGGAGCCCCAGGAGAGGAAAATGAGGTGCGTTTTAGGAACCTTTCCCGATCATATGGTATACCATCTGCTGGATTTCCCATGCATGGTTTAGCTGTAGGAAGATTCCCTTCAACCTGGAGTGTTGGGACCCTTGGAATGAGTAGCATGAAGTATTGCATTAAACTTTCGGCAGTTGCTCACCAAAGCTCACCAATCCTCTCAGCCCCAAGTGTCCAGCCTTATGTCTTATCCAGCTGTGGGTTTATATGTGGTCATTCCAGGTTGCATCACAGCCCCTGAGTGAATTTTGTAAGAATTTTTCTCTCTTTCATTGTTTCTGCGTTTTGGTTTTAAAATTTATTTCTATAATGGGGTTTAGCTCATTTTCACTGCTGTGTTTGTGCCGCTCTGCACACACTTGATTCCCTTATGGAGATATATCAATACATGGGTTTTAAGATTCTTATTACTCAGATATATTTCTCTGCGGTGTATAGGGTGTGTTGAGGCCAGTTCATTGAGCAAGGTGTAGATCTTGTCTAATACCTATTTGGTTTATTGAACGGTATCTGTGCTAATTTCAAACTCTGGTTTTATGCATCACCCCACCTCTCCTTTCCCCTTAAGCTGACATAAGTGTGTTTTCTAAATGTGAGACACTGTTCTGTTTTGTAATTCATTTTTTGTGCAGCCATATTTATCCTCCCTCTATAAGTGATATCTTATGATATGTTTCTTTTTCTGTTTGACTTATTTCAAGTAGTATTATCGGACCTAAATCCACTCTTTATCCTTCTACTAGCCTTATTACATTGATTTCATGGTGAAGAGATATTCCATTGTACATAAGTACCACATTTTCTTTATCCATTGTTCTCTTTCCTGGGATATTTAAGGTGTACTGAAGTTGAGGTTCTTGTAAACAGAGTAGCCCTAAACTGTGGTGTGCTTGTGTCTTGTTGATTTTTAGACTTCCCTAGATATACTCCCGTGATTGGAAGTGCCCTATGCTCTGTAGCTCTGTTTTTTAGATGATTTAGGAACCACCATACACTTCTCCGGAGTGGCTCTCAGCAGTTCACACACTGTCCATCAGCGTATAAAGGCTCCCTGTTCTCCATGGCCTGTCCTGCATTTCTGGTTTTTACAATTTTTTCGGATGGCCCTTTTGACCGGTGGGAAATGAGACTTCTTTGTTGTGCACATTTGCATTGCTTGCTTGCTTGCTTGCCCATAAAGTGCGTATGCGTTTTTTCCTGGATATATTCAGGAAAAAACGCATACTCCCTTTTGGGCCAACTGCATCATTGTCGAAATTCTGCCGCTTTTCATGTGCTTTAAAGACGAGTCCAATCTATCTCTTGAAATCTGTTTCTTGCAATTCTGTCTTGCATTCAGATCCTCTTCTTTGCCTTACCTCAACATATTTTTGGACGTTAGTTTTCATTTATAACTCTGCAGGTTTGTGAATTGCAGTGACCCTGAGCTCCATTTTTTAAGTTGCTCTTTTGTGAGCTGGCCTCAAAGCTGCAGGATTGCTTCAGGCCCTATTTTGGCTCTGGCGAGGCGGGCTGAGCCTTTTTTTAATTCTTATTCTTAATGGGAAATTAGAGTGACATGTGCCCGTCCAAACCCCTACAACTATTCTCTCATTGGTTCCCCCTCTTCCTGTTCATCCTCCTCACAATTTGCAAAATGTGTGAAACAGAAGTTTAAATGTGCTGATTCTCTAAGTGGGGAGATTCTAAGTAACGTGGCTGGAATTATGAACAGGAGCACCAGGAGAGGATAAATGAGGTGCATTTTAGACACATCTCCCGATCACATGGTGTACAGTCCTCTGGGTTTTCCATGCATGTTTTAGCTGTAGGAAGATTCCTTGAACCTGCAGATTTGGGACCCATTGAATGGGTACCAGGTAGTATTACTTTAAAGGGTGTGCATTTCCTCACCCAACCTCACATTTCTCTTAGCACGAACAGTTTCCAGCCTTATGTCTCATCCTGCTGTGGGTCTAGATGTGTTCAATCCATGTTGCATCACCGTCCCTGAGGAAAAGTTGTAAGAGGTTTTCTCTGTCTCTCTGTCGTTTATTTTTTTCAATTTATTACTATATTGGTTACAGCTGATTTTCAAAGCTCTGTTTCTTGCTGCTGTACATCCACTTGATTCACGTACAGAGAGACATCAATAAATTCTTTTTCAGATTCTTACCAGTCATAGATATTCTTTTCCGGTGACTTGAGTGTGCTGAGTGCAGTTCTTTTAGCTACCGTGTAGGCCTTGTTGATTATCAGTTTGGTATTTGGAATGGTATCTTTGCTAATTTCAACCTCCTGGATGATGCCTCACCCCTCCCCACCTTTCCCGTTTAGCAGCCTTACGCGTGTTTTGTACATATTTGACTATGTTTTTGTTTTGTAATTTATTTCATGTGTAGCCATTTTGGATTCCACCTTTAAGTGATATCTTATGATATGTGTCTTTTTCTTTTTGAATTATGTCACTTAGAATGATCATACGTAACTCCTCCGGAGTTGTTACAACTGGTCATATTTCATTGATTTCCAGGCTGAGTAATATTCCACTCTACATAAGTACCACATCTCTATCCATTTTTTCCCTCCAGAGACATTGAAGTTATATCCTAGTCAAGGATCTTTTAAACAGAGAGGCAGTAAACATTGGGGTGCCTGTGTCCTCTCGATTTTTGTTTTTCCCAAGATATACGCCCATGAGTGCAAGTGCCCTATGCTCTGTAGCTCATTTTTTAGATGCTTTAGTAAACACAATACACTTCTCCAGAATGGCCGTTGGCAATATACATTTCCACTATAAGCCTCACAGGGCTCCCTCTTCTCCTTGCCCTGTCCTGCATTTCTGGTGTTTACACTTTATGAGGATGGCTCTTCTGACTGATGCGAAGTGATATCTTTTGTAGTATTGATTTCCAGTGCCCACCTGTTTGGTTGGCTAAAAAAGTGTATGCCCTTTTCTTGAATATATACAGAAAAAAACGCATACAGCCTTTTTGGCCAACTGCAATGTTGGCAATGTTCAGCCCCTTTTCTTGTGCTTAATGGCGAGTCTTTTCTACCTCCTCAAATCCCTTTCCTGCCATTCTCCCTTGATTACCAATCCCTTTCTCTGACTTTCCTCAAGACATTTTTCAGTGATAGATATTTTCAACTCTGCAGTTTCGTGAATTTTACTGCCCCTGAGTTCCATTGTTCAACTTGTGTTTATGGGAACTGGCCACAAAGCAGTGGGATTTCCTCAAGCCCTATACTGTTTCCATGGGCAACCCTAGCCTTTGGTCAATTCATCTTCCTGATTGGAAATTAGAGTGGCATGTGCCTGTCTGAACACCTAGGACTTGTCTCTCATTGTTCCTCATCCTTCCGCTTCATCCTCTGGACAAATTCCAAACTGTACGCAACAGGATGTTGACAGTGCTGACATCTCCAAGTGGGGAGACTGTTAGTAAAGACGCTGGACGGGTGAACCCGAGCACCAGGAGATGAGGAGATGAGATGCCTTTTCCAAACTCTTCCCGATCAGACGGTATACCATCCTCTGGGTGTGACAGACATGTTTTAGCAGTAGGAAGAGTCCCATTCATGTAAGGAGAACACCAGGGCTTTTTCAAAATCAGTGTCTCCCCGAAACCCAAACTGGGGAATTTTTTAAGCTACGGCTACACATATGTTCATTAAGGGCCTTGGGAAGTAGGCAGAGTCCAAACTTTAGATGATTGAAGTCTTCAGGGTCAGAAGCACTCACCACCGGCTTCCCTTAGGTTACACTTTAACTGTCATTGATAGATGATGTCAATAAAAATATCTATTCTTTTTCCGATTATTTCCCCTTATAGGTTATTGCTAAATATTGAGTGTAGTTACCTGTGCTATACAGTAGTTCCTTGTTGATGATCTATTTTATACATAGCAGTGTGTATGTGTTAATTCCAAACTGTTAATTTATCCCTCCTCCCACCTTTCCCCTTTGGTAATAATAAATTATAAGATTTTATACTTCTCAGAAATGGGGGAGCTGAAAGAGAGGTATCATTTTCAATGGAAAAGCATTTAAAACAAGATTGAAGCTTTAACCAAGATTATTAGATGTACATCCTTGGAAAGAAATCACTTCATTTCTCTAATATTGACCTGACAAATAAGACAAACCTTTTCACTGGACTTGCTTATAATAAAGTGATGGAAATATCAAATGGAAGTGTTAGAAACATCTTATTTTACCCGAGCCTTATAAACTGTTCTATGTTAACTACAGTTTGACTCACACATCTGTTCATTGAAGTTACAATAGTCTCAATTTCTGTTACTGATCCTCCAGAGTGGACCCCAAAAAGTGTCCCCCTGCCCAGTGTCATTGGGGCCAACAGATCGAGACTGAGTTTGGTTCACAAGCAAAGGAAACTTTATATTTTGATCAGAGAATGGAGAGGTGAGAGCATGCACTACCCCGTGGGCTGTGGGCTGGGCTGCTGTGTAGAGATCCTGTCAGAGTCAGTGGGAGGGAGGGGGCGGAGCTCTCGAGGGCCGGGTTGGCTGCAGCTCAGGCTCTATATCTCGGAGTCTGCACTGGGCCCCAGGAGCTGAGGTGTCGACCCAGCCATTCTGCACTAGGAAATCTGGTCTGAAGTACCGGGTGTGGAACCTCTGCATGCGGGACCCTAGGAGCACGTGAAATTAGACAAAGCACAAAGGATAAAAAAGGTCAGACTTGACTTTATTGCCCAGATTCTATTTTTATCTCCCAGGGATTTTTAATGGGCTTTGCTGGGGACAAAGCCCTCCTCTGCCTTTTGTCCCGTTCCTCATTCTTGGAGTGCTGAGGGTGCAGACCCTTCTTCTGTAACTGCTGAGTGCCGAGTTGGGAGACCTCATACCAGGGGACGAGGGTCAGAACTTCTCCCCAGCAGCCTCCAGGTGACGTTGATTGGCCCCAGGACCCCTGCCTCCCTGCTCGTCCGCCTGAGCACCAGCATTGGAAGTGTTATAGATTCTAATGACCTTTAAGGGTCCAGGAAAGAGATGTGCAGAGACGCTGTGGGGGCCGGTTTCACCCCGCCCCACATTTGTTCGGCCACCTTAGGCTGACCGTTTCTGCCAGCCTAGATGCTCTGACCAGTAGTCTGCTCTTTCTTCAATTAGGCCCCTGAATTAACGTAAAAACAGCACCAGGTGTCAGAGCCCTGCCCGCTCAACTCCCAGACAGTCCAGGGTCAGTGGTGATCAAGGACCATGATGGTCACTGAGTCAACAGCCTTTTGAAGTAAACAGGAGTCCAGCCGGTCTTATTGGCCACCATCATCACGGTGTCTGTAGGCTTTTCTATGGTGACAGTGTGATATACGGTTCCCCCGCTAAGATTATTAGCTCCCCTCCGGGTGCAGTAAGTCCTGCAAGCAGTAGTCTACTCCTTCGGGACACACTATTGTTGTTTTATGAGAGAAACTCCAGGTCAAGTGATGTTCACACGAGTCGTCATGGTGCCCTGTTGCCCCCGGTTATCTCTCTGGATGTTGGAGTTGGAGGGCCTCCTCACTCGAGGTCGGTGTGCCCACGGAGCGAACCCTGCAACTTCAGGGCATGGTTGGTGATTAGGATCACCACGTGGGGTCCTTTTCCCTTAGGAGGGAGGTGGCCTTTTGGGCTGCTGATTTCCAGGTTTTTAGATACCGCCAGTATCTTGGCCAGATGTGGCAGTGGGCCAAGCCCCTTGGTGACTGTAGTTTATCCTACCTGGATGGCATTCTTGCGTTGTTCCATTTCAAGTGGTCCCAGTTTTTGCACTAATTCTCCAGTGGCGATTCACCTTTCACCGGGAATGGAAAGGTCAAAGGGTTTAGCTCAATTAGGGAGTTCCAGGGCAAGGGTCTGAATTGACTG
The DNA here is from genome assembly GCF_937001465.1 of Orcinus orca. Classification (NCBI taxonomy): domain Eukaryota; kingdom Metazoa; phylum Chordata; class Mammalia; order Artiodactyla; family Delphinidae; genus Orcinus; species Orcinus orca. The sequence goes on from NC_064560.1 coordinate 42,886,344, forward strand.
CTCTTTCCATTCTTGAAAGGCCACTTCTGGATTCTGTTCAAAAGGATCATCATCTTTTCCTTTCAGTGTTTCATATAGAGGCCCAGCTAGTAGACTGTAGTTAGGGATCCAGAAGCAGCAAACCCTGGCCTCCCCAGGAACCCCTAAGCTGTCTTCTAGTTTTAGAAAGGGGTAAGGCTGCAAATGGTTTCTTCCCTTTCCTGGGATGGGCTTCTCTGACCTTCTGTGAGAATGAAGCCCAGGCAGGTCACCGCAGTCTGTGATATTTGAGCTTTTTCTTGGACAACTTCTATCCTTTATTGGCTTGGTAGTTCAGAGGCCTCCTTAGTAGGGCTGGCGATCAGAATGTCGTCTGCATATTGAAGGAGGGTTTCCTTTTCCAGAGGTAGAACTTTTCGGTCTTTAGCTAAGCTTTCCCCAAAGATGGTGTGGGAATTTTTGAACCCTTGGGGCAAGACGGCCCGGAAGTATTGTTTTAGTTGTATGTTGAGTCCTGCCACTCACAAGCCAAAATTTCTTGTGACTCTGGGACTAATGGAATACAAAAGAAGGCATCATTGAAGACTAATACAGAATACCATGTCCTGGTGGTTGGTAGAATGACCAGCAGGGTGTAGGAATTAGGAGCAACTGGAGGTATATCCTTGGTGGCTTCACTGACTGTCTTGACATTCTTTACCAGGTCCCCAGCAGCCCATGGGGCTCTCGTGGTCAGGCCAATCCCAGGATATGGAGCTCTCCTGGGCAGGTACCCCACCCCCAACCCAGCCCATGGGGCTCTCGTGGTCAGGCCTCTCCCAGGATACAGAGCTACCCTTGCAGGTACCGTGGCAGGGCTGGGCACACAGGAACCATGCACATAGCCCTCATTGAAGAGCACCCCCATCTCACCTGTCGCTCAGAGCTGACACAGAGCACCTCAGAGCAGGACTTGAACTAACAAACAGCAGCTGCGACAGGTCTGTGACCCTGGGCATCACTCTGTGTGGCCTCCCTCCACCTGGTCTTCCAGAGACTTCCACTGCACCCAGGGCACCAGGCATCTGTCTCCAACCACCACCCACCCCCTCCTCTCCCTGACTCCTGGGTTCCTCTCATTAGGAGAGGGTTTTCTTGAAGTTGTCTCCCACTCATGGGCCAGATAAAATGATTAGAAAACAAGCCAAAGCTGCAGCCCCTTGTCTATCCTGACTCTCAGGAGCCCACACCTGTTCCTTGGACCTGGCCGGTTCAGCAAGTTCCATTTTCTGCAACTGTGAGCCCCTGAGGGGTGATGATTTGCTGACCTGGGCAGCCTTACCGTGCCGGCCAGCCCTCCCCAGGTGTGCCTGGGTTGAGATCAATATAAATACAACTCCAGGCAGCAAGAGCCCCTGCAGCTGTGCCTGACGCCATTTTCTCTGCCCTGTCAGCAGTCTCGGGGCTGGGCTGGTGGGAGGGAGTGAGAGGCCACGGCTTTGTGGGTGGCCCAGTGTGAGTGGGGCTCTGCTGGACTTTCTGCAGCAGTTGCCAGGCTGCCACCTGCTAAAGAAGAGGATGTGTCACCCATACCTGCTGCTGGAATTTCTCCCTGGGCAGAGGTGAGGAAGGAAAAAAGCAGTGGGGGCAGGGACAGGACGGGTATCTCAGGCAGGGAAATGGAAATCTTCCAGAAGAGCACCCAGGGCCAGGGCCATCCTGGCTGGCCTGCAGGCACCAAGTCAGCTGGCATGCTGTCACTCGTGTGGCTCCATGGCCCTTCCTCTAGGCTTTCAAGTCCTTGTATATATTCAGGTGTTTTACCTGGGAAGGGTGGGAACAGTTCAGCAGCAACTGGCCTGGGGCTCAGCTCACGTTAACTCACAGATGCCACAGCACGGTGCCCCAGCTTTGCAATGAGGACGCTTGTTGTGTGGGGGCTGCTGGCTGAATGGGAGACGATTCCCCACCACTGACCAACTTCAGAATTGTTTACAACTGGAGCAAGTGCCCTGATACGGTTTTCCTCTGTGTAACTGGTGGGTTCTGTTCTTTTTTTCTCTTTTTCGTTTTTGGTTCAAGGTAGATTTTATTCCTCTTTTTTGTATTTACAGATATAAGCATGGAAATAATTTATTCATATAAATACATGTATGTGAAGGGAATAATTGTTTTTTCTGTTTTGTTTGTTAAATTTTATTTCTTTTTAATTTTGAATTTTATTTTATATTTTTATACAGCAGGTTCTTATTGGTTATCTATTTTATACATATAAATGTTTACATGCCAATCCCAATCTCTCAACTCCTCCCACCACCACCCCCCCAAGAGCTTTCCCCCCTTGTTGTCCATACGTTTGTTGTCTACATCTGTTGCTCTATTTATGCCTTGCAAAACGGTTAATCTGTACAGTTTTTCTAGGTTTCACATATATGCATGAATATACAAGATTTGTTTTTCTCTTTCTGACTTACTTCACTCTGTATGACAGTCTCTAGATCCATCGACGTCTCTACAAATGACCCAATTTCATTCCTTTCATGGCTTAGTAATATTCCATTTTATATATGTACCACATCTTTATGCATTCGTCTGTCTGTGGGCATTTAGGTTGCTTCCATTACCTCCATATTGTAAATAGTGATGCAATGAACATTGCGGTGAATGTCTCTTTTTGATTTAAGGTTTTGTCTGGGTATATGTCCAGTACTGGGATTGCTGTATCATATGGTAATTCTATTATTAGTTTCTTAAGAAACTCCATATTGTTCTCCATAGTGACTGTATCAATTTATATTCCCAACAATAGTGGAAGCGGGTTCCTTTTCTCCACACCCTTTCCAGCATTTGTTGTTTGTAGATTTTCAGATGATGCCCATTCTAACAGATGTGAGGTGATACCTCATTGTTGAGTCCATTTCGTTGAGCAAGGGGTAGGTCTTGTCTATTACATATTTGGCTTATGGAACAGTATCTGTGCTAATTTCAAACTCTGGTTTTATGCAGCACCCCAACTCACCTTTCCCCTTAAGCAAGCTGGTTTTCTAAACTTGAGACCCTGTTCTGTTTTTTAATTCAGTTCATGTGTAGCCAAGTTTACATTCCGTGCATTAATGATACCTTATGATGTTTCTTTTTCTGTGTGACTTATTTCACTTAGAATCATCGTGCCTCAATCCACTCATTATGCTGGTACAGGCCTGGTGACACAGATTTCATTGCTGAGTGGTATTCTGTTGTACGTAAGTACCCCAACTTCTTTATCAATTATTTGTTCTCTGGGATATTTAACTTGAAACGTAGAAGAGGTTCCTGTAAACAGAGCCGTCCCAAATTTTGGGGTGGCTGTGTCTTTTTGATTTTAATTTCCCTAAGCTATAGGACCATAAGTGGAAATGCCCTAGACTCTGTTGCTTTGTTTTTCAGATGTATCAGGAAACACCATACACTTCTCCAGAGTGGCTGTTGGCAATTTACATCCCGCCCATCAGCATAACAAGGCTCCTTTTTCCCCATGGCCTGTCTTGCCTTTCTGGATTTTACACTTTTTTCAGATGGTCCTTTAGACCGGGGGGAAGTGACACTTCATAGTAGTTCGGATTTCCATTGCAAGCTTGCTTGGTTTGCCAAAAAGGGAGTATGTGTTTGTTCCTGAATATATTCAGGAACAAACTCATACGCCCTTTTTTGCCAAGTGCATCATTGTCGATGTTCTGCCTCTTTTCCTATGCTTTAAAGGCAAATCCAGTCTACCTCCTGAAATCGGTTTCCTGAAATTCTGCCCCGCTTTCAAGTCCTCTTCGCAGCCTTACTTCAATATATTTTTGGACGTTATCTGTCATTTATAACCCTGCAGGTTTGTGAATTACAGGGACCCTGAGCTCCTTTCTTCAACTCGCTTTCTTGTGAGCTGGCCGCAAACCCGCAAGACTGCTTCAGGCCCTAATCTGCTTCTGGCAGGGCACGATGAGCCTTTGGTTAATTCCTCTTTCTGGTGGGAAATGAGTGTTAAATATGCCCGTCCAGACACCTACCTCACTATCAACCCCTTGGTGATGTGGGTCCTCTGGTTTGTGGCCACCTTTGCTGGGTTCCTCACCTTTCGATGATGTGGCCCCACTAGTGTGAGGACACTCCTGCCTGGTTCTCATCCACGTGGTTATGTGGACCCCCTGGTGAGAGTCTGTTCCTGGCTGTGTTCCTCACCCTTCTGTGAGGGAGACCCTCTGCTGATAGGTCACTCCTGCATGGCTGGCACACATTGCCTTGGTGAAGTCAGCCGTGTGGTGGCAGTTGGAACGTGCTGGGAATCTCCTCCCCCCGGTGATGAGGGCCCTCTTGCGTCAGGCCCTAACTGCTGGGCTCACCAACTTTTCTTAGTGAGCCCAATGATGCTTGGGCACTCCTCTTAGAATCCCATCTCCATGGGGATGTGGACCTTCTGCTCTGAGGTCCCAACGGCTTGGTTGTTCGCATTTTCATGATGTGGGCTCTCTGGTGTTAGTTCACAGAGGCCTGGATCCCATAGCCTCTGTGCTCTTGGCCACCTGCTGAGAGGTTCCAACTGCTGGATTCCTCACTTTTTTAATTTTTTGGGCCCTCTGTTGTGAGGATCCTCCTGCCTGCCTCACTCCCAGCCCCTTCGTGATGTGTGTCGTCTGGTTTGAGGCCACATGAGCTGGATTCCTCACCTTTCGATGATGTGGGACCAATGGTCTTAGGAGACTCCTGCCTGGTTCACATCCCCTTGGTGATGTGGGCCCTCTGTTGAGAGTCTGATCCTGGCTGGGTCCCTCACCCATCTGTGAGGTGGGCCGTCTGCTGTGAGGTCACTCCTGCCTGGCTTGCTCACCTCGCCTTGTGGACATGAGCCCTCTGGTGGCACTTGGAGCCTGCTGGGAGCCTCCTCCCCTCAATGATGAGGGCCCTCTTGGGTCAGGCCCTAACTGCTGGGCTCCCCACATTTTGTGATGTGCGCCCAGTGGTGCGAGGACACTCCAGCCAGGTTCACATCCCCATTGGGATGTGGGACTTCTGCTCTGAGGTCCCAACGCCTGGGTTGCTCACAGTTTCATGATGGGGGCTCTCTGCTGTTAGTTCACACCTGCCTGCATCTCATAGCTTCTGTGCTCTCGGCCGCCTGCTGGGAAGTTCCAACTGCTGGATTCCTCACCTTTCTTATTCTTTGGGCCCTCTGTTTTTAGGCTACTCCTGCCTGCCTCACTCCCATTCCCTTTGTGATATGTGTCCTCTGATTTGAGGCCACATGTGCTGGGTTCCGCACCTTTTGATGATGTGGCCCCACTGGAGGGAAGACAGTCCTGACTGGTTCCCATCCCCTTGCTGATGTGGGCCCTCAGGTGAGAGTCTGATCCTGGCTGGGTTCCTCACCCTTCTGTGAGGTGGGCCCTCTGCTGTGAGGTCAATCATGCCTGTCTGGCACACGTCACCTTGGTGACGTGGGCCCTCTGGTGGCAGTTGGAGTGTGCTGGGATCCTCCTCCCCTCGGTGATTAGGGCCCTCTTGCCTTAGGCCATAACTGCTGGGCTCCCCACATTTTCTGATGTGCGCCAAGTGAGTGAGGACACTCTTGCCATGTTCCCATCCCCATGGGGATATGGGCCTTCTGCTCTGAGGTCAAAACGGCTGGCTTGCTCACAGTACCATGATGTGGGCCCTCTGCTGTGAGTTCACTCTGGCAAGGATCCCTTATCATCGGTGCTCTGAGCTGCCTGCTGGGAGGTTCCAACTGCTGGATTCGTCAACTTTTTTATTCTATGTGCCCTCTGTTGTGAGGCTCCTCCTGCCTGCCTCACTGCCAGCCCCTTGGTGATGACTGTCCTATGGCTTGAGGCCACATGTGCTGCGTTCCTCACCTTTCGATGATGTGGCCCCACTTGTGTGAGGACACTCCTGCCTGGTTCCCATCCCCTTGGTGAGGTGGGCCCTCTGGCGAGAGTCTAATCCTGGCTGGGTTCCTCAACGTTCTGTGAGGTAGGCCCTCTGCTGTGAGGTCACTCCTGCCTGGCTGGCACACATCACCTTGGAGACATGAGCCCTCTGGTGGCAGTTGGAGCATGCAGGGTGACTCCTCCTCTCGGTGATGACGGCCCTCTGGCGTCAGGCCCTAAATGGTGGGCTCCCCACATTTTCTGATGTGCGCCCAGTGGTGCGAGGACACTCCAGCCAGGTTCCCATTCCCATGGGGATGTGGGCCTTCTGGGCTGAGGTCCCAACACCTGGGTTGCTCACAGTTTTATGATGTGGGCCCTCTGCTGTGAGTTCACTGCAGCCTGGATCCCATAGCCTCGGTGTTCTGAGCCGCCTGCTGGAAGGTCTAAATGCTGGAATCCTCACGTTTTTTATATTATGTGCCCTGTGTTGTGAGGCTACTCCTGCCTGCCTCACTCCAAGGCCCTTGGTGATGTGGGTCCTCTGGTTTGAGGACACATGTGCTGGGTTCCTCACCTTAAGATGATGAGACCCCACTGGTGTGAGGATAATCCTGACTGGTTCCCATCCCCTTTGTGATGTGGGCCCTCTGGTGAGAGTCTGATCCTGGCTGGGTTCCTCACCCATCTGTGAGGTGGGCCCTCTACTATCAGGTAACTCTTGCCTGGCTTGCTCACCTCGCCTTGTCGACATGAGCCCTCTAGTGGCACTTGGACCCTGCTGGGAGCCTCCTCACCTCTGTGATGAAGGCCCTATGACATCAGGCCCTAACTGCTGGGCTCCCCAACTTTTCTTAGTGAGCCCAGTGATGCTCGGGCACTCCTCTTAGGTTCCCATCTCCATGGGGATGTGGGCTTTCTGCTCTGAAATTCCAACGGCTGGGTTGATCACAATTTCATGATGTGGGCTCTCTGGTGTTAGTTTACTGTGGCTTGGATCCCATAGCCTCTGTGCTCTTGGCCGCCTGCTGGGAGGTTCCAACTGCTCGAATCCTCAACTTTTGTATTCTATGGGTCCTGTGTTGTGATGCTCCTCCTGCCTGCCTCACTCGCAACCCCTTCGTGATGTGGGTCCTCTGGTTTGAGGTCACATGTGCTGGGTTCCTCACCTTTCAATGATGTGGCCCCACTGGTGTGAGGACACTCCTGCCTGGTTCCCATCCCCTTGGTGATGTGGGCCTTCTGGTGACAGTCTTATCCTGGCTGGGTTCCTCACTCTTCTGTGAGGTAGGCCCTCTGCTGTGAGGTCAATCCTGCCTGACTTGCACACATCACCTTGGTGACGTTGACCCTCTGTTGGCACATGGAACCTGCCTGGAGCCTCCTGCCCTCGGTGATGAGGGCCCTCTAGCATCAGGCCCTAACTCCTGGGCTCCCCACGTTTTCTGATGTGACCTCAGTGATGCCAGGACACTCCTGTCAGGTTCCCATCCCCATGGGGATGTGGGCTTTCTGCTCTGAGGTCCCAACGCCTGGGTTGCTCACAGTTTCATGATGTGGCCTCTCTGGTGTTAGTTCACTCCTGCCTGCATCCCATAGCTTCTGTGCTCTCGGTCGCCTGCTGGGAGGTTCCAAATGCTGGATTCCTCACCTTTTTTATTCTTTGGGCCCTCTCTTTTTAGGCTACTCCTACCTGCCTCACTCCCATCCCTTTTGTGATGTATGTCCTCTGATATGAGGCCACATGTGCTGGGTTCCTCACCTTTCGATGATGTGGCCCCACTGGTGGGAGGACAGTCCTGACTGGTTCCCATCCCCTTGGTGTTGTGGGTCCTCTGGTGAGAGTCTCATCCTGCCTCAGTTCCTCACCCTTCTGTGAGATAGGCCCTCTGCTGTGAGGTCACTACTGCCTGGCTGGCGCATGCCACCTTGTAGACGTGGGCCCTCTGTTGGCAGTTGGAACCTGCTGGGAGTCTCCTCCCCTCAGTTATGAGGGCCTCCTGGCGTCAGGCCCTAACTGCTGGGTTCCTAACATTTTCTGATATGTGCTAAGTGGTGCGAAGCCACTCCTGCCAGGTTCCCATCCCAATGGGGATGTGGGCCTTCTGTTCTGAAGTCCCAACGGCTGGGCTGCTCACAGGTTCATGATGTGGGCCCTCTGCTGTGAGTTCACTGCGGCCTGGATCCCATAGCCTCGGTGCTCTGGGCCACTTGCTGGGAGGTTCCAACTGCTGGATTCCTCAACTTTTATATTCTATGGACCCTGTGTTGTGAGGCCGGTCCTGCCAGCCTCATTCCGAACCCCTTGGTGATGTGGTTCCTCTGGTTTGAGGACACATGTGCTGGGATCCTCACCTTTCGATGATGTTGTCCCACTGGTGTGGGGACACTCCTGCCTGGTTCCCATCCCCTTGGTGATGTGGGCCCTCTGGTGAGAGTCTGATCCTGGCTGTGTTCCTCACCCTTCTGTGAGGTGGGCCCTCTGCTGTGAGGTCACTCCTGCCAGGCTGGCACACATCGCCTTGGCGACGTTGGCCCTCTGGTGGCAGCTGGAGCCTGCTGGGAGCCTCCTCCTCTCGGTGATGAGTGCCCTCTAGCGTCAGGCCCTAACTTCTGAGCACCCCACGTTTTCTGATGTGAGCCCAGTGATGCCAGGACACTCCTGTCATGTTCCCATCACCATGGGGATGTGGGCCTTCTGCTCTGAGGTCCCAATGTCTGGGTTGCTCACAGTTTCATGATGTGGGCTGTCTGGTGTTAGTTCACTCCGACCTGGATCCCCTAGCCTCTGTGCTCTGGGCCGCCTGCTGGGAGGTTCCAACTGCTGGATTCCTCACCTTTCTTATTTTTGGGCCCTCTGTTATGAGGCTCCTCCTGCCTGCCTCACTCCCAGTCCCTTGGTGATGGTTGTCCTATGGTTTGAAGCCACATGTTCTGGGTTCCTCACCTTTAGATGATGTGGCCCTACTCATGTGAGGAAACTCCTGCCTGGTTCCAATCCATTTGGTGATGTGGGCCCTCTGCTGCGAGTCTGATCCTGACTGGGTTCGTCACACTTCTCTGAGGTGGGCCCTCTGCTGTGAGGTCATTCGTGCCTGGTTGGCACACATTGCCTTGGTGACATCAGCCCTCTGGTGGCAGTTGGAACCTGCTGGGAGCCTCCTTCCATTGGTGATGAGGGTCCTCTGGCATCAGGCCCTAACTGCTGGTCGCCCAAAATTTTCTGATACGTTCTCAGTGGTGCGAGGACACTCCTACCAGATTTCCATCCCCATGGTGATGTGGGCCTCCTGCTCTGAGGTCCCAATGGCTGGGTTGCTCAGTTTCATGACATGGGCTCTCTTCTGTGAGTTCACTGTGGCCTGGAACCCATAGCCTCGGTGCTCTGGGCCGCCTGCTGGGAGGTTCCAACTGCTGGATTCCTCACTTTTTTATTCTATGGGCCCAGTGTTGTGAGGCTACTCCAGCATGCCTCACTCCGAGGCCCTTGGGGATGTGGGTCCTCTGGTTTGAGGACACATGTGCTGAGTACCTCACCTTTCGATGATGTGGCCCCACTGGTGTGAAGACACTCCTGCCTGTTTCCCATCCCCTTGGTGATGTGGGCCCTCTGGTGAGAGTCTGATGTTGGCTGGGTTTCTCACCCTTCTGTGAGGTGGAACCTCTGCTGTGAGGTAACTCCTGCCTGGCTTGCTCACGTTGCCTTGGCTTGGATTTGAGTCCACTTCGTTGAGCAAGGAGTAGCTCTGGTCTATTACATATTTGGCTTATGGAACGGTATCTGTGCTAATTTCAATCTCTGGTTTTATGCAGCACCCCAACTCACCTTTCCCCTTAAGCAAGCATAAGTTGGTTTTCTATATTTGAGACCCTGTTCTGTTTTGTAATTCAGTTCCTGTGTAGCCAAGTTTACATTCCGTGTAGTAGTGATTTCTTATGATGTGTCTTTTTCTGTGTGACTTATTTCACTTAGAATCATCGTACCTGAATCCACTCATTATGCTGCTACGGGCCTGATGACATAGATTTCATTGCAGAGTGATATTGCATTGTACGTAAGTACCACAACTTCTTTATCCATTTTTCGCTTTCTGTGATATTGAACTTGTACCATAAATGAGGTTCTTGTAAACAGAGCCATCCCAAACTTTGGGGTAGCTGTGTCTTTTTGATTTTAATTTCCCTAAGCTATAGGACCATAAGTGGAAGTGCCCTAGGCTCTGTTGCTTTGTTTTTTAGATGTTTCAGGAAACACCATACACTTCTCCAGAGTGGCTGTTGGCAATTTACATCCCGCCCTTCAGCATAACAAGGCTCCAAGTTCTCCATGGCCTGTCCTGCCTTTCTAGATTTTACACTTTTTTCAGATGGCCCTTTTGACCGGGGGGAAGTGAGACTTCATTTTAGTGCAGATTTCCTTTGCAAGCTTGCTTGGTTGGCCAGAAAGGGCGTATGCGTTTTTTCCTGAATATATTCAGGAAAAAACGCATACACCCTTTTGGGCCAAGTGCATCATTGTGGACGTTCTGCCTCTTTTCCTATGCTTTACATGCAATTTCAGTCTACCTCCTGAAATTGGTTTCCTGCAATTCTGCCCCACTTTCAAGTCCTCTTGGCAGCCTTACTTCAATGTATTTTTGGACGATAGCTGTCATTTATAACTCTGCAGGTTTGTGAATGACAGTGCCCCTTAGCTCCTTTCTTCAACTCGCTTTCTTGTGAGCTGGCCGCAACACCGCAGGATTGCTTCAGGCCCTAGTGTGGTTCCGGTACGGCATGCTGAGCCTTTGGTTAATTCCTCTTCCTGGTGGGAAATGAGAGTTAAATTTGCCCGTCCAGACACCTCCAGCTAGTCTCTCATTGGTCTCCCTATTCCTGTTCATTTTCCGCAGAAATTGCAAACTGGGCCAAACAGGAGGTTAAAGGCACTGAGTCTCCAAGTGGGGAGAGTGTTAGTAAAGCGTCTGGAAAGTTGCACCCGAGTACCAGGGGACGAAAACTGAGACACATTTGAAAATGTTTCCCGATCACACGGTGGATCATACTCTGGGTTCCACATGCATGTTTTAGCTGAAGGAAGAATCCCTTAAACCTGCAGAGTTGAGACCCATGGAATGGGTACCATGTAATATGTCTTCAAAGGGTCTGCATTTGCTCACCGAACCTCACCAATCTTATCACTGCTGCGTTTATGCCGCTGTACACACGCTTGATTCTCTTTCGGAGACATATAAATCCATAGGTTTTAAGATTCTTACTAGTCAGGTATATTCTTAGGCGTTTAATATGGGGTGTTGTGTCCACTTCGTTGAGCAAGGAGTAGCTCTTGTCTATTACATATTTGGCTTATGGAACGGTATCTGTTCTAATTTCAATCTCTGATTTTATGCAGCACCCCAACTCACCTTTCCCCTTAAGCAAGCAAAAGTTGGTTTTCTACATTTGAGACCCTGTTCTGTTTTGTAATTCAGTTCCTCTGTAGCCAAGTTTACATTCCGTGTATTAGGGATATCTTATGATGCTTCTTTTTCTGTGTGAATTATTTCACTTAGAATCATCGTAGCTGAATCCACTCATTATGCTGCTATGGGCCTGATGACATAGATTTCATTGCTGAGTGATATTGCATTGTACGTAAGTACCACAACTTCTTTATCCATTTTTTGCTTTCTGCGATATTGAACTCGTACCGTAAACGAGGTTCTTGTAAACAGAGCCGTCCCAAACTTTGGGGTGGCTGTGTCTTTTTGATTTTAATTTCTCTAAGCTATTGGACCATAAGTGGAAGTGCCCTAGGCTCTGTTGCTTTGTTTTTTAGATGTTTCAGGAAACACCATACACTTCTCCAGAGTGGCTGTTGGCAATTTATATCCCACCCATCAGCATGACAAGGCTCCCAGTTCTCCATGGCCTGTCCTGCCTTTCTGGATTTTACACTTTTTTCAGATGGCCCTTTTGACCGGGGGGCAGTGAGACTTCATTGTAGTGCATATTTCCTTTGCAAGCTTGCTTGGTTGGCCAAAAAGGGTGTATGCGTTTTCTCCTGAATATATTCAGGAAAAAACGCATATGCCCTTTTTGGCCAAGTGCATCATTGTGGACGTTCTGCCTCTTTTCCTATGCTTTACATGCAATTCCAGTCTACCTCCAGAAATCGGTTTCCTGCAATTCTGCCCCGCTTTCAAGTCCTCTTGGCAGCCTTACTTCAATATATTTTTGGACGATAGCTGTCATTTATAACTCTGCAGGTTTGTGAATGACAGTGCCCCTGAGCTCCTTTCTTCAACTTGATTTCTTGTCAGCTGGCCGCAACACCGCAGGATTGCTTCAGGCCCTAGTGTGGTTCCGGCATGGCATGCTGAGCCTTTGGTTAATTCCTCTTCCTGGTGGGAAATGAGAGTTAAATTTGGCCGTCCAGACACCTCCAGCTAGTCTCTCATTGGTTCTCCCTATTCCTGTTCATTTTCCGCAGAAATTGCAAACTGGGCCAAACAGGAGGTTAAAGGCACTGACTCTCCAAGTGGGGAGAGGTTTAGTAAAGCGTCTGGAAAGTTGCACCCGAGTACCAGGGGACGAAAACTGAGACATATTTGAACACATTTCCCGATCACACGGTGGATCATACTCTGGGTTCCACATGCATGTTTTAGCTGAAGGAAGAATCCCTTAAACCTGGACAGTTGAGACCCATGGAATGGTACCATGCAATATGACTTCAAAGGGTCTGCATTTGCTCACCGAACCTCACCAATCCTATCACTGCTGCGTTTATGCCACTGTACACACGCTGGATTCTCTTTCAGAGACATATAAATCCATAGGTTTTCAGATTCTTACTAGTCATGTATATTCTTAGGCGTTTAATATGGGGTGTTGAGTCCACTTCGTTGAGCAAGATTAGCTCTTGTCTATTACATATTTGGCTTATGGAATGGTATCTGTGCTAATTTCAATCTGTGGTTTTATGCAGCACCCCAACTCACCTTTCCCCTTAAGCAAGCATAAGTTGGTTTTCTACATTTGAGACCCTGTTCTGTTTTGTAATTCAGTTCCTGTGTAGCCAAGTTTACATTCCGTGTATTAGTGATATCTTATGATGTTTCTTTTTCTGTGTGACTTATTTCACTTAGAATCATCGTACCTGAATCCACTCATTATGCTGCTACGGGCCTGATGACACAGATTTCATTGCTGAGTGATATTGCATTGTACGTAAGTACCACAAATTCTTTTTCCATTTTTCGCTTTCTGCGATATTGAACTTGTACCGTAAACGAGGTTCTTGTAAACAGAGCTGTTCCAAACTTTGGGGTGGCTGTGTCTTTTTGATTTTAATTTCCCTAAGGTATAGGACCATAAGGGGCAGTGCCCTACGCTCTGTTGCTTTGTTTTTTATATGTTTCAGGAAACACCATACACTTCTCCAGAGTGGCTGTTGGCAATTTACATCCCACCCATCAGCATAACAAGGCTCCCAGTTCTCCATGGCCTGTCCTGCCTTTCTGGATTTTACACTTTTTTCAGATGGCCCTTTTGACCGGGGGAAAGTGAGACTACATTGTAGTGCAGATTTCTTTGGAAGCTTGCTTGGTTGGCCAAAAAGGGCATATGTGTTTTTTCCTGAATATATTCAGGAAAAAACGCATATGCCCTTTTTGGCCAAGTGCATCATTGTGGACCTTCTGCCTATTTTCCTATGCTTTACATGCAATTCCAGTCTACCTCCTGAAATTGGTTTCCTGCAATTCTGCCCCGCATTCAAGTCCTCTTGGCAGCCTTACTTCAATATATTTTTGGACGATAGCTGTCATTTATAACTCTGCAGGTTTGTGAATGACAGTGCCCCTGAGCTCCTTTCTTCAACTTGATTTCTTGTCAGCTGGCCGCAACACCGCAGGATTGCTTCAGGCCCTAGTGTGTTTCCGGCACGGCATGCTGAGCTTTTCGTTAATTCCTCTTCGTGGTGGGAAATGAGAGTTAAATTTGCCCGTCCAGACACCTCTAGCTAGTCTCTCATTGGTTCTCCCTATTCCTGTTCATTTTCCGCAGAAGTTCCAAACTGGGCCAAACAGGAGGTTAAAGACACTGACTCTCCAAGTGTGGAGAGTGTTAGTAAAGCATCTGGAATGTTGCACCCGAGTACCAGGGCACGAAAACTGAGACACATTTGAACACGTTTCCCGATCACATGGTGGATCATACTCTGGGTTCCACATGCATGTTTTAGCTGAAGGAAGAATCCCTTAAACCTGGAGAGTTGAGATCCATGGAATGGGTACCATGCAATATGACTTTAAAGGGTCTGCATTTGCTCACCGAACATCACCGATCCTATCACTGCTGCGTTTATGCCGCTGTACACACACTTGATTCTCTTTCGGAGACATATAAATCAATAGGTTTTAAGATTCTTACTAGTCAGGTATATTCTTAGGCGTTTAATATGGGGTGTTGTGTCCACTTCGTTGAGCAAGGAGTAGCTCTTGTCTATTACATATTTGGCTTATGGAATGGTATCTGTTCTAATTTCAATCTCTGATTTTATGCAGCACCCCAACTCACCTTTCCCCTTAAGCAAGCGTAAGTTGGTTTTCTACATTTGAGACCCTGTTCTGTTTTGTAATTCAGTACCTGTGTAGCCAAGTTTACGTTCCGTGTATTAGGGATATCTCATGATGTTTCTTTTTCTGTGTGACTTATTTCACTTAGAATCATCGTAGCTGAATCCACTCATTATGCTGCTACGGGCCTGATGACATAGATTTCATTGCTGAGTGATATTGCATTGTACGTAAGTACCACAACTTCTTTATCCATTTTTCGCTTTCTGCCATATTGAACTTGTACCGTAAACGAGGTTCTTGTAAACAGAGCCGTCCCAAACTTTGGGGTGGCTGTGTCTTTTTGATTTTAATTTCCCTAAGCTTTGGACCATAAGTGGAAGTGCCCTAGGCTCTGTTGCTTTGTTTTTTAGATGTTTCAGGAAACAGCATACACTTCTCCAGAGTGGCTGTTGGCAATTTACATCCCGCCCATCAGCATAACAAGGCTCCCAGTTCTCCATGGCCTGTCCTGCCTTTCTGTATTTTACACTTTTTTCAGATGGCCCTTTTGACCGGGGGGCAGTGAGACTTCATTGTAGTGCAGATTTCCTTTGCAAGCTTGCTTGGTTGGCCAAAAAGGGCGTATGCGTTTTCTCCTGAATATATTTAGGAAAAACCGCATATGCCCTTTTTGGCCAAGTGCATCATTGTGGACGTTCTGCCTCTTTTCCTATGCTTTACATGCAATTCCAGTCTACCTCCAGAAATCGGTTTCCTGCAATTCTGCCCCGCTTTCAAGTCCTCTTGGCAGCCTTACTTCAATATATTTTTGGACGATAGCTGTCATTTATTACTCTGCAGGTTTGTGAATGACAGTGCCCCTGAGCTTCTTTCTTCAACTCGCTTTCTTGTGAGCTGGCCGCAACACCGCAGGATTGCTTCAGGCCCTAGTGTGGTTCCGGCACGGCATGCTGAGCCTTTGGTTAATTCCTCTTCCTGGTGGGAAATGAGAGTTAAATTTGGCCGTCCAGACACCTCCAGCTACTCTCTCATTGGTTCTCCCTATTCCTGTTCATTTTCCGCAGAAATTGGAAACTGGGCCAAACAGGAGGTTAAAGGCACTGACTCTCCAAGTGGGGAGAGGTTTAGTAAACCATCTGGAAAGTTGCACCCGAGTACCAGGGGACGAAAACTGAGACATATTTGAACACATTTCCCGATCACACGGTGGATCATACTCTGGGTTCCACATGCATGTTTTAGCTGAAGGAAGAATCCCTTAAACCTGGAGAGTTGAGACCCATGGAATGGGTACCATGCAATATGACTTCAAAGGGTCTGCATTTGCTCACCGAACCTCACCAATCCTATCACTGCTGCATTTATGCCGCTGTACACACGCTTGATTCTCTTTCGGAGACGTATAAATCCATAGGTTTTAAGATTCTTACTAGTCAGGTATATTTTTAGGCGTTTAATATGGGGTGTTGTGTCCACTTCGTTGAGCAAGGAGTAGCTCTGGTCTATTACATATTTGGCTTATGGAATGGTATCTGTGCTAATTTCAATCTCTGGTTTTATGCATCACCCCAACTCACCTTTCCCCTTAAGGAAGCATAAGTTGGTTTTCTACATTTGAGACCCTGTTCTGTTTTGTAATTCAGTTCCTGTGTAGCCAAGTTTACATTCTGTGTATTAGTGATATCTTATGATGTTTCTTTTTCTGTGTGACTTATTTCCCTTAGAATCATCGTAGCTGAATCCACTCATTATGCTGCTACGAGCCTGATGACATAGATTTCATTGCTGAGTGATATTGCATTGTACGTAAGTACCACAACTTCTTTATCCATTTTTCGCTTTCTGTGATATTGAACTTGTACCGTAAATGAGGTTCTTGTAAACAGAGCCGTCCCAAACTTTGGGGTGGCTGTGTCTTTTTATTTTAATTTCTCTAAGCTATAGGTCCATAAGTGGAAGTGCCCTAGGCTGTGTTGCTTTGTTTTAAGATGTTTCAGGAAACACCATACAGTTCTGCAGAGTGGCTGTTGGCAAATTGCATCCCGCCCATCAGCATAACAAGGCTCCCAGTTCTCCATGGCCTGTCCTGCCTTTCTGGATTTTACACTTTTCTCAGATGGCCCTTTTGACCCGGGGGAAGTGAGACTTCATTGTAGTGCAGATTTCCTTTTCAAGCTTGCTTGGTTGGCTAAAAAGTACGTTTGCGTTTTTGCCTGAATATATTCAGGAAAAGACGCATATGCACTTTTTGGCCAAGTGCATCATTGTGGACGTTCTGCCTCTTTTCCTATGCTTTAAATGCAATTCCAGTCTACCTCCTGAAATCGGTTTCCTGCAATTCTGCCCCGCTTTCAAGTCCTCTTGGCAGCCTTACTTCAATATATTTTTGGACGATAGCTGTCATTTATAACTCTGCAGGTTTGTGAATGACAGTGCCCCTGAGCTCCTTTCTTCAACTCGCTTTCTTGTGAGCTGGCCGCAACCCCGCAGGATTGCTTCAGGCCCTAGTGTGGTTCTGGCATGGCACGCTGAGCCTTTGGTTAATTCCTCTTCCTGGTGGGAAATGAGAGTTAAATTTGCCCGTCCAGACACCTCCAGCTAGTCTCTCATTGGTTTTCCTTATTGCTGTTCATCTTCAGCAGAAATTGCAAACTGGGCCAAACAGGAGGTTAAAGGCACTGAGTCTCCAAGTGGGGAGAGTGTTAGTAAAGCATCTGGAATGTTGCACCCGAGTACCAGGGGACGAAAACTGAGACACATTTGAACACGTTTCCCGATTACACGGTAGATCATATTCTGGATTCCACATGCATGTTTTAGGTAAAGGAAGCATCCCTTAAACATGGAGAGTTGAGACCCATGGAATGGGTACCATGCAATATGACGTCAAAGGGTCTGTATTTGCTCACCGAACCTCACCAATCATATCACTGCTGCGTTTATGCCGCTGTACACACGCTTGATTCTCTTTCGGAGACATATAAATCCATAGGTTTTAAGATTCTTACTAGTCAGGTATATTCTTAGGCGTTTAATATGGGGTGTTGTGTCCACTTCGTTGAGCAAGGAGTAGCTCTTGTCTATTACATATTTGGCTTATGGAGCGGTATCTGTGCCAATTTCAATCTCTGGTTTTATGCAGCACTCCAACTCACCTTTCCCCTTAAGCAAGCATAAGTTGGTTTTCTATATTTGAGACCCTGTTCTGTTTTGTAATTCAGTTCCTGTGTAGCCAAGTTTACATTCCGTGTAGTAGTGATATCTTATGATGTTTCTTTTTCTCTGTGACTTATTTCATTTAGAATCATCGTACCTGAATCCACTCATTATGCTGCTACGGGCCTGATTACATAGATTTCATTGCTGAGTGATATTTCATTGTACGTATGTACCACAACTTCTTTATCCATTTTTTGCTTTCTCTGATATTGAACTTGTACCGTAAACCAGGTTCTTGTAAACAGAGCCGTCCCAAACTTTGGGGTGGCTGTGTCTTTTTGATTTTAATTTCCCTAAGCTATAGGACCATAAGTGGAAGTGCCCTAGGCTCTGTTGCTTTGTTTTTTGGATGTTTCAGGAAACACCATACACTTCTCCAGAGTGGCTGTTGGCAATTTACATCCCGCCCATCAGCATAACAAGGCTCCCAGTTCTCCATGGCCTGTCCTGCCTTTCTGGATTTTACACTTTTTTCAGATGACCCTTTTGACCGGGGGGCAGTGAGACTTCATTGTAGTGCAGATTTCCTTTGCAAGCTTGCTTGGTTGGCCAAAAAGGGCGTATGCGTTTTCTCCTGAATATATTTAGGAAAAACCGCATATGCCCTTTTTGGCCAAGTGCATCATTGTGGACGTTCTGCCTCTTTTCCTATGCTTTACATGCAATTCCAGTCTACCTCCAGAAATCGGTTTCCTGCAATTCTGCCCCGCTTTCAAGTCCTCTTGGCAGCCTTACTTCAATATATTTTTGGACGATAGCTGTCATTTATAACTCTGCAGGTTTGTGAATGACAGTGCCCCTGAGCTTCTTTCTTCAACTCGCTTTCTTGTGAGCTGGCCGCAACACCGCAGGATTGCTTCAGGCCCTAGTGTGGTTCCGGCACGGCATGCTGAGCCTTTGGTTAATTCCTCTTCCTGGTGGGAAATGAGAGTTAAATTTGGCCGTCCAGACACCTCCAGCTACTCTCTCATTGGTTCTCCCTATTCCTGTTCATTTTCCGCAGAAATTGCAAACTGGGCCAAACAGGAGGTTAAAGGCACTGACTCTCCAAGTGGGGAGAGGTTTAGTAAACCATCTGGAAAGTTGCACCCGAGTACCAGGGGACGAAAACTGAGACATATTTGAACACATTTCCCGATCACACGGTGGATCATACTCTGGGTTCCACATGCATGTTTTAGCTGAAGGAAGAATCCCTTAAGCCTGGAGAGTTGAGACCCATGGAATGGGTACCATGGAATATGACTTCAAAGGGTCTGCATTTGCTCACCGAACCTCACCAATCCTATCACTGCTGCATTTATGCCGCTGTACACACGCTTGATTCTCTTTCGGAGACGTATAAATCCATAGGTTTTAAGATTCTTACTAGTCAGGTATATTTTTAGGCGTTTAATATGGGGTGTTGTGTCCACTTCGTTGAGCAAGGAGTAGCTCTTGTCTATTACATATTTGGCTTATGGAATGGTATCTGTGCTAATTTCAATCTCTGGTTTTATGCATCACCCCAACTCACCTTTCCCCTTAAGGAAGCATAAGTTGGTTTTCTACATTTGAGACCCTGTTCTGTTTTGTAATTCAGTTCCTGTGTAGCCAAGTTTACATTCTGTGTATTAGTGATATCTTATGATGTTTCTTTTTCTGTGTGACTTATTTCCCTTAGAATCATCGTAGCTGAATCCACTCATTATGCTGCTACGAGCCTGATGACATAGATTTCATTGCTGAGTGATATTGCATTGTACGTAAGTACCACAACTTCTTTATCCATTTTTCGCTTTCTGTGATATTGAACTTGTACTGCAAACGAGGTTCTTGTAAACAGAGCCGTCCCAAACTTTGGGGTGGCTGTGTCTTTTTATTTTAATTTCTCTAAGCTATAGGTCCATAAGTGGAAGTGCCCTAGGCTGTGTTGCTTTGTTTTAAGATGTTTCAGGAAACACCATACACTTCTGCAGAGTGGCTGTTGGCAAATTGCATCCCGCCCATCAGCATAACAAGGCTCCCAGTTCTCCATGGCCTGTCCTGCCTTTCTGGATTTTACACTTTTCTCAGATGGCCCTTTTGACCCGGGGGAAGTGAGACTTCATTGTAGTGCAGATTTCCTTTTCAAGCTTGCTTGGTTGGCTAAAAAGTACGTATGCGTTTTTGCCTGAATATATTCAGGAAAAGACGCATATGCACTTTTTGGCCAAGTGCATCATTGTGGACGTTCTGCCTCTTTTCCTATGCTTTAAATGCAATTCCAGTCTACCTCCTGAAATCGGTTTCCTGCAATTCTGCCCCGCTTTCAAGTCCTCTTGGCAGCCTTACTTCAATATATTTTTGGACGATAGCTGTCATTTATAACTCTGCAGGTTTGTGAATGACAGTGCCCCTGAGCTCCTTTCTTCAACTCGATTTCTTGTGAGCTGGCCGCAACCCCGCAGGATTGCTTCAGGCCCTAGTGTGGTTCTGGCATGGCACGCTGAGCCTTTGGTTAATTCCTCTTCCTGGTGGGAAATGAGAGTTAAATTTGCCCGTCCAGACACCTCCAGCTAGTCTCTCATTGGTTTTCCTTATTGCTGTTCATCTTCAGCAGAAATTGCAAACTGGGCCAAACAGGAGGTTAAAGGCACTGAGTCTCCAAGTGGGGAGAGTGTTAGTAAAGCATCTGGAATGTTGCACCCGAGTACCAGGGGACGAAAACTGAGACACATTTGAACACGTTTCCCGATTACACGGTAGATCATATTCTGGATTCCACATGCATGTTTTAGGTAAAGGAAGCATCCCTTAAACATGGAGAGTTGAGACCCATGGAATGGGTACCATGCAATATGACGTCAAAGGGTCTGTATTTGCTCACCGAACCTCACCAATCATATCACTGCTGCGTTTATGCCGCTGTACACACGCTTGATTCTCTTTCGGAGACATATAAATCCATAGGTTTTAAGATTCTTACTAGTCAGGTATATTCTTAGGCGTTTAATATGGGGTGTTGTGTCCACTTCGTTGAGCAAGGAGTAGCTCTTGTCTATTACATATTTGGCTTATGGAATGGTATCTGTGCCAATTTCAATCTCTGGTTTTATGCAGCACTCCAACTCACCTTTCCCCTTAAGCAAGCATAAGTTGGTTTTCTATATTTGAGACCCTGTTCTGTTTTGTAATTCAGTTCCTGTGTAGCCAAGTTTACATTCCGTGTAGTAGTGATATCTTATGATGTTTCTTTTTCTCTGTGACTTATTTCATTTAGAATCATCGTACCTGAATCCACTCATTATGCTGCTACGGGCCTGATGACATAGATTTCATTGCTGAGTGATATTTCATTGTACGTATGTACCACAACTTCTTTATCCATTTTTTGCTTTCTCTGATATTGAACTTGTACCGTAAACCAGGTTCTTGTAAACAGAGCCGTCCCAAACTTTGGGGTGGCTGTGTCTTTTTGATTTTAATTTCCCTAAGCTATAGGACCATAAGTGGAAGTGCCCTAGGCTCTGTTGCTTTGTTTTTTGGATGTTTCAGGAAACACCATACACTTCTCCAGAGTGGCTGTTGGCAATTTACATCCCGCCCATCAGCATAACAAGGCTCCCAGTTCTCCATGGCCTGTCCTGCCTTTCTGGATTTTACACTTTTTTCAGATGACCCTTTTGACCGGGGGGCAGTGAGACTTCATTGTAGTGCAGATTTCCTTTGCAAGCTTGCTTGGTTGGCCAAAAAGGGCGTATGCGTTTTTTCCTGAATATATTTAGGAGAAAACGCATACGCCCTTTTTGGCCCTGTGCATCATTGTGGACGTTCTGCCTTTTTCCTATGCTTTACATGCAATTCCAGTCTACCTCCTGAAATCGGTTTCCGGCAATTCTGCTCCGCTTTCAAGTCCTCTTGGCAGCCTTACTTCAATATATTTTTGGATGATAGCTGTCATTTATAATTCTGCAGGTTTGTGAATTACACTGCCCCTGAGCTCCTTTCTTCAACTCGCTTTCTTGTGAGCTGACCGCAACACCGCAGGATTGCTTCAGGCCCTAGTGTGGTTCCCGCATGGCACGCTGAGCCTTTGCTTAATTCCTCTTCCTGGTGGGAAATGAGAGTTAAATTTGCCCGTCCAGACACCTCCAGCTAGTCTCTCATTGGTTCTCCCTATTCCTGTTCATCTTACGCAGAAATTGCAAACTGGGTCAAACAGGAGGTTAAAGGCACTGACTCTCCAAGTGGGGAGAGTGTTAGTAAAGCGTCTGGAATGTTGCACCCGAGTTCCAGGGAACGAAAACTGAGAAACATTTGAACACGTTTCCCGATCACACGGTGGATCATACTCTGGGTTCCACATGCATGTTTTAGCTGAAGGAAGAATCCCTTAAACCTGGAGAGTTGAGACCCATGGAATGGGTACCATGCGATATGACTTCAAAGGGTCTGCATTTGCTCACCGAACCTCACCAATCCTATCACTGCTGCGTTTATGCCGCTGTACACACGCTTGATTCTCTTTCGGAGACATATAAATCCATAGGTTTTAAGATTCTTACTAGTCAGGTATATTCTTAGGCATTTAATTTGGGGATTTGAGTCCACTTCGTTGAGCAAGGAGTAGCTCTGGTCTATTACATATTTGGCTTATGGAACGGTATCTGTGCTAATTTCAATCTCTGGTTTTATGCAGCACCCCAACTCACCTTTCCCCTTAAGCAAGCATAAGTTGGTTTTCTATATTTGAGACCCTGTTCTGTTTTGTAATTCAGTTCCTGTGTAGCCAAGTTTACATTCCGTGTAGTAGTGATATCTTATGATGTTTCTTTTTCTCTGTGACTTATTTCACTTAGAATCATCATACCTGAATCCACTCATTATGCTGCTGCGGGCCTGATTACATAGATTTCATTGCTGAGTGATATTGCATTGTACGTAAGTACCACAACTTCTTTATCCATTTTTCGCTTTCTGCGATATTGAACTTGTACCGTAAACGAGGTTCTTGTAAACAGAGCTATCACAAACTTTGGGGTGGCTGTGTGTTTTTGATTTTAATTTCCCTAAGCTATAGGACCATAAGTGGAAGTGCCCTAGGCTCTGTTGCTTTGTTTTTTAGATGTTTCAGGAAACACCATACACTTCTCCAGAGTGGCTGTTGGCAATTTACATCTCGCCCATCAGCATAACAAGGCTCCCAATTCTCCATGGCCTGTCCTATCTTTCTGGATTTTACACTTTCTTCAGATGGCTCTTTTGAACGGGGGGCAGTGAGACTTCATTATAGTGCATATTTCTTTGCAAGCTTGCCTGGTTGGCCAAAAAGGGCGTATGCGTTTTTTCCTGAATATATTCAGGAAAAAACGCATATGCCCTTTTTGGCCAAGTGCATCATTGTGGACCTTCTGCCTCTTTTCCTATGCTTTACATGCAATTCCAGTCTACCTCCTGAAATCGGTTTCCTGCAATTCTGCCCCACTTTCAAGTCCTCTTGGCAGCCTTACTTCAATATATTTTTGGACGATAGCTGTCATTTATAACTCTGCAGGTTTGTGAATGACAGTGCCCCTGAGCTCCTTTCTTCAACTCGCTTTCTTGTGAGCTGGCCGCAACACCACAGGATTGCTTCAGGCCCTAGTGTGGTTCTAGCACGGCACGCTGATCCTTTGGTTAATTCCTCTTCTTGGTGGGAAATGAGAGTGAAATTTGCCCGTCCAACACCTCCAGCTAGTCTCTCATTGGTTCTCCCTATTCCTGTTCATCTTACGCAGAAATTTCAAACTGGGCCAAACAGAAGTTTAAAGGCACTGACTCTCCAACTGGGGAGAGTGTTAGTAAAGCGTCTGGAATGTTGCACCCGAGTACCAGGGGATGAAAACTGAGACACATTTGAACACGTTTCCCGATCACACGGTGGATCATACTCTGGGTTCCACATGCATGTTTTTGCTGAAGGAAGAATCCCTTAAACCTGGAGAGTTGAGACCCATGGAATATGTACCATGCAATATGATTTCAAAGGGTCTCCATTTCTCACCGAACCTCACCGATCCTATCACTGCTGCGTTTATGCCGCTGTACACACACTTGATTCTCTTTCGGAGATATATAAATCCATAGGTTTTAAGATTCTTACTAGTCAGGTGTATTCTTAGGCGTTTAATATGGGGTGTTGAGTCCACTTCATTGAGCAAGGAGTAGCTCTTGTCTATTACATATTTGGCTTATGGAACGGTATCTGTGCTAATTTCAATCTCTGGTTTTATGCAGCACCCCAACTCACGTTTCCCCTTATGCAAGCATAAGTTGGTTTTCTACATTTGAGACCCTGTTCTGTTTTGTAATTCAGTTCCTGTGTAGCCAAGTTTACATTCCGTGTAGTAGTGATATCTTATGATGTTTCTTTTTCTTTGTGACATATTTCACTTAGAATCATCGTACCTGAATCCACTCATTATGCTGCTACGGGCCTGATGACATAGATTTCATTGCTGAGTGATATTGCATTGTATGTAAGTACCACAAATTCTTTATCCATTTTTCGCTTTCTGCGATATTGAACTTGTACCGTAAACGAGGTTCTTGTAAACACAGCTGTCCGAAACTTTTGGGTGGCTGTGTCTTTTTGATTTTAATTTCCCTAAGCTATACGACCATAAGTGGAAGTGCCCTAGGCTCTGTTGCTTTGTTTTTTAGATGTTTCAGGAAACACCATACACTTCTCCAGAGTGGCTGTTGGCAATTTACATCCCGCCCATCAGCATAACAAGGCTCCCAGTTCTCCATGGCCTGTCCTGCCTTTCTGGATTTTACACTTTTTTCAGATGGCCCCTTTGAACGGGGGGCAGTGAGACTTCATTGTAGTGCAGATTTCCTTTGCAAGCTTGCTTGGTTGGCCAAAAAGGGCGTATGCGTTTTTTCCTGAATATATTCAGGAAAAAACGCATACGCCCTTTTTGGCCAAGTGCATCATTGTGGACGTTCTGCCTCTTTTCCTATGCTTTACATGCAATTCCAGTCTACCTCCTGAAATCGGTTTCCTGCAATTCTGCCCCACTTTCAAGTCCTCTTGGCAGCCTTACTTCAATATATTTTTGGACCATAGCTGTCTTTTATAACTCTGCAGGTTTTTGAATTACAGTACCCCTGAGCTCCTTTCTTCAACTAGCTTTCTTGTGAGCTGGCCGCAACACCGCAAGATTGCTTCAGGCCCTAGTGTGGTTCTGGCATGGCACGCTGAGCCTTTGGTTAATTCCTCTTCCTGGTGGGAAATGAGAGATAAATTTGCCCGTCCAGACACCTCCAGCTAGTCTCTCATTGGTTCTCCCTACTCCTGGTCATTTTCCGCAGAAATTGCAAACTGAGCTAAGCAGGAGGTTAAAGGCACTGACTCTTCAAGTGGGGAGAGTGTTACTAAAGCGTCTGGAATGTTGCACCCGAGTACCAGGGGACGAAAACTGAGACACATTTGAACACGTTTCCCGATCACACGGTTTATCATACTCTGGGTTCCACATGCATGTTTTAGCTGAAGGAAGAATCACTTAAACCTGGAGAGTTGAGACCCATGGAATGGGTACCATGCAATATGACTTCAAAGGGTCTGCATTTGCTCACCGAACCTCACCAATCCTATCACTGCTGCGTTTATGCCACTGTACACACGCTTGATTCTCTTTCGGAGACATATAAATCCATAGGTTTTAAGATTCTTACTAGTCAGATATATTCTTAGGTGTTTAATATGGGGTGTTGTGTCCACTTCGTTTAGCAAGCAGTAGCTCTTGTTATTATATATTTGGCTTGTGGAACGGTATCTGTGCTAATTTCAATCTCTGGTTTTATGCAGCACCACAACTAACCTTTCCCCTTAAGCAAGCATAAGTTGGTTTTCTACATTTGAGACCCTGTTCTCTTTTGTAATTCAGTTCCTGTGTAGCCAAGTTTACATTCCGTGTATTAGAGATATATTATGATGTTTCTTTTTCTGTGTGACTTATTTCATTTAGAATCATCGTACCTGAATCCACTCATTTTGCTGTTACGGGCCTGATGACATAGATTTCATTGCTGTGTGATATTGCATTGTACGTAAGTACCACAACTTCTTTATCCATTTTTCGCTTTTGTGATATTGAACATGTACCATAAACGAGGTTCTTGTAAACAGAGCCATCCCAAACTTTGGGGTGGCTGTGTCTTTTTGATTTTAATTTCCCTAAGCTATAGGACCATAAGTGGAAGTACCCTAGGCTCTGTTGCTTTGTTTTGTAGATGTTTCAGGAAACACCATACACTTCTCCAGAGTGGCTGTTGGCAATTTACATCCCGCCCATCAGCATAACAAGGCTCCCAGTTCTCCATGGCCTGTCCTGCCTTTCTGGATTTTACACTTTTTTCAGATGACCCTTTTGACCGGGGGGCAGTGAGACTTCATTGTAGTGCAGATTTCCTTTGCAAGCTTGCTTGGTTGGCCAAAAAGGGCGTATGCGTTTTTTCCTGAATATATTTAGGAGAAAACGCATACGCCCTTTTTGGCCCTGTGCATCATTGTGGACGTTCTGCCTTTTTCCTATGCTTTACATGCAATTCCAGTCTACCTCCTGAAATCGGTTTCCTGCAATTCTGCCCCGCTTTCAAGTCCTCTTGGCAGCCTTACTTCAATATATTTTTGGACGATAGCTGTCATTTATAACTCTGCAGGTTTGTGAATGACAGTGCCCCTGAGCTCCTTTCTTCAACTCGATTTCTTGTGAGCTGGCCGCAACCCCGCAGGATTGCTTCAGGCCCTAGTGTGGTTCTGGCATGGCACGCTGAGCCTTTGGTTAATTCCTCTTCCTGGTGGGAAATGAGAGTTAAATTTGCCCGTCCAGACACCTCCAGCTAGTCTCTCATTGGTTCTCTTTATTGCTGTTCATCTTCAGCAGAAATTGCAAACTGGGCCAAACAGGAGGTTAAAGGCACTGAGTCTCCAAGTGGGGAGAGTGTTAGTAAAGCATCTGGAATGTTGCACCCAAGTACCAGGGGACGAAAACTGAGACACATTTGAACACGTTTCCCGATTACACGGTAGATCATACTCTGGATTCCACATGCATGTTTTAGCTAAAGAAGCATCCCTTAAACATGGAGAGTTGAGACCCATGGAATGGGTACCATGCAATATGACGTCAAAGGGTCTGTATTTGCTCACCGAACCTCACCAATCATATCACTGCTGCGTTTATGCCGCTGTACACACGCTTGATTCTCTTTCGGAGACATATAAATCCATAGGTTTTAAGATTCTTACTAGTCAGGTATATTCTTAGGCGTTTAATATGGGGTGTTGTGTCCACTTCGTTGAGCAAGGAGTAGCTCTTGTCTATTACATATTTGGCTTATGGAATGGTATCTGTGCCAATTTCAATCTCTGGTTTTATGCAGCACTCCAACTCACCTTTCCCCTTAAGCAAGCATAAGTTGGTTTTCTACATTTGAGACCCTGTTCTGTTTTGTAATTCAGTTCCTGTGTAGCCAAGTTTACATTCTGTGTAGTAGTGATATCTTATGATGTTTCTTTTACTCTGTGACTTATTTCACTTAGAATCATCGTACCTGAATCTACTCATTATGCTGCTGCGGGCCTGATTACATAGATTTCATTGCTGAGTGATATTGCATTGTGCGTAAGTACCAAAACTTCTTTATCCATTTTTCGCTTTCTGCGATATTGAACTTGTACCGTAAAGGAGGTTCTTGTAAACAGAGCCATCCCAAACTTTGGGGTGGCTGTGTTTTTTGATTTTAATTTCCCTAAGCTATAGGACCATAAGTGGAAGTGCCCTAGGCTCTGTTGCTTTGTTTTTTAGATGTTTCAGGAAACACCTTTCACTTCTGCAGAGTGGCTGTTGGCAAATTATATCCCGCCCATCAGCATAACAAGGCTCCCAGTTCTCCATGGCCTGTCCTGCCTTTCTGGATTTTACGCTTTTCTCAGATGGCCCTTTTGACCAGGGGGAAGTGAGACTTCATTGTAGTGCAGATTTCCTTTGCAAGCTTGCTTGGTTGGCCAAAAAGTACGTATGCGTTTTTTCCTGAATATATTCAGGGAAAAACGCATACGCCCTTTTTGGCCAAGTGCATCATTGTGGACGTTCTGCCTCTTTTCCTATGCTTTAAATGCAATTCCAGTCTACCTCCTGAAATCGGTTTCCTGCAATTCTGCCCCGCTTTCAAGTCCACTTGGCAGCCTTACTTCAATATATTTTTAGACGATAGCTGTCATTTATAACTCTGCAGGTTTGTGAATGACAGTGCCCCTGAGCTCCTTTCTTCAACTCGATTTCTTGTGAGCTGGCCGCAACAATGCAGGGTTGTTTCAGGCCCTAGTGTGGTTCCAGCACGGCACGCTGAGCCTTTGGTTAATTCCTCTTCCTGATGGGAAATGACAGTTAAATTTGCCCGTCCAGACACCTCCAGCTAGTCTCTCATTGGTTCTCCCTATTCCTGTTCATCTTACGCAGAAATTGCAAACTGGGCCAAACAGTAGGTTAAATGCACTGAGTCTCCAAGTGGGGAGAGTGTTAGTAAAGCATCTGGAATGTTGCACCCGAGTACCGGGTGACGAAAACTGAGACACATTTGAACACGTTTCCCGATCACACGGTGGATCATACTCTGGGTTCCACATGCATGTTTTAGCTGAAGGAAGAATCCCTTAAACCTGGAGAGTTGAGACCCATGGAATGGGTACCATGCAATATGACTTCAAAGGGTCTGCATTTGCTCACCGAACCTCACCAATCCTATCAATGCTGCGTGTATGCCGCTGTACACACGCTTGATTCTCTTTCGGAGACATATAAATCCATAGGTTTTCAGATTCTTTCTAGTCAGGTATATTCTTAGGCGTTTAATATGAGGTGTTGAGTCCACTTCTTTGAGCAAGGAGTAGCTCTTGTCTGTTACATATTTGGCTTTTGGAACGGTATCTGTGCTCATTTCAATATCTGGTTTTATGCAGCAACCCAAGTCACCTTTCCCCTTAAGCAAGCATAAGTTGGTTTTCTACATTTGAGAACCTGTTCTGTTTTGTAATTCAGTTCCTGTGTAACCAAGTTTACGTTCCGTGTAGTAGTGATATCTTATGATGTTTCTTTTTCTCTGTGACTTATTTCACTTAGAATCATCATAGCTGGATCCACTCATTATGCTGCTACGGGCCTGATAACATAGATTTCATTGCTGAGTGATATTGCATTGTACGTATGTACCACAATTTCTTTATCCATTTTTCGCTTTCTGTGATATTGAACTTGTACCGTAAACGAGGTTCTTGTAAACAGAGCCGTCCCAAACTTTGGGGTGGCTGTGTCTTTTTGATTTTAATTTCCCTAAGCTATAGGACCATAAGTGGAAGTGCCCTAGGCTCTGTTGCTTTGTTTTTTAGATGTTTCAGGAAACACCATACACTTCTCCAGAGTGGCTGTTGGCAATTTACATCCCACCCATCAGCATAACCAGGCTCCCAGTTCTCCATGGCCTGTCCTGCCTTTCTGGATTTTACACTATTTTCAGATGGCCCTTTTGACCAGGGAGCAGTGAGACTTCATTGTAATGCAGATTTCCTGTGAAAGCTTGCTTGGTTGGACAAAAAGGGCGTATGCGTTTTTTCCTGAATATATTCAGGAAAAAACGCATACGTCCTTTTTGGCCAAGTGCATCATTGTGGACGTTCTGCCTCTTTTCCTATGCTTTACATGCAATTCCAGTCTACCTCCTGAAATCGCTTTCCTGCAATTCTGCCCTGCTTTCAAGTCCTCTTGGCAGCCTTACTTCAATATATTTTTGGACGATAGCTGTCATTTATAACTCTGCAAGTTTGTGAATTACAGTGCCCCTGAGCTCTTTTCTTCAACTCGCTTTCTTGTGAGCTGGCCGCAACACCGCAGGATTGGTTCAAGTCCTAGTGTGGTTCCAGCAGGGCATGCTGAGCCTTTGGTTAATTCCTCTTCCTGGTGGGAAATGAGAGTTAAAATTGCCAGTCCAGACAACTCCAGCTAGTCTCTCATTGGTTCTCCCTATTCCTGTTCATTTTCCGCAGAAATTGCAAACTGGGCCATACAGGTGGTTAAAGGCACTGACTCTCCAAGTGGGGAGAGTGTTAGTAAAGCGTCTGCAATGTTGCAC
The DNA here is from genome assembly GCF_937001465.1 of Orcinus orca. Classification (NCBI taxonomy): domain Eukaryota; kingdom Metazoa; phylum Chordata; class Mammalia; order Artiodactyla; family Delphinidae; genus Orcinus; species Orcinus orca. The sequence goes on from NC_064560.1 coordinate 42,916,114, forward strand.
CCGAGTACCAGGGGACGAAAACTGAGACACATTTGAACACGTTTCCCGATCACACGGTGGATCATAGTCGGGGTTCCACATGCATGTTTTAGCTGAAGGAAGAATCCCTTAAACCTGGAGAGTTGAGACCCATGGAATGGGTACCATGCAGTATGACTTCAAAGGGTCTGCATTTGCTCACTGAACCTCACCAATCCTATCACTGCTGTGTTTATGCCACTGTACACACGCTTGATTCTCTTTCGGAGACATATAAATCCATAGGTTTTAAGATTCTTACTAGTCAGGTATATTCTTAGGCGTTTAATATGGGGTGTTGAGTCCACTTCGTTGAGCAAGGAGTAGATCTTGTCTATTACATATTTGGCTTATGGAACAGTATCTGTGCTAATTTCAATCTCTGGTTTTATGCAGCACCCCAACTCACCTTTCACCTTAAGCAAGCATAAGTTGGTTTTCTACATTTGAGTCCCTGTTCTGTTGTGTAATTCAGTTCCTGTGTAGCCTAGTTTACATTCCGTGTATTAGTGATATCTTATGATGTTTCATTTTCTGTGTGACTTATTTCACTTAGAATCATCGTACCTGAGTCCACTCATTATGCTGGTATGGGTCTGATGACATAGATTTCATTACTGAGTGATATTGCATTCTACGTAAGTACCACAACTTCTTTATCCATTTTTCCCTTTCTGTGATACTGAACTTGTACCGTAAACGAGGTTCTTGTAAACAGAGCCGTCCCAAACTTTGGGGTGGCTGTGTCTTTTTTATTTTAATTTCCCTAAGCTATAGGACCATAAGTGGAAGTGCCCTAGGCTCTGTTGCTTTGTTTTTTGGATGTTTCAGGAAACACCATACACTTCTCCAGAGTGGCTGTTGGCAATTTACATCCCGCCCATCAGCATAACAAGACTCCCAGTTCTCCTTGGCCTGTCCTGCCTTTCTGGATTTTACACTTTTTTCAGATGGCCCTTTTGACCGGGGGGCAGTGAGACTTCATTGTAGTGCAGATTTCCTTTGCAAGCTTGCTTGGTTGGCCAAAAAGGGCGTATGCGTTTTTTCCTGAATATATTCAGGATAAAACGCATATGCCCTTTTTGCCCAAGTGCATCATTGTGGATGTTCTGCCTCTTTTCCTATGCTTTACATGCAATTCCAGTCTACCTCCTGAAATCGGTTTCCTGCAATTCTGCCCCGCTTTCAAGTCCTCTTGGCAGCCTTACTTCAATATATTTTTGGACGATAGCTGTCATTTATAACTCTGCAGGTTTGTGAATGACAGTGGCACTGAGCTCCTTTCTTCAACTCGCTTTCTTGTGAGCTGGCCGCAACACCGCAGGATTGCTTCAGGCCCTAGTATGGTTCCGGCATGGCACGCTAAGCCTTTGGTTAATTCCTATTCCTGGTGGGAAATGAGAGTTAAATTTGCCCATCCAGACACCTCCAGCTAGTCTCTCATGGGTTCTCCCTATTCCTGTTCATTTTCCGCAGAAATTGCAAACTGGGCCAAACAGGAGGTTAAAGGCACTGTCTCTCCAAGTGGGGAGAGTGTTTGTAAAGCGTCTGGAATGTTGCACCCGAGTACCAGGGGACAAAATCTGAGACACATTTGAACACGTTTCCCGATCACACGGTGGATCATACTCTGGGTTCCACATGCATGTTTTAGCTGAAAGAAGAATCCCTTAAACCTGGACGGTTGAGACCCATGGAATGGGTACCATGCAATATGACTTCAAAGGGTCTGCATTTGCTCACCGAACCTCACCAATCCTATCACTGCTGCGTTTATGCCACTGTACACACGCTTGATTCTCTTTCGGAGACATATAGATCCATAGGTTTTAAGATTCTTACTAGTCAGGTATATTCTTAGGAGTTTAATATGGGGTGTTGAGTCCACTTTGTTGAGCAAGGAGTAGCTCTTGTCTATTACATATTTGGCTTATGGAACGGTATCTGTGCTAATTTCAATCTCTGGTTTTATGCAGCACCCATAGTCACCTTTTCCCTTAAGAAAGCATAAGTTGGTTTTCTACATTTGAGACCCTGTTCTGTTTTTTAATTCAGTTCCTGAGTAGCCAAGTTTACATTCTGTGTATTAGTGATATCTTATGATATTTCTTTTTCTGTGTGACTTATTTCACTTAGAATCATCGTACCTGAATCCACTCATTATGCTGCTACGGGTCTGATGACGTAGATTTCATTGCTGAGTGATATTGCATTGTACGTAAGTACCACAATTTCTTTATCCATTTTTCGCTTTCTGTGATATTGAACTTGTACCGTAAACGAGGTTCTTGAAAACAGAGCCATCCGAAACTTTGGGGTGGCTGTGTCTTTTTGATTTTAATTTCCCTAAGCTATAGGACCATAAGTGGAAGTGCCCTAGGCTCTGTTGCTTGGTTTTTTAGATGTTTCAGGACACACCATACACTTCTCCAGAGCGGCTGTTGGCAATTTACATCCCGCCCATCAGCACAACAAGGCTCCCAGTTCTCCATGGCCTGTCCTGCCTTGCTGGATTTTACAGTTTTTTCAGATGTCCCTTTTGAGCGGGGAGCAGTGAGACTTCATTGTAGTGCAGATTTCCTTTGCAAGCTTGATTGTTTGGCCAAAAAGGGCGTATGCGTTTTTTCCTGAATATATTCAGGAAAAAACGCATACGCCCTTTTTGGCCAAGTGCATCATTGTGGACGTTTTGCCTCTTTTCCTATGCTTTACATGCAATTCCAGTCTACCTCCTGAAATCGGTTTCCTGCAATTCTGCCCCGCTTTCAAGTCCTCTTGGCAGCCTTACTTCAATATATTTTTTGACGATAGCTGTCATTTTTAACTCTGCAGGTTTGTGAATGACAGTGCCCCTTAGCTCCTTTCTTCAACTCGCTTTCTTGTGAGCTGGCCGCAACACCGCAGGATTGCTTCAGGCCCTAGTGTGTTTCAGGCATGGCACGCTGAGCCTTTGGTTAATTCCTCTTCCTGGTGGGAAATGAGAGTTAAATTTGCCTCTCCAGACACCTCCAGCTAGTCTCTCATGGGTTCTCCCTATTCCTGTTCATTTTCTGCAGAAATTGCAAACTGGGCCAAACAGGAGATTAAAGGCACTGTCTCTCCAAGTGGGGAGAGTGTTAGTAAAGCATCTGGAATGTTGCACCCGAATACCAGGGGCAAAAACTGAGACACATTTGAACACATTTCCCGATCACACGGTGGATCATACTCTGGGTTCCACATGCATGTTTTAGCTGAAGGAAGAATCCCTTAAACTTGGAGAACTGAGACCCATGGAATGGGTAATATGCAATATGACTTCAAAGGGTCTGCATTTGCTCACCGAACCTCACCAATCCTATCACTGCTGTGTTTATGCCACTGTACACATGCTTGATTCTCTTTCGGAAACGTATAAATCCATAGGTTTTAAGATTCTTACTAGTCAGGTATATTCTTAGGCGTTTAATATGGGGTGTTGAGTCCACTTCGTTGAGCAAGGAGTAGCTCTTGTCTTTTACATATTTGGCTTATGCAACAGTATCTGTGCTAATTTCAATCTCTGGTTTTATGCAGCACCCCAACTCACCTTTCCCCTTAAGCAAGCATAAGTTGGTTTTCTACATTTGAGAACCTGTTCTCTTTTGTAATTCAGTTCCTGTGTAGCCAAGTTTACATTCCGTATATTAGTGATATGTTATGTTGTTTCTTTTTCTGTGTGACTAATTTCACTTAGAATCATCGTACCTGAATCCACTCATTATGCTGCGACGGGCCTGATAACATAGATTTCATTGCTGAGTGATATTACATTGTACGTAAGTACCACAAATTCTTTATCCATTTTTCGCTTTCTGCGATATTGAACTTGTTCCGTAAACGAGGTTCTTGTAAACAGAGCCGTCCCAAACTTTGGGGTGGCTGTGTCTTTTTGATTTTAATTTCCCTAAGCTATACGACCATAAGTGGAAGTGCCCTAGGCTCTGTTGCTTTGTTTTTTAGATGTTTCAGGAAACAGCATACACTTCTCCAGAGTGGCTGTTGGCAATTTACATCCCACCCATCAGCATAACAGGGCTCCCAGTTCTCCATGGCCTGTCCTGCCTTTCTGGATTTTACACTTTTTTCAGATGGCCCTTTTGAACGGGGGGCAGTGAGACTTCATTGTAGTGCAGATTTCCTTTGTAAGCTTGCTTGGTTGGCCAAAAAGTGCGTATGCGTTTTTTCCTGTATATATTCAGGAAAAAACGCATACGCCCTTTTTGGCCAAGTGCATCATTGTGGACGTTCTGCCTCTTTTCCTATGCTTTACATGCAATTCCAGTCTACCTCCTGTAATCGGTTTCCTGCAATTCTGCCCCAATTTCAAGTCCTCTTGGCAGCCTTACTTCAATATATTTTTGGACGATAGCTGTCATTTATAACTCTGCAGGTTTGTGAATTACAGTGCCCCTGAGCTCCTTTCTTCACCTCGGTTTCTTGTGAGCTGGCCGCAACACCGCAGGTTTACTTCAGGCCCTAGAGTGGTTCCGACATGGCACGCTGAGCCTTTGGTTAATTCGTCTTCCTGGTGGGAAATGAGAGTTAAATTTGCCCGTCCAGACACCTCCAGCTAGTCTATCATGTGTTCTCCCTATTCCTGTTCATTTTCCGCAGACATTGCAAACTGGGCCAAACAGGAGGTTAAATGCACTGACTCTCCAAGTGGGGAGAGTGTTAGTAAAGCGTCTGGAATGTTGCACCCGAGTACCAGGGGACGAAAACTGAGACACATTTGAACACGTTTCCCGATCACACGGTGGATCATACTCTGGGTTCCACATGCATGTTTTAGCTGAAGGAAGAATCCCTTAAACCTGGAGAGTTGAGACCCATGGAATGGGTAATATGCAATATGACTTCAAAGGGTCTGCATTCGCTCACCGAACCTCACCAATCCTATCACTGCTGCGTTTATGCCGCTGTTCACACGCTTGATTCTCTTTCGGAGACATATAAATCCATAGGTTTTAAGATTCTTACTAGTCAGGTATATTCTTAGGCGTTTAATATGGGGTGTTGAGTCCACTTCGTTGAGCAAGGAGTAGCTCTTGTGTATTACATATTTGGCTTATGGAACAGTATCTGTGCTCATTTCAGTCTCTGGTTTTATGCAGCACCCCAACTCACCTTTCCCCTTAAGCAAGCATAAGTTGGTTTTCTGCATTTGAGACCCTGTTCTGTTTTGTAATTCAGTTCCTGTGTAGCCAAGTTTACTTTCCGTGTATTAGTGATATGTTATGATGTTTCTTTTTCTGTGTGACTTATTTCATTTAGAATCATCGTACCTGAATCCACTCATTATGCTGCTACGGGCCTGATGACATAGATTTCGTTGCTGAGTGATATTGCATTGTACGTATGTACCACAACTTCTTTACCCATTTTTTGCTTTCTGCGATATGGAACTTGTACCGTAAACGAGGTTCTTGTAAACAGAGCCGTCCCAAACTTTGGGGTGGCTGTGTCTTTTTGATTTTAATTTCCCTAAGCTATAGGACCATAAGTGGAAGTGCCCTAGGCTCTGTTGCTTTGTTTTTTAGATGTTTCAGGAAACACCATACACTTCTCCAGAGTGGCTGTTGGCAATTTACATCCCGCTCATCAGCATAACAGTGCTCACATTTCTCAATGGCCTGTCCTGCCTTTCTGGATTTTACACTTTTTTCAGATGGCCCTTTTGACCGAGGGGCAGTGAGACTTCATTGTAGTGCAGATTTCCTTTGCAAGCTTGCTTGGTTGGCCAAAAAGGGCGTATGTGTTTTTTCCGGAATATATTCAGGAAAAAACGCATACGCCCTTTTAGCCAAGTGCATCATTGTGGACGTTCTGCCTCTTTTCCTATGCTTTACATGCAATTCCAGTCTACCTCCTGTAATCGGTTTCCTGCAATTCTGCCCCACTTTCAAGTCCTCTTGGCAGCCTTACTTCAATATATTTTTGGACGATAGCTGTCATTTATAACTCTGCAGGTTTGTGAATGACAGTGCCCCTGAGCTCCTTTCTTCAACTCGCTTTCTTGTGACTGGCCGCAACACCACTGGATTACTTCAGGCCCTAGAGTGGTTCCGACATGGCACGCTGAGCCTTTGGTTAATTCCTCTTCCTGGTGGGAAATGAGAGTTAAATTTGCCCGTCCAGACACCTCCAGCTAGTCTCTCATTGGTTCTCCCTATTCCTGTTCATTTTCCGCAGACATTGCAAACTGGGCCAAACAGGAGGTTAAAGGAACTGACTCTTCATGTGGGGAGAGTGTTAGTAAAGTGTCTGTAAAGTTGCACCCAAGTACCAGGGGACGAAAACTGAGACACATTTGAACACATTTCCCGATCACACGGTGGATCATACTCTGGGTTCCACATGCATGTTTTAGCTGAAGGAAGAATCCCTTAAACCTGGAGAGTTGAGACCCCTGGAATGGGTACCATGCAATATGACTTCAAAGGGTCTGCATTTGCTCACCGAACCTCACCAATCCTATCACTGCTGCGTTTATGCCGCTGTACACGCTTCATTGTCTCTCGGAGACATATAAATCCATAGGTTTTAAGATTCTTACTAGTCAGGTATATTCTTAGGCGTTTAATATGGGGTGTTGAGTCCACTTCATTGAGCAAGGAGTAGCTCTTGTCTATTATATATTTGGCTTATGGAACTGTATCTGTGCTAATTTCCATCTCTGGTTTTATGCAGCACCCAAACTCACCTTTCCCCTTAAGCAAGCATAAGTCGGTTTTCTACATTTGAGACCCTGTTCTGTTTTGTAATTCAGTTCCTGTGTAGCCAAGTTTACATTCCGTGTATTAGTGATATCTTATGATGTTTCTTTTTCTGTGTGACTTATTTCACTTAGAATCATCGTACCTGAATCCACTCATTATGCTGCGACGGGCCTGATGACATAGATTTCATTCCTGAGTGATATTGCATTGTACGTAAGTACCACAACTTCTTTATCCATTTTTCGCTTTATGCGATATTGAACTTGTACCGTAAACGAGGTTCTTGTAAACAGAGCCGTCCCAAACTTTGGGGTGGCTGTGTGTTTTTGATTTTAATTTCCCTAAGCTATAGGACCATAAGTGGAAGTGCCCTAGGCTCTGTTGCTTTGTTTTTTAGATGTTTCAGGAAACAGCATACACTTCTCCAGAGTGGCTGTTGGCAATTTACATCCTGCCCATCAGCATAACAGGGCTCCCATTTCTCCTTGGCCTGTCCTGCCTTTCTGGATATTACACATTTTTCAGATGGCCCTTTTGAACAGGGGGCAGTGAGACTTCATTGTAGTGCAGATTTCCTTTGCAAGCTTGCTTGGTTGGCAAAAAGCGCGTAAGCGTTTTTTCCTGAATATATTCAGGAAAAAACGCATACGCGCTTTTTGGCCAAGTGCATCATTGTGGACGTTCTGCCTCTTTTCCTATGCTTTACATGCAATTCCAGTCTACCTCCTGTAATCGGTTTCCTGCAATTCTGCCCCAATTTCAAGTCCTCTTGGCAGCCTTACTTCAATATATTTTTGGACGATAGCTGTCATTTATAACTCTGCAGGTTTGTGAATTACAGTGCCCCTGAGCTCCTTTCTTCAACTCGGTTTCTTGTGAGCTGGCCGCAACATCACAGGATTACTTCAGGCCCTAGAGTGGTTCCGACACGGCACGCTGAGCCTTTGGTTAATTCCTCTTCCTGGTGGGAAATGAGAGTTAAATTTGCCCGTCCAGACACCTCCAGCTAGTCTCTCATGTGTTCTCCCTATTCCTGTTCATTTTCCGCAGACATTGCAAACTGGGCCAAACAGGAGGTTAAAGGCACTGACTCTCCAAGTGGGGAGAGTGTTAATAAAGCGTCTGGAATGTTGCACCCGAGTACCAGGGGACGAAAACTGAGACACGTTTGAACACGTTTCCCGATCACACGGTGGGTCATACTCTGGGTTCCACATGCATGTTTTAGCTGAAGGAAGAATCCCTTAAACCTGGAGAGTTGAGACCCATGGAATGGGTACCATGGAATATGACTTCAAAGGGTCTGCATTTGCTCACCGTACCTCACCAATCCTATCACTGCCTCGTTTATGCCGCTGTACACACGCTTGATTCACTTTCGGAGACATATAAATCCATAGGTTTTAAGATTCTTACTAGTCAGGTATATTCTTAGGCGTTTAATATGGGGTGTTGAGTCCACTTCGTTGAGCAAGGAGTAGCTCTTGTCTATTACATATTTGTCTTACGGAACGGTATCTGTGCTAATTTCAATCTCTGGTTTTATGCAGCACCCCAACTCACCTTTCCCCTTAAGCAAACATAAGTTGGTTTTCTACATTTAAGTCCCTGTTCTGTTTTGTAATTGAGTTCCTGTGTAGCCAAGTTTACATTCCGTGTATTAGTGATATCTTATGATGTTTCTTTTTCTGTGTGACTTATTTCACTTAAAGTCACCGTACCTGAATCCACTCATTATGCTGCTACGGCCCTGATGATATAGATTTCATTGCTGAGTGATATTGCATTGTACGTTAGTGCCACAACTTCTTTATCCATTTTTCGCTTTCTGTGATATTGAACTTGTACCGTAAACGAGGTTCTTGTAAACAGAGCCATCCCAAACTTTGGGGTGGCTGTGTCTCTTTGATTTTAATTTCCCTAAGCTATAGGACCATAAGTGGAATGCCCTAGCCTCTGTTGCTTTGTTTTGTAGATGTTTCAGGAAACACCATACACTTCTCCAGAGTGGCTGTTGGCAATTTACATCCCGCTCATCAGCATAACAGTGCTCACATTTCTCAATGGCCTGTCCTGCCTTTCTGGATTTTACACTTTTTTCAGATGGCCCTTTTGACCGAGGGGCAGTGAGACTTCATTGTAGTGCAGATTTCCTTTGCAAGCTTGCTTGGTTGGCCAAAAAGGGCGTATGTGTTTTTTCCGGAATATATTCAGGAAAAAACGCATACGCCCTTTTAGCCAAGTGCATCATTGTGGACGTTCTGCCTCTTTTCCTATGCTTTACATGCAATTCCAGTCTACCTCCTGTAATCGGTTTCCTGCAATTCTGCCCCACTTTCAAGTCCTCTTGGCAGCCTTACTTCAATATATTTTTGGACGATAGCTGTCATTTATAACTCTGCAGGTTTGTGAATGACAGTGCCCCTGAGCTCCTTTCTTCAACTCGCTTTCTTGTGACTGGCCGCAACACCACTGGATTACTTCAGGCCCTAGAGTGGTTCCGACATGGCACGCTGAGCCTTTGGTTAATTCCTCTTCCTGGTGGGAAATGAGAGTTAAATTTGCCCGTCCAGACACCTCCAGCTAGTCTGTCATTGGTTCTCCCTATTCCTGTTCATTTTCCGCAGATATTGCAAACTGGGCCAAACAGGAGGTTAAAGGAACTGACTCTTCATGTGGGGAGAGTGTTAGTAAAGTGTCTGTAAAGTTGCACCCAAGTACCAGGGGACGAAAACTGAGACACATTTGAACACATTTCCCGATCACACGGTGGATCATACTCTGGGTTCCACATGCATGTTTTAGCTGAAGGAAGAATCCCTTAAACCTGGAGAGTTGAGACCCCTGGAATGGGTACCATGCAATATGACTTCAAAGGGTCTGCATTTGCTCACCGAACCTCACCAATCCTATCACTGCTGCGTTTATGCCGCTGTACACGCTTCATTGTCTCTCGGAGACATATAAATCCATAGGTTTTAAGATTCTTACTAGTCAGGTATATTCTTAGGCGTTTAATATGGGGTGTTGAGTCCACTTCATTGAGCAAGGAGTAGCTCTTGTCTATTATATATTTGGCTTATGGAACTGTATCTGTGCTAATTTCCATCTCTGGTTTTATGCAGCACCCAAACTCACCTTTCCCCTTAAGCAAGCATAAGTCGGTTTTCTACATTTGAGACCCTGTTCTGTTTTGTAATTCAGTTCCTGTGTAGCCAAGTTTACATTCCGTGTATTAGTGATATCTTATGATGTTTCTTTTTCTGTGTGACTTATTTCACTTAGAATCATCGTACCTGAATCCACTCATTATGCTGCGACGGGCCTGATGACATAGATTTCATTCCTGAGTGATATTGCATTGTACGTAAGTACCACAACTTCTTTATCCATTTTTCGCTTTATGCGATATTGAACTTGTACCGTAAACGAGGTTCTTGTAAACAGAGCCGTCCCAAACTTTGGGGTGGCTGTGTGTTTTTGATTTTAATTTCCCTAAGCTATAGGACCATAAGTGGAAGTGCCCTAGGCTCTGTTGCTTTGTTTTTTAGATGTTTCAGGAAACAGCATACACTTCTCCAGAGTGGCTGTTGGCAATTTACATCCTGCCCATCAGCATAACAGGGCTCCCATTTCTCCATGGCCTGTCCTGCCTTTCTGGATATTACACATTTTTCAGATGGCCCTTTTGAACAGGGGGCAGTGAGACTTCATTGTAGTGCAGATTTCCTTTGCAAGCTTGCTTGGTTGGCAAAAAGCGCGTAAGCGTTTTTTCCTGAATATATTCAGGAAAAAACGCATACGCGCTTTTTGGCCAAGTGCATCATTGTGGACGTTCTGCCTCTTTTCCTATGTTTTAAATGCAATTCCAGTGTACCTCCTGAAATCGCTTTCCTGCAATTCTGCGCCGCTTTCAAGTCCTCTTGGCAGCCTTACTTCAATATATTTTTGGACGATAGCTGTCATTTATAACTCTGCAGGTTTGTGAATGACAGTGCCCCTGAGCTCCTTTCTTCAACTCGCTTTCTTGTGAGCTGGCCGCAACACGGCAGGATTGCTTCAGGCCCTAGTGTGGTTCCGGCACGGCACGCTGAGCCTTTGGTTAATTCCTCTTCCTGGTGGGAAATGAGAGTTAAATTTGTCCGTCCAGACACCTCCAGCTAGTCTCTCATTGGTTCTCCCTATTGCTGTTCATCTTCCACAGAATTTGCAAACTGGACCAAACAGGAGGTTAAAGGCAGTGACTCTCCAAGTGGGGAGAGTGTTAGTAAAGCGTCTGGAATGTTGCACCCGAGTACCAGGGGACGAAAACTGAGACACATTTGAACACGTTTCCCGATCACACGCTGGATCATCCTCTGGGTTCCACATGCATGTTTTAGCTGAAGGAAGAATCCCTTAAAATTGGAGAGTTGAGACCCATGGAATGGGTACCATGCAATATGATTTCAAAGGGTCTGCATTTGCTCACCGAACTTCACCTATCCTATCACTGCTGCGTTTATGCCACTGTACACACGCTTGATTCTCTTTCGGAGACATATAAATCCATAGGTTTTAAGATTCTTACTAGTCAGATATATTCTTAGGCGTTTAATATGGGGTGTTGTGTCCACTTCGTTGAGCAAGGAGTAGCTCTTGTCTATTACATATTTGGCTTATGGAACGGTATCTGTGCTAATTTCAATCTCTGGTTTTATGCAGCACCCAAACTCACTTTTCCCCTTAAGCAAGCATAAGTTGGTTTTCTACATTTGAGACCCTGTTCTGTTTTGTAATTCAGTTCCTGTGTAGCCAAGTTTACATTCCGTGTATTAGTGATATTTTATGATGTTTATTTTTCTGTGTGACTTATTTCACTTAGAATCATCGTACCTGAATCCACTCATTATGGTGCTATGGGCCTGATGACATAGATTTCATTGCCTAGTGATATTGCATTGTACGTAAGTACCACAAATTCTTTATCCATTTTTCGCTTTCTGTGATATTGAACTTGTACCGTAAACGAGGTTCTTGTAAACAGAGCCATCCCAAATTTTGGGGTGGCTGTGTCTTTTTGATTTTAATTTCCCTAAGCTATAGGACCATAAATGGAAGTGTCCTAGGCTCTGTTGCTTTGTTTTTTAGGTGTTTCAGGAAACACCATACACTTCCCCAGAGTGGCTGTTGGAAATTTACATCCTGCCCATCAGCATAACAAGGCTCCCAGTTCTCCGTGGCCTGTCCTGACATTCTGGATTTTACACTTTATTCAGATGGCCCTTTTGACCTGGGGGCAGTGAGACTTCATTGTAGTGCAGATTTCCTTCGCAAGCTTGCTTGGTTGGCCAAAAAGCGCTTATGCATTTTTCCTGACTATATTCAGGAAAAAACGCATACGCCCCTTTGGCCAAGTGCATCATTGTGGACGTTCTGCCTCTTTTCCTATGCTTTAAATGCAATTCCAGTCTATCTCCTGAAATCGGTTTCCTGCAATTCTGCCCCGCTTTCAAGTCCTCTTGGCAGCCTTACTTCAATATATTTTTGGACGATAGCTGTCATTTATAACTCTGCAGGTTTGTGAATTACAGTGCCCCTGAGGTCCTTTCTTCAACTCGCTTTCTTGTGAGCTGGCCGCAAAACCGCAGGATTGCTTCAGGCCCTAGTGTGTTTCCAGCACGGCAGGCTGAGCCTTTGGTTAATTCCTCTTCCTGGTGGGAAATGAGAGTTAAATTTGCCCGTCCAAACACCTCCAGCTAGTCTCTCATAGGTTCTCCGTATTCCTGTTCATCTTCCGCAGAAATTGCAAACTGGGCCAAACAGGAGGTTAAAGCACTGACTCTCCAAGTGGGGAGAGTGTTAGTAAAGCGTCTGGAATGTTGCACCCGAGTACCAGGGGACGAAAACTGAGACACATTTGAACACCTTTCCCGATCACACGGTGGATCATACTCTGGGTTCCACATGCATGTTTTAGCTGAAGGAAGAATCCCTTGAACCTGGAGAGTTGAGACCCATGGAATGGGTTCCATGCAATATGACTTCAAAGGGTCTGCATTTGCTCACCAAACCTCACCAATCTCTGGTTTTATGCAGCACCCCAACTCACCTTTCCCCTTAAGCAAGCGTAAGTTGGTTTTCTACATTTGAGCCCCTGTTCTGTTATGTAATTGAGTTCCTGTGTATTCAAGTTTACATTCCATGTATTAGTGATATCTTATGATGTTTCTTTTTCTGAGTGACTTATTTCACATAGAATCATCGGAGCTGAATCCACTCATTATGCTGCTACGGGCCTGATGACATAGATTTCATTGCTGAGTGATATTGCATTTTACGTAAGTACCACAACTTCTTTATCCATTTTTCAGTTTCTGCGATATTGAAATTGTACCGTAAACGAGGTTCTTGTAAACAGAGCCATCCCAAACTTTGGGGTGGCTGTGTCTTTTTGATTTTAAATCCCTAATCTATAGGACCATAAGTGGAAGTGCCCTAGGCTCTGTTGCTTTGTTTTTTAGATGTTTCAGGAAACACCATACACTTCTCCAGAGTGGCTGTTGGCAATTTACATCCCGCCCATCAGCATAACAAGGGTCCCAGTTCTCCACAGCCTGTCCTGCCTTTCTGGATTTTACACTTTTTTCAGATTGCCCTTTTGACCCGGTGGAAATGAGACTTCATTGTAGTGCAGATTTCCTTTGAAAGTTTGCTTGGTTGGCCAAAAAGGGCGTATGTGTTTTTTCCTGAATATATTCAGGAAAAAACGCATACGCCCTTTTTGGCCAAGTGCATCATTGTGGACGTTCTGCCTCTTTTCCTATGCTTTACATGCAATTCCAGTCTACCTCCTGAAATCGGTTTCCTGCAATTCTGCCCCGCTTTCAAGTCCTCTTGGCAGCCTTACTTCAATATATTTTTGGACGTTAGCTGTCATTTTTAACTCTGCAGGTTTGTGAATGACAGTGCCCCTTAGCTCCTTTCTTCAACTCGCTTTCTTGTGAGCTGGCCGCGACACCGCAGGATTGCTTCAGGCCCTAGTGTGGTTCCGGCACGGCACGCTGAGCCTCTGGTTAATTCCTCTTCCTGGTGGGAAATGAGAGTTAAATTTGCCCATCCAGACACCTCCAGCTAGTCTCTCATTGATCCTCCGTATTCCTGTTCATCTTCCACAGAAATAGCAAACTGGGCCAACAGGAGGTTAAAGGCACTGATTCTCCAAGTGGGGAGAGTGTTAGTAAAGCGTCTGGAATGTTGCACCCGAATACCTGGGATGAAAACTGAGACACATTTGAACACGTTTCCCGATCACACGGTGGATCATACTCTGGGTTCCACATGCATGTTTTAGCTGAAGGAAGAATCCCTTAAACCTGGAGAGTTGAGACCCATGGAATTGGTACCATGCAATATGACTTCAAAGGGTCTGCATTTGCTCACCGAACCTCACCCATCCTATCACTGCTTCGTTTATGCCGCTGTACACACGCTTGATTCTCTTTCAGAGACATATAAATCCATAGGTTTTCAGATTCTTACTAGTCAGGTATATTCTTAGGCGTTTAATATGGGGTGTTGAGTCCACTTCGTTGAGCAAGGAGTAGCTCTTGTCTATTACATATTTGGCTTATGGAACGGTATCTGTGCTCATTTCAATCTCTGGTTTCATGCAGCACCCCAACTCACCTTTCCACTTAAGGAAGCATAAGTTGGTTTTCTACATTTGAGACCCTGTTCTGTTTTGTAATTCAGTTGCTGTGTAGCCAAGTTTACATTCCGTGTATTAGTGATATCTTATGATGTTTCTTTTTCTGTGTGACTTATTTCACTTAGAATCATCGTACCTGAATCCACTCATTATGCTGCTACGGGCCTGATGACATAGATTTCATTCCTGAGTGATATTGCATTGTACGTAAGTACCACAACTTCTTTATCCATTTTTCGCTTTCTGTGATATTGAACTTGTACCGTAAACGAGGTTCTTGTAAACAGAGCCGTCCCAAACATTGGGGTGGCTGTGTCTTTTTGATTTTAATTTCCCTAAGCTATAGGACCATAAGTGGAAGTGCCCTAGGCTCTGTTGCTTTGTTTTTTAGATGTTTCAGGAAACACCATACACTTCTCCAGAGTGGCTGTTGGCAATTTACATCCCGCCCATTAGCATAACAAGGCTCCCAGTTCTCCATGGCCTGTCCTGCCTTTCTAGATTTTACACTTTTTTCAGATGGCCCTTTTGACCGGGGGGAAGTGAGACTTCATTGTAGTGCAGATTTCCTTTGCAAGCTTGCTTGGTTGGCCAAAAAGGGCGTATGCGTTTTTTCCTGAATATATTCAGGAAAAAACGCATACGCCCTTTTTGGCCAAGTGCATCATTGTGGACGTTCTGCCTCTTTTCCTATGCTTTACAAGCAATTCCAGTCTACCTCCTGAAATGGGTTTCCTGCAATTCTGCCCCGCTTTCAAGTCCTCTTGGCAGCCTTACTTCAATATATTTTTGGACGATAGCTGTCATTTATAACTCTGCAGGTTTGTGAATTAGAGTGCCCCTGAGCTCCTTTCTTCAACTCGCTTTCTTGTGAGCTGGCCTCAACACCGCAGGATTGCTTCAGGCCCTAGTGTGGTTCCTGCACGGCACGCTGAGCCTTTGCTTAATTCCACTTCCTGGTGGGAAATGAGAGTTAAATTTGCCTGTCCCGACACCTCCAGCTAGTCTCTCATGGGTTCTCCCTATTCCTGTTCATTTTCCGCAGAAATTGCAAACTGGGCCAAACAGGAGGTTAAAGGCACTGACTCTCCAAGTGGGGAGAGTGTTAGTAAAGCGTCTGGAATGTTGCACCCGAGTACCTGGGGACGAAAACTGAGACACATTTGAACACGTTTCCCAATCACACGGTGGATCATACTCTGGGTTCCACATGCATGTTTTAGCAGAAGGAAGAATCCCTTAAACCTGGAGAGTTGAGACCCATGGAATGGGTACCATGCAATATGACTTCAAAGGGTCTGCATTTGTTCACCGAACCTCACCAATCCTATCACTGCTGCGTTTATGCCGGTGTACACACGCTTGATTCTCTTTCGGAGGCATATAAATCCATATGTTTTAAGATTCTTACTAGTCAGGTATATTCTTAGGCGTTTAATATGGGGTGTTGAGTCCACTTCGTTTAGCAAGGAGTAGCTCTTGTCTATTACATATTTGGCTTATGGAACGGTGTCTGTGCTCATTTCAATCTCTGGTATTATGCAGCGCCCCAACTCACCTTTCCCCTTAAGCAAGCATAATTTGGTTTTCTACATTTGAGACCCTGTTCTGTTTTGTAATTCAGTTCCTGTGTAGCCAAGTTTACATTCCGTGTATTAGTGATATCTTATGATGTTTCTTTTTCTGTGTGACTTATTTCACTTAGAATCATCGTACCTGAATCCACTCATTATGCTGCTACGGGTCTGATGACATAGATTTCATTGCTGAATGATATTGCATTGTACGTAAGTACCACAACTTCTTTATCCATTTTTCGCTTTCTGTGATATTGAACTTGTACCGTAAATGAGGTTCTTGTAAACAGAGCCATCCCAAACTTTGGGGTGGCTGTGTCTTTTTTATTTTAATTTCCCTAATCTATAGGACCATAAGTGGAAGTGGCCTAGGCTCTCTTGCTTTGTTTTTTAGATGTTTCAGGAAACACCATACACTTCTCCAGAGTGGCTGTTGGCAATTTACATCCCACCCATCAGCATAACAAGGCTCCCAGTTCTCCGTGGCCTGTCCTGCCTTTCTGGATTTTACACTTTTTACAGATGGCCCTTTTGACTGGGGGGCAGTGAGACTTCATTGTAGTGCAGATTTCCTTTGCAAGCTTGCTTGTTTGGCCAAAAAGGGCGTATGCGTGTTTTCCTGAATATATTCAGGAAAAAACGCATACGCCCTTTTTGGCCAAGTGCATCATTGTGGACGTTCTGCCTCTTTTCGTATGCTTTACATGCAATTCCAGTCTACCTCCTGAAATCGGTTTCCTGCAATTCTGCCCCACTTTCAAGTCCTCTTGGCAGCCTTACTTGAATATAATTTTGGACGATAGCTGTCATTTATAACTCTGCAGGTTTGTGAATTAGAGTGCCCCTGAGCTCCTTTCTTCAACTCGCTTTCTTGTGAGCTGGCTACAACACCGCAGGATTTCTTCAGGCCGTAGTGTGGTTCCGGCAGGGCACGCTGAGCCTTTGGTTAATTCCTCTTCCTGGTGGGAAATGAGTGTTAAATATGCCCGTCCAGACATCTACCTGACTCTCAACCCCTTGGTGATGTGGGTCCTCTGGTTTGTGGCCACCTTTGCTGGATTCCTCACCTTTCGATGATGTGGCCCCACTAGTGTGGGGTCACTCCTGCCTGGTTCTCATCCACGTGGTTGTGTGGACCCCCTGGTGAGAGTCTGTTCCTGGCTGTGTTCCTCACCCACCTGTGAGGGAGACCCTCTGCTGATAGGTCACTCCTGCATGGCTGGCACACATTGCCTTGGTGAAGTCAGCCGTGTGGTGGCAGTTGGAGCGTGCTGGGAATCTGCTCCCCCCAGTGATGAGGGCCCTCTTGGGTCAGGCCCTAACTGCTGGGCTCACCAACTTTTCTTAGTGAGCCCAGTGATGCTTTGGCACTCCTCTTAGGTTCCCATCTCCATGGGGATGTGGGCCTTCTGCTCTGAGGTCCCAACGGCTGGGTTGTTCACATTTTCATGATGTGGGCTCTCTGGTGTTAGTTCACAGAGGCCTGGATCCCATAGCCTCTGTGCTCTTGGCCGCCTGCTGGGAGGTTCCAACTGCTGGATTCCTCACTTTTTTATTTTTTTGGGCCCTCTGTTATGAGGATCCTCCTGCCTGCCTCACTCCCAGCCCCTTCATGATGTGTGTCATCTGGTTTGAGGCCACATGTGCTGGGTTCCGCACCTTTCGATGATGTGGCCCCACTGGAGGGAAGACAGTCCTGACTGGTTCCCATCCCCTTGCTGATGTGGGCCCTCAGGTGAGAGTCTGATCCTGGCTGGGTTCCTCACCCTTCTGTGAGGTGGGCCCTCTGCTGTGAGGTCAATCATGCCTGTCTGGCACAGGTCACCTTGGCGACGTGTGCCCTCTGGTGGCAGTTGGAGTGTGCTGGGATCCTCCTCCCCTCGGTGATGAGGGCCCTCTTGCCTTAGGCCATAACTGCTGGGCTCCCCACATTTTCTGATGTGCGCCAAGTGAGTGAGGACACTCTTGCCAGGTTCCCATCCCCATGGGGATATGGGCCTTCTGCTCTGAGGTCAAAACGGCTGGCTTGCTCACAGTACCATGATGTGGGCCCTCTGCTGTGAGTTCACTCCGGCAAGGATCCCTTATCATCGGTGCTCTGAGCCGCCTGCTGGGAGGTTCCAACTGCTGGATTCCTCAACTTTTTTATTCTATGTGCCCTCTGTTGTGAGGCTCCTCCTGCCTGCCTCACTGCCAGCCCCTTGGTGATGACTGTCCTATGGCTTGAGGCCACATGTGTTGCGTTCCTCACCTTTCGATGATGTGGCCCCATTCGTGTGAGGACACTCCTGCCTGGTTCCCATCCCCTTGGTGAGGTGGGCCCTCTGGTGAGAGTCTAATCCTGGCTGGGTTCCTCAACGTTCTGTGAGGTAGGCCCTCTGCTGTGAGGTCACTCCTGCCTGGCTGGCACACGTCACCTTGGAGACGTGAGCCCTCTGGTGGCAGTTGGAGCATGCAGGGAGCCTCCTCCTCTTGGTGATGACGGCCCTCTGGCGTCAGGCCCTAAATGGTGGGCTCCCCACATTTTCTGATGTGTGCCCAGTGGTGCGAGGACACTCCAGCCAGGTTCCCATTCCCATGGGGGTGTGGGCCTTCTGCGCTGAGGTCCCAACGCCTGGGTTGCTCACAGTTTTATGATGTGGGCCCTCTGCTGTGAGTTCACTGTGGCCTGGATCCCATAGCCTCGGTGTTCTGGGCCGCCTGCTGGAAGGTCTAAATGCTGGAATCCTCACGTTTTTTATATTATGTGCCCTGTGTTGTGAGGCTACTCCTGCCTGCCTCACTCCAAGGCCCTTGGTGATGTGGGTCCTCTGGTTTGAGGACACATGTGCTGGGTTCCTCACCTTAAGATGATGAGGCCCCACTGGTGTGAGGATAATCCTGACTGGTTCCCATCCCCTTGGTGATGTGGGCCCTCTGGTGAGAGTCTGATCCTGGCTGGGTTCCGCACCCATCTGTGAGGTGGGCCCTCTACTATCAGGTAACTCTTGCCTGGCTTGCTCACCTCGCCTTGTTGACATGAGCCCTCTGGTGGCACTTGGACCCTGCTGGGAGCCTCCTCACCTCTGTGATGAGGGCCCTCTGACGTCAGGCCCTAACTGCTGGGTTCCCCAACTTTTCTTAGCGAGCCCAGTGATGCTCGGGCACTCCTCTTAGGTTCCCATCTCCACGGGGATGTGGGCCTTCTGCTCTGAGGTTCCAACAGCTGGGTTGATCACAATTTCATGATGTGGGCTCTCTGGTGTTAGTTCACTGTGGCCTGGATCCCATAGCGTCTGTGCTCTTGGCCGCCTGCTGGGAGGTTCCAACTGCTCGAATCCTCAACTTTTGTATTCTATGTGTCCTGTATTGTGATGCTCCTCCTATCTACCTCACTCGCAACCCCTTCGTGATGTGGGTATTCTGGTTTGAGGCCACATGTGCTGGGTTCCGCAACTTTCAATGATGTGGCCCCACTGGTGTGAGGACACTCCTGCCTGGTTCCCATCCCCTTGGTGATGTGGGCCTTCTGGTGACAGTCTTATCCTGGCTGGGTTCCTCACTCTTCTGTGAGGTAGGCCCTCTGCTGTGAGATCAATCCTGCCTGACTTGCACACATCACCTTGGTGACGTGGGCCCTCTGTTGACACATGGAACCTGCTGGGAGCCTCCTGCCCTCGGTGATGACGGCCCTCTAGCATCAGGCTCTAACTGCTGGGCTCCCCACGTTTTCTGATGTGAGCCCAGTGATGCCAGGACACTCCTGTCAGGTTCCCATCCCCATGGGGATGTGGGCTTTCTGCTCTGAGGTCCCAACGCCTGGGTTGCTCACAGTTTCATGATGTGGGCTCTCTGGTGTTAGTTCACTCCTGCCTGCATCCCATAGCTTCTGTGCTCTCGGCCGCCTGCTGGGAGGTTCCAAATGCTGGATTCCTCACCTTTTTTATTCTTTGGGCCCTCTGTTTTTAGGCCACTCCTACCTGCCTCACTCCCATCCCCTTTGTGATGTATGTCCTCTGATATGAGGCCGCATGTGCTGGGTTCCTCACCTTTCGATGATGTGGCCCCACTGGTGGGAGGACAGTCCTGACTGGTTCCCATCCCCTTGGTGTTGTGGGCCCTCTGGCGAGAGTCTCATCCTGCCTCGGTTCCTCACCCCTCTGTGAGATAGGCCCTCTGCTGTGAGGTCACTACTGCCTGGCTGGCGCATGCCACCTTGTAGACGTGGGCCCTCTGTTGGCAGTTGGAACCTGCTGGGAGTCTCCTCCCCTCAGTTATGAGGGCCCCCTGGCATCAGGCCCTAACTGCTGGGCTCCTAACATTTTCTGATATGTGCTAAGTGGTGCGAAGCCACTCCTGCCAGGTTCCCATCCCAATGGGGATGTGGGCCTTCTGTTCTGAGGTCCCAACGGCTGGGCTGCTCACAGGTTCATGATGTGGGCCCTCTGCTGTGAGTTCACTGCGGCCTGGATCCCATAGCCTCGGTGCTCTGGGCCACTTGCTGGGAGGTTCCAACTGCTGGATTCCTCAACTTTTATATTCTATGGACCTGTGTTGTGAGGCCGGTCCTGCCAGCCTCATTCCGAACCCCTTGGTGATGTGGTTCCTCTGGTTTGAGGCTACATGTGCTGGGATCCTCACCTTTCGATGATGTTGTCCCACTGGTGTGGGGACACTCCTGCCTGGTTCCCATCCCCTTGGTGATGTGGGCCCTCTGGTGAGAGTTTGATACTGGCTGTGTTCCTCACCCTTCTTTGAGGTGGGCCCTCTGCTGTGAGGTCACTCCTGCCGGGCTGGCACACATCGCCTTGGCGACGTTGGCCCTCTGGTGGCAGGTGGAGCCTGCTGGGAGCCTCCTCTTCTCAGTGATGAGTGCCCTCTAGCATCAGGCCCTAACTTCTGAGCACCCCACGTTTTCTGATGTGAGCCCAGTGATGCCAGGACACTCCTGTCATGTTCCCATCACCATGGGGATGTGGGCCTTCTGCTCTGAGGTCCCAATGTCTGGGTTGATCACAGTTTCATGATGTGGGCTGTCTGGTGTTAGTTCACTCCGGCCTGGATCCCCTAGCCTCTGTGCTCTGGGCCACCTGCTGGGAGGTTCCAACTTCTGGATTCCTCACCTTTCTTATTTTTGGGCCCTCTGTTATGAGGCTCCTCCTGCCTGCCTCACTCCCAGCCCCTTGGTGATGGGTGTCCTATGGTTTGAAGCCACATGTGCTGGGTTCCTCACCTTTAGATGATGTGGCCCTACTCATGTGAGGACACTCCTGCCTGGTTCCAATCCATTTGGTGATGTGGGCCCTCTGGTGCGAGTCTGATCCTGACTGGGTTCGTCACACTTCTCTGAGGTGGGCCCTCTGCTGTGAGGTCATTCGTGCCTGGTTGGCACACATCGCCCTGGCGGCATCAGCTCTCTGGTGGCAGTTGGAGCCTGCTGGGAGCCTCCTTCCCTTGGTGATGAGGGTCCTCTAGTGTCAGGCCCTAACTGCTGGTCGCCCAAAATTTTCTGATACGTTCTCAGTGGTGCGAGGACACTCCTACCAGATTTCCATCCCCATGGGGATGTGGGCCTCCTGCTCTGAGGTCCCAATGTCTGGGTTGCTCAGTTTCATGACATGGGCCCTCTTCTGTGAGTTCACTGTGGTCTGGATCCCATAGCCTCGGTGCTCTGGGCCGCCTGCTGGGAGGTTCCAACTGCTGGATTCCTCACTTTTTTATTCTATGGGCCCAGTGTTGTGAGGTTACTCCTGCCTGCCTCACTCCGAGGCCCTTGGGGATGTGGGTCCTCTGGTTTGAGGACACATGTGCTGAGTACCTCACCTTTCAATGATGTGGCCCCACTGGTGTGAAGACACTCCTGCCTGGTTCCCATCCCCTTGGTGATGTGGGCCCTCTGGTGAGAGTCTGATGTTGGCTGGGTTTCTCACCCTTCTGTGAGGTGGGACCTCTGCTGTGAGGTAACTCCTGCCTGGCTTGCTCACGTTGCCTTGGCAATGTGAGCCCTCAGGTGGCAGTTGGAGCCTGCTGGGAATCTCCTCCCCTCAGTTATGAGAGCTCTGGGTAAAACACATATGCCCTTTTTTGCCAAGTGCATTATTTTCCAAGTTCTGTCTCTTTTCCTATGCTTTAAGAGCGACTCCCGTGTACCTTCTGAAATCGGTTTCCAGCAATTCTGCCCGCATTCAAGTCCTCTTCGCAGCCTTACTTCAGTATAATTTTGGATGATAACTGTCATTTATAACTCCGCAGGTTTGTGAATTACAGTGCCCCTCAGCTCCTTTCTTCAACTCGCTTTCTTGTGAGCTGGCCGCAACACCGCAGGATCTCTTCAGGCCCTAATCTAGTTCCAGCACGGCACGCTGAGCCTTTGGTTAATTCCTCTTCCTGGTGGGAAATGAGAGTTAAATTTGCCCGTCCAGACACCTCCAGCTAGTCTCTCATTTGTTCTCCTATTCGTGTACATTTTCTGCAGAAATTGCAAACTGGGCCAAACTGGAGGTTATAGGCACTAACTCTCCAAGTGGGGAGAGTGTTAGTAAAGCATCTGGAATGTTGCACCCGAGTACCAGGGGATGACAACTGAGACACATTTGAACACGTTTCCCGATCACACGGTGGATCATACTCTGGGTTCCACATGCATGTTTTAGCTGAAGGAAGAATCCCTTAAACGTGGAGAGTTGAGACCCATGGAATGGGTACCATGCGATATGACTTCAAAGGGTCTGCATTTGCTCACCGAACCTCACCAATCCTATCACTGCTGCGTTTATGCCGCTGTACACACGCTTGATTCTCTTTCGGAGACATATAAATCCATAGGTTTTAAGATTCTTACTAGTCAGGTATATTCTTAGGCGTTTAATATGGGGTGTTGAGTCCACTTCATTGAGCAAGGAGTAGCTCTTGTCTATTACATATTTGGCTTATGGAACGGTATCTGTGCTAATTTCAATCTGTGGTTTTATGCAGCACCCCAACTCACCTTTCCCCTTAAGCAAGCATAAGTTGGTTTTCAACATTTGAGACCCTGTTATGTTTTGTAATTCAGTTCCTGTGTAGCCAACTTTACATTCCGTGTAGTAGTGACATCTTATGATGTTTCTTTTTCTGTGTGACTTATTTCACTTAGAATCATCGTATCTGAATCCACTCATTATGCTTCTACAGGCCTGATGACATAGATTTCATTGCAGAGTGATATTGCATTGTACGTAATTACCACAACTTCTTTATCCATTTTTCGCTTTCTGTGATATTGAACTTGTACTGTAAACTAGGTTCTTGTAAACACAGCCGTCCCAAACTTTGGGGTGGCTGTGTCTTTTTGATTTTAATTTCCCTAAGCTATAGGACCATAAGTGGAAGTGCCCTAGGCTCTGTTACTTTGTTTTTTAGATGTTTCAGGAAACACCATACACTTCTCCAGAGTGGCTGTTGGCAATTTACATCCCGCCCATCAGCATAACAAGGCTCCCAGTTCTCCATGGCCTGTCCTGCCTTTCTGGATTTTACACTTTTTTCAGATGGCCCTTTTGACCAGGGGCAGTGAGACTTCATTGTAGTGCAGATTTCCTTTGCAAGCTTGCTTGGTTGGCCAAAAAGGGCGTATGCGTTTTTTCCTGAATATATTCAGGAAAAAATGCATACGCCCTTTTTGGCCAATTGCATCATTGTGGACATTCTGCCTCTTTTCCTATGCTTTACATGCAACTCCCGTCTACCTCCTGAAATCGGTTTCGTGTAATTCTGCCCCGCTTTCAAGTCCTCTTGGCAGCCTTACTTCAATATATTTTTGGACGATAGCTGTCATTTATAACTCTGCAAGTTTTTTGAATTACAGTGCCCCTGAGCTCCTTTCTTCAACTCGCTTTCTTGTGAGCTGGCTGCAACACCGCAGGATTGTTTCAGGCCCTAGTGTGGTTCCGGCATGGTACACTGAGCCTTTGGTTAATTCCTCTTCCTGGTGGCAAATGAGAGTTAAATATGCCCGTCCACACACCTCCAGCTAGTCTCTCATTGGTTCTCCCTATTCCTGTTCATTTCACGCAGAAATTGCAAACTGGGCCAAACAGGAGGTTAAAGGCACTGACTCTCCAAGTGGGGAGAGTGTTAGTAAAGCGTCTGGAATGCTGCACCCGAGTACCAGGGGATGAAAACTGAGACACATTTGAACACGTTTCCCGATCACACGGTGGATCATACTCTGGGTTCCACATGCATGTTTTAGCTGAAGGAAGAATCCCTTAAACCTGGAGAGTTGAGACCCATGGAATGGGTACCATGCGATATGACTTCAAAGGGTCTGCATTTGCTCACCGAACCTCACCAGTCCTATCACTGCTGCGTTTATGCTGCTGTACACACGCTTGATTCTCTTTTGGAGACATATAAATCCATAGGTTTTAAGATTCTTACTAGTCAGGTATATTCTTAGGCGTTTAATATGGGGTGTTGAGTCCACTTTGTTGAGCAAGGAGTAGCTCTTGTCTCTTACATATTTGGCTTATGGAACGGTATCTGTGCTAATTTCAATCTGTGGTTTTATGCAGCACCCCAACTCACCTTTCCCCTTAAGCAAGCATAAGTTGGTTTTCTACATTTGAGACCCTGTTCTGTTTTGTAATTCAGTTCCTGTGTAGCCAAGTTTACATTCCGTGTAGTAGTGATATCTTATGATGTTTCTTTTTCTGTGTGACTTATTTCACTTAGAATCATCGTACCTGAATCCACTCATTATGCTGCTAGGGGCCTGATGACATAGATTTCATTGCTGAGTGATATTGCATTGTACGTAAGTACCACAACGTCTTTATCCATTTTTCGCTTTCTGTGATATTGAACTTGTACCATAAACGAGGTTCTTGTAAACAGAGCCGTCCCAAACTTTTGGATGGCTGGGTCTTTTTGATTTTAATTTCCCTAAGCTATAGGACCATAACTGTAAGTGCCCTAGGCTCTGTTGCTTTGTTTTTTAGATGTTTCAGGAAACACCATACACTTCTCCAGAGTGGCTTTTGGCAATTTACATCCCGCCCATCAGCATAACAAGGCTCCCAGTTCTCCATGGCCTGTCCTGCCTTTCTGGATTTTACACTTTTTTCAGATGGCCCTTTTGACCGGGGGGCAGTGAGACTTCATTTTAGTGCAGATTTCCTTTGCAAGCTTGCTTGGTTGGCCAAAAAGTGCGTATGCGTTTTTTCCTGAATATATTCAGGAAAAAACGTATACGCACTTTTTGGCCAAGTGCATCATTGTGGAAGTTCTGCCTCTTTTCCTATGCTTTACATGCAATTCCAGTCTACCTCCTGAAATCGGTTTCGTACAATTCTTCCCCGCTTTCAAGTCCTCTTGGCAGCCTTACTTCAATATATTTTTGGATGATAGCTGTCATTTATAACTCTGTAGGTTTGTGAATTACAGTGCCCCTGAGCTCCTTTCTTCAACTCGCTTTCTTGTGAGCTGGCCACAACACCGCAGGATTGCTTCAGGCCCTAGTGTGGTTCCGGCATGGCACGCTGAGCCTTTGGTTACTTCCTCTTCCTGGTGGGAAATGAGAGTTAAATTTGCCCGTCCAGACACCTCCAGCTAGTCTCTCATTGGTTCTCCCTATTCCTGTTCATTTTCTGCAGAAATTGCAAACTGGGCCAAACAGGAGGTTAAAGGCCCTGACTCTCCAAGTGGGGAGAGTGTTAGTAAAGCGTCTGGAATGTTGCAACCGAGTACCAGGGGACGAAAACTGAGACACATTTGAACACATTTCCCGATCACACGGTGGATCATACTCTGGGTTCCACATGCATGTTTTAGCTGAAGGAAGTATCCCTTAAACCTGGAGAGTTGAGACCCATGGAATGGGTACCATGCAAAATGACCTCAAAGGGTCTGCATTTGCTCACCGAACCTCACCAATCCTATCACTGCTGCGTTTATGCCGCTACACACGCTTGATTCTCTTTTGGAGACATATAAATCCATAGGTTTTAAGATTCTTACTAGTCAGGTATATTCTTAGGCGTTTAATATGGGGTGTTGAGTCCACTTCGTTGAGCAAGGAGTAGCTCTTGTCTATTACATATTTGGCTTATGGAACGGTATCTGTGCTAATTTCAATCTGTGGTTTTATGCAGCACCCCAACTCACCTTTCCCCTTAAGCAAGCATAAGTTGGTTTTCTACATTTGAGACCCTGTTCTGATTTGTAATTCAGTTCCTGTGTAGCCAAGTTTACATTCCGTGTATTAGTGATATCTTATGATGTTTCTATTTCTGTGTGACTTATTTCACTTAGAATCATCATACCTGAATCCACTCATTATGCTTCTACAGGCCTGATGACATAGATTTCATTGCTGAGTGATATTGCATTGTACGTAAGTACCACAACGTCTTTATCCATTTTTCGCTTTCTGTGATATTGAACTTGTACTGCAAACGAGGTTCTTGTAAACAGAGCCGTCCAAACTTTGGGGTGGCTGTGTCTTTTTGAATTTAATTTCCCTAAGCTATAGAACCATAAGTGGAAGTGCCCTAGGCTCTGTTGCTTTGTTTTTTAGATGTTTCAGGAAACACCATACACTTCTCCAGAGTGGCTGTTGGCAATTTCCATCCCGCCCATCAGCATAACAAGGCTCCCAGTTCTCCATGGCCTGTCCTGCCTTTCTGGATTTTACACTTTTTTCAGATGGCCCTTTTGACCGGGGGGCAGTGAGACTTCATTGTAGTGCAGATTTCCTTTGCAAGCTTGCTTGGTTGGCCAAAAAGGGCGTATGCGTTTTTTCCTGAATATATTCAGGAAAAAACGCATACGTCTTTTTTGGCCAAGTGCATCATTGTGGACGTTCTGCCTCTTTTCTTATGCTTTACATGCAATTCCAGTCTACCTCCTGAAATTGGTTTCGTGCAATTCTGCCCCACTTTCAAGTCCTCTTGGCAGCCTTACTTCCATATATTTTTGGACGATAGCCGTCATTTATAACTCTGCAGGTCTGTGATTTACAGTGCCCCTGAGCTCCTTTCTTCAACTCGCTTTCTTGTGAGCTGGCCGCAACACCTCAGGATTGCTTCAGGCCCTAGTGTGGTTCCGGCATGGCACGCTGAGCCTTTGGTTAATTCCTCTTCCTGGTGGGAAATGAGAGTTAAATTTTCCCGTCCAGACACCTCCAGCTAGTCTCTCCTTGGTTCTCCCTATTCCTGTTCATTTTACGCAGAAAGTGCAAACTGGTCCAAACAGGAGGTTAAAGGCACTGACTCTCCAAGTGGGAGAGTGTTAGGAAAGCGTCTGGAATGCTGCACCCGAGTATCAGGGGACGAAAACTGAGACACCTTTGAACACGTTTCCCGATCACACAGTGGATCATACTCTGGGTTCCACATGCATGTTTTAACTGAAGGAAGAATCCCTTAAACCTGGAGAGTTGAGACCCATGGAATGGGTACCATGCGATATGACTTCAAAGGGTCTGCATTTGCTCACCGAACCTCACCAATCCTATCACTGCTGCGTTTATGCTGCTGTACACACGCTTGATTCTCTTTTGGAGACATATAAATCCATAGGTTTTAAGATTCTTACTAGTCAGGTATATTCTTAGGCGTTTAATATGGGGTGTTGAGTCCACTTTGTTGAGCAAGGAGTAGCTCTTGTCTCTTACATATTTGGCTTATGGAACGGTATCTGTGCTAATTTCAATCTGTGGTTTTATGCAGCACCACAACTCACCTTTCCCCTTAAGCAAGCATAAGTTGGTTTTCTACATTTGAGACCCTGTTCTGTTTTGTAATTCAGTTCCTGTGTAGCCAAGTTTACATTCCGTGTAGTAGTGATATCTTATGATGTTTCTTTTTCTGTGTGACTTATTTCACTTAGAATCATCGTACCTGAATCCACTCATTATGCTGCTAGGGGCCT
Organism: Orcinus orca; assembly: GCF_937001465.1. NCBI lineage: Eukaryota > Metazoa > Chordata > Mammalia > Artiodactyla > Delphinidae > Orcinus > Orcinus orca. Next base: position 42,944,031 of record NC_064560.1, read on the forward strand.
GATGACATAGATTTCATTGCTGAGTGATATTGCATTGTACGTAAGTACCACAACGTCTTTATCCATTTTTCGCTTTCTGTGATATTGAACTTGTACCATAAACGAGGTTCTTGTAAACAGAGCCGTCCCAAACTTTTGGATGGCTGGGTCTTTTTGATTTTAATTTCCCTAAGCTATAGGACCATAAGTGGAAGTGCCCTAGGCTCTGTTGCTTTGTTTTTTAGATGTTTCAGGAAACACCATACACTTCTCCAGAGTGGCTGTTGGCAATTTACATCCCGCCCATCAGCATAACAAGGCTCCCAGTTCTCCATGGCCTGTCCTGCCTTTCTGGATTTTACACTTTTTTCAGATGGCCCTTTTGACCGGGGGGCAGTGAGACTTCATTGTAGTGCAGATTTCCTTTGCAAGCTTGCTTGGTTGGCCAAAAAGTGCGTATGCATTTTTTCCTGAATATATTCAGGAAAAAACGCATACGCACTTTTTGGCCAAGTGCATCATTGTGGAAGTTCTGCCTCTTTTCCTATGCTTTACATGCAATTCCTGTCTACCTCCTGAAATCGGTTTCGTACAATTCTTCCCCGCTTTCAAGTCCTCTTGGCAGCCTTACTTCAATATATTTTTGGACGATAGCTGTCATTTATAACTCTGCAGGTTTGTGAATTACAGTGCCCCTGAGCTCCTTTCTTCAACTCGCTTTCTTGTGAGCTGGCCACAACACCGCAGGATTGCTTCAGGCCCTAGTGTGGTTCCGGCATGGCACGCTGAGCCTTTGGTTACTTCCTCTTCCTGGTGGGAAATGAGAGTTAAATTTGCCCGTCCAGACACCTCCAGCTAGTCTCTCATTGGTTCTCCCTATTCCTGTTCATTTTCTGCAGAAATTGCAAACTGGGCCAAACAGGAGGTTAAAGGCCCTGACTCTCCAAGTGGGGAGAGAGTTAGTAAAGCGTCTGGAATGTTGCAACCGAGTACCAGGGGACGAAAACTGAGACACATTTGAACACATTTCCCGATCACACGGTGGATCATACTCTGGGTTCCACATGCATGTTTTAGCTGAAGGAAGAATCCCTTAAACCTGGAGAGTTGAGACCCATGGAATGGGTACCATGCAAAATGACCTCAAAGGGTCTGCATTTGCTCACCGAACCTCACCAATCCTATCACTGCTGCGTTTATGCCGCTGTACACACGCTTGATTCTCTTTCGGAGACATATAAATCCATAGGTTTTAAGATTCTTACTAGTCAGGTATATTCTTAGGCGTTTAATATGGGGTGTTGAGTCCACTTCGTTGAGCAAGGAGTAGCTCTTGTCTATTACATATTTGGCTTATGGAACGGTATCTGTGCTAATTTCAATCTGTGGTTTTATGCAGCACCCCAACTCACCTTTCCCCTTAAGCAAGCATAAGTTGGTTTTCTACATTTGAGACCCTGTTCTGTTTTGTAATTCAGTTCCTGTGTAGCCAAGTTTACATTCCGTGTATTAGTGATATCTTATGATGTTTCTTTTTCTGTGTGACTTATTTCACTTAGAATCATCGTACCTGAATCCACTCATTATGCTTCTACAGGCCTGATGACATAGATTTCATTGCTGAGTGATATTGCATTGTACGTAAGTTCCACAACGTCTTCATCCATTTTTCGCTTTCTGTGATATTGAACTTGTACTGCAAACGAGGTTCTTGTAAACAGAGCCGTCCCAAACTTTGGGGTGGCTGTGTCTTTTTGAATTTAATTTCCCTAAGCTATAGAACCATAAGTGGAAGTGCCCTAGGCTCTGTTGCTTTGTTTTTTAGATGTTTCAGGAAACACCATACACTTCTCCAGAGTGGCTGTTGGCAATTTACATCCCGCCCATCAGCATAACAAGGCTCCCAGTTCTCCATGGCCTGTCCTGCCTTTCTGGATTTTACACTTTTTTCAGATGGCCCTTTTGACCGGGGGGCAGTGAGACTTCATTGTAGTGCAGATTTCCTTTGCAAGCTTGCTTGGTTGGCCAAAAAGGGCGTATGCGTTTTTTCCTGAATATATTCAGGAAAAAACGCATACGTGCTTTTTGGCCAAGTGCATCATTGTGGACGTTCTGCCTCTTTTCCTATGCTTTACATGCAATTCCAGTCTACCTCCTGAAATCGGTTTCGTGCAATTCTGCCCCGCTTTCAAGTCCTCTTGGCAGCCTTACTTCAATATATTTTTGGACGATAGCTGTCATTTATAACTCTGCAGGTTTGTGATTTACAGTGCCCCTGAGCTCCTTTCTTCAACTCGCTTTCTTGTGAGCTGGCCGCAAAACCTCAGGATTACTTCAGGCCCTAGTGTGGTTCTGGCATGGCACGCTGAGCCTTTGGTTAATTCCTCTTCCTGGTGGCAAATGAGAGTTAAATTTGCCCGTCCACACACCTCCAGCTAGTCTCTCATTGGTTCTCCCTATTCCTGTTCATTTTGCGCAGAAATTGCAAACTGGGCCAAACAGGAGGTTAAAGGCACTGACTCTCCAAGTGGGGAGAGTGTTAGTAAAGCGTCCGGAATGCTGCACCCGAGTACCAGGGGACGAAAACTGAGACACATTTGAACACGTTTCCCGATCACACGGTGGATCATACTCTGGGTTCCACATGCATGTTTTAGCTGAAGGAAGAATCCCTTAAACCTGGAGATTTGAGACCCATGGAATGGGTACCATGCGATATGACTTCAAAGGGTCGGCATTTGCTCACCGAACCTCACCAATCATATCACTGCTGCGTTTATGCTGCTGTACACACTCTTGATTCTCTTTTGGAGACATATAAATCCATAGGTTTTAAGATTCTTACTAGTCAGGTATATTCTTAGGCGTTTAATATGGGGTGTTGAGTCCACTTTGTTGAGCAAGGAGTAGCTCTTGTCTCTTACATATTTGGCTTATGGAACGGTATCTGTGCTAATTTCAATCTGTGGTTTTATGCAGCACCCCAACTCACCTTTCCCCTTAAGCAAGCATAAGTTGGTTTTCTACATTTGAGACCCTGTTCTGTTTTGTAATTCAGTTCCTGTGTAGCCAAGTTTACATTCCGTGTAGTAGTGATATCTTATGATGTTTCTTTTTCTGTGTGACTTATTTCACTTAGAATCATCGTACCTGAATCCACTCATTATGCTGCTAGGGGCCTGATGACATAGATTTCATTGCTGAGTGATATTGCATTGTACGTAAGTACCACAACGTCTTTATCCATTTTTCGCTTTCTGTGATATTGAACTTGTACCATAAACGAGGTTCTTGTAAACAGAGCCGTCCCAAACTTTTGGATGGCTGGGTCTTTTTGATTTTAATTTCCCTAAGCTATAGGACCATAACTGTAAGTGCCCTAGGCTCTGTTGCTTTGTTTTTTAGATGTTTCAGGAAACACCATACACTTCTCCAGAGTGGCTGTTGGCAATTTACATCCCGCCCATCAGCATAACAAGGCTCCCAGTTCTCCATGGCCTGTCCTGCCTTTCTGGATTTTACACTTTTTTCAGATGGCCCTTTTGACCGGGGGGCAGTGAGACTTCATTTTATTGCAGATTTCCTTTGCAAGCTTGCTTGGTTGGCCAAAAAGTGCGTATGCATTTTTTCCTGAATATATTCAGGAAAAAACGCATACGCACTTTTTGGCCAAGTGCATCATTGTGGAAGTTCTGCCTCTTTTCCTATGCTTTACATGCAATTCCTGTCTACCTCCTGAAATCGGTTTCGTACAATTCTTCCCCGCTTTCAAGTCCTCTTGGCAGCCTTACTTCAATATATTTTTGGACGATAGCTGTCATTTATAACTCTGCAGGTTTGTGAATTACAGTGCCCCTGAGCTCCTTTCTTCAACTCGCTTTCTTGTGAGCTGGCCACAACACCGCAGGATTGCTTCAGGCCCTAGTGTGGTTCCGGCATGGCACGCTGAGCCTTTGGTTACTTCCTCTTCCTGGTGGGAAATGAGAGTTAAATTTGCCCGTCCAGACACCTCCAGCTAGTCTCTCATTGGTTCTCCCTATTCCTGTTCATTTTCTGCAGAAATTGCAAACTGGGCCAAACAGGAGGTTAAAGGCCCTGACTCTCCAAGTGGGGAGAGAGTTAGTAAAGCGTCTGGAATGTTGCAACCGAGTACCAGGGGACGAAAACTGAGACACATTTGAACACATTTCCCGATCACACGGTGGATCATACTCTGGGTTCCACATGCATGTTTTAGCTGAAGGAAGAATCCCTTAAACCTGGAGAGTTGAGACCCATGGAATGGGTACCATGCAAAATGACCTCAAAGGGTCTGCATTTGCTCACCGAACCTCACCAATCCTATCACTGCTGCGTTTATGCCGCTGTACACACGCTTGATTCTCTTTCGGAGACATATAAATCCATAGGTTTTAAGATTCTTACTAGTCAGGTATATTCTTAGGCGTTTAATATGGGGTGTTGAGTCCACTTCGTTGAGCAAGGAGTAGCTCTTGTCTATTACATATTTGGCTTATGGAACGGTATCTGTGCTAATTTCAATCTGTGGTTTTATGCAGCACCCCAACTCACCTTTCCCCTTAAGCAAGCATAAGTTGGTTTTCTACATTTGAGACCCTGTTCTGTTTTGTAATTCAGTTCCTGTGTAGCCAAGTTTACATTCCGTGTATTAGTGATATCTTATGATGTTTCTTTTTCTGTGTGACTTATTTCACTTAGAATCATCGTACCTGAATCCACTCATTATGCTTCTACAGGCCTGATGACATAGATTTCATTGCTGAGTGATATTGCATTGTACGTAAGTTCCACAACGTCTTCATCCATTTTTCGCTTTCTGTGATATTGAACTTGTACTGCAAACGAGGTTCTTGTAAACAGAGCCGTCCCAAACTTTGGGGTGGCTGTGTCTTTTTGAATTTAATTTCCCTAAGCTATAGAACCATAAGTGGAAGTGCCCTAGGCTCTGTTGCTTTGTTTTTTAGATGTTTCAGGAAACACCATACACTTCTCCAGAGTGGCTGTTGGCAATTTACATCCCGCCCATCAGCATAACAAGGCTCCCAGTTCTCCATGGCCTGTCCTGCCTTTCTGGATTTTACACTTTTTTCAGATGGCCCTTTTGACCGGGGGGCAGTGAGACTTCATTGTAGTGCAGATTTCCTTTGCAAGCTTGCTTGGTTGGCCAAAAAGGGCGTATGCGTTTTTTCCTGAATATATTCAGGAAAAAACGCATACGTCCTTTTTGGCCAAGTGCATCATTGTGGACGTTCTGCCTCTTTTCCTATGCTTTACATGCAATTCCAGTCTACCTCCTGAAATCGGTTTCGTGCAATTCTGCCCCGCTTTCAAGTCCTCTTGGCAGCCTTACTTCAATATATTTTTGGACGATAGCTGTCATTTATAACTCTGCAGGTTTGTGATTTACAGTGCCCCTGAGCTCCTTTCTTCAACTCGCTTTCTTGTGAGCTGGCCGCAAAACCTCAGGATTACTTCAGGCCCTAGTGTGGTTCTGGCATGGCACGCTGAGCCTTTGGTTAATTCCTCTTCCTGGTGGCAAATGAGAGTTAAATTTGCCCGTCCACACACCTCCAGCTAGTCTCTCATTGGTTCTCCCTATTCCTGTTCATTTTGCGCAGAAATTGCAAACTGGGCCAAACAGGGGGTTAAAGGCACTGACTCTCCAAGTGGGGAGAGTGTTAGTAAAGCGTCCGGAATGCTGCACCCGAGTACCAGGGGACGAAAACTGAGACACATTTGAACACGTTTCCCGATCACACGGTGGATCATACTCTGGGTTCCACATGCATGTTTTAGCTGAAGGAAGAATCCCTTAAACCTGGAGAGTTGAGACCCATGGAATGGGTACCATACGATATGACTTCAAAGGGTCTGCATTTGCTCACCGAACCTCACCAGTCCTATTACTGCTGCGTTTATGCCGCTGTACACACGCTTGATTCTCTTTTGGAGACATATAAATCCATAGGTTTTAAGATTCTTACTAGTCAGGTATATTCTTAGGCGTCTAATATGGGGTGTTGAGTCCACTTTGTTGAGCAAGGAGTAGCTCTTGTCTCTTACATATTTGGCTTATGGAGCGGTATCTGTGCTAATTTCAATCTGTGGTTTTATGCAGCACCCCAACTCACCTTTCCCCTTAAGCAAGCATAAGTTGGTTTTCTACATTTGAGACCCTGTTCTGTTTTGTAATTCAGTTCCTGTGTAGCCAAGTTTACATTCCGTGTAGTAGTGATATCTTATGATGTTTCTTTTTCTGTGTGACTTATTTCACTTAGAATCATCGTACCTGAATCCACTCATTATGCTTCTAGGGGCCTGATGACATAGATTTCACTGCTGAGTGATATTGCATTGTACGTAAGTACCACAACGTCTTTATCCATTTTTCGCTTTCTGTGATATTGAACTTGTACCATAAACGAGGTTCTTGTAAACAGAGCCGTCCCAAACTTTTGGATGGCTGGGTCTTTTTGATTTTAATTTCCCTAAGCTATAGGACCATAACTGTAAGTGCCCTAGGCTCTGTTGCTTTGTTTTTTAGATGTTTCAGGAAACACCATACACTTCTCCAGAGTGGCTGTTGGCAATTTACATCCCGCCCATCAGCATAACAAGGCTCCCAGTTCTCCATGGCCTGTCCTGCCTTTCTGGATTTTACACTTTTTTCAGATGGCCCTTTTGACCGGGGGGCAGTGAGACTTCATTTTATTGCAGATTTCCTTTGCAAGCTTGCTTGGTTGGCCAAAAAGTGCGTATGCATTTTTTCCTGAATATATTCAAGAAAAAACGCATACGCACTTTTTGGCCAAGTGCATCATTGTGGAAGTTCTGCCTCTTTTCCTATGCTTTACATGCAATTCCTGTCTACCTCCTGAAATCGGTTTCGTACAATTCTTCCCCGCTTTCAAGTCCTCTTGGCAGCCTTACTTCAATATATTTTTGGACGATAGCTGTCATTTATAACTCTGCAGGTTTGTGAATTACAGTGCCCCTGAGCTCCTTTCTTCAACTCGCTTTCTTGTGAGCTGGCCACAACACCGCAGGATTGCTTCAGGCCCTAGTGTGGTTCCGGCATGGCACGCTGAGCCTTTGGTTACTTCCTCTTCCTGGTGGGAAATGAGAGTTAAATTTGCCCGTCCAGACACCTCCAGCTAGTCTCTCATTGGTTCTCCCTATTCCTGTTCATTTTCTGCAGAAATTGCAAACTGGGCCAAACAGGAGGTTAAAGGCCCTGACTCTCCAAGTGGGGAGAGAGTTAGTAAAGCGTCTGGAATGTTGCAACCGAGTACCAGGGCACGAAAACTGAGACACATTTGAACACATTTCCCGATCACACGGTGGATCATACTCTTGGTTCCACATGCATGTTTTAGCTGAAGGAAGAATCCCTTAAACCTGGAGAGTTGAGACCCATGGAATGGGTACCATGCAAAATGACCTCAAAGGGTCTGCATTTGCTCACCGAACCTCACCAATCCTATCACTGCTGCGTTTATGCCGCTGTACACACGCTTGATTCTCTTTCGGAGACATATAAATCCATAGGTTTTAAGATTCTTACTAGTCAGGTATATTCTTAGGCGTTTAATATGGGGTGTTGAGTCCACTTCGTTGAGCAAGGAGTAGCTCTTGTCTATTACATATTTGGCTTATGGAACGGTATCTGTGCTAATTTCAATCTGTGGTTTTATGCAGCACCCCAACTCACCTTTCCCCTTAAGCAAGCATAAGTTGGTTTTCTACATTTGAGACCCTGTTCTGTTTTGTAATTCAGTTCCTGTGTAGCCAAGTTTACATTCCGTGTATTAGTGATATCTTATGATGTTTCTTTTTCTGTGTGACTTATTTCACTTAGAATCATCGTACCTGAATCCACTCATTATGCTTCTACAGGCCTGATGACATAGATTTCATTGCTGAGTGATATTGCATTGTACGTAAGTTCCACAACGTCTTCATCCATTTTTCGCTTTCTGTGATATTGAACTTGTACTGCAAACGAGGTTCTTGTAAACAGAGCCGTCCCAAACTTTGGGGTGGCTGTGTCTTTTTGAATTTAATTTCCCTAAGCTATAGAACCATAAGTGGAAGTGCCCTAGGCTCTGTTGCTTTGTTTTTTAGATGTTTCAGGAAACACCATACACTTCTCCAGAGTGGCTGTTGGCAATTTACATCCCGCCCATCAGCATAACAAGGCTCCCAGTTCTCCATGGCCTGTCCTGCCTTTCTGGATTTTACACTTTTTTCAGATGGCCCTTTTGACCGGGGGGCAGTGAGACTTCATTGTAGTGCAGATTTCCTTTGCAAGCTTGCTTGGTTGGCCAAAAAGGGCGTATGCGTTTTTTCCTGAATATATTCAGGAAAAAACGCATACGTCCTTTTTGGCCAAGTGCATCATTGTGGACGTTCTGCCTCTTTTCCTATGCTTTACATGCAATTCCAGTCTACCTCCTGAAATCGGTTTCGTGCAATTCTGCCCCGCTTTCAAGTCCTCTTGGCAGCCTTACTTCAATATATTTTTGGACGATAGCTGTCATTTATAACTCTGCAGGTTTGTGATTTACAGTGCCCCTGAGCTCCTTTCTTCAACTCGCTTTCTTGTGAGCTGGCCGCAAAACCTCAGGATTACTTCAGGCCCTAGTGTGGTTCTGGCATGGCACGCTGAGCCTTTGGTTAATTCCTCTTCCTGGTGGCAAATGAGAGTTAAATTTGCCCGTCCACACACCTCCAGCTAGTCTCTCATTGGTTCTCCCTATTCCTGTTCATTTTGCGCAGAAATTGCAAACTGGGCCAAACAGGAGGTTAAAGGCACTGACTCTCCAAGTGGGGAGAGTGTTAGTAAAGCATCCGGAATGCTGCACCCGAGTACCAGGGGACGAAAACTGAGACACATTTGAACACGTTTCCCGATCACACGGTGGATCATACTCTGGGTTCCACATGCATGTTTTAGCTGAAGGAAGAATCCCTTAAACCTGGAGAGTTGAGACCCATGGAATGGGTACCATGCGATATGACTTCAAAGGGTCGGCATTTGCTCACCGAACCTCACCAATCATATCACTGCTGCGTTTATGCTGCTGTACACACGCTTGATTCTCTTTTGGAGACATATAAATCCATAGGTTTTAAGATTCTTACTAGTCAGGTATATTCTTAGGCGTTTAATATGGGGTGTTGAGTCCACTTTGTTGAGCAAGGAGTAGCTCTTGTCTCTTACATATTTGGCTTATGGAACGGTATCTGTGCTAATTTCAATCTGTGGTTTTATGCAGCACCCCAACTCACCTTTCCCCTTAAGCAAGCATAAGTTGGTTTTCTACATTTGAGACCCTGTTCTGTTTTGTAATTCAGTTCCTGTGTAGCCAAGTTTACATTCCGTGTAGTAGTGATATCTTATGATGTTTCTTTTTCTGTGTGACTTATTTCACTTAGAATCATCGTACCTGAATCCACTCATTATGCTGCTAGGGGCCTGATGACATAGATTTCATTGCTGAGTGATATTGCATTGTACGTAAGTACCACAACGTCTTTATCCATTTTTCGCTTTCTGTGATATTGAACTTGTACCATAAACGAGGTTCTTGTAAACAGAGCCGTCCAAAACTTTTGGATGGCTGGGTCTTTTTGATTTTAATTTCCCTAAGCTATAGGACCATAACTGTAAGTGCCCTAGGCTCTGTTGCTTTGTTTTTTAGATGTTTCAGGAAACACCATACACTTCTCCAGAGTGGCTGTTGGCAATTTACATCCCGCCCATCAGCATAACAAGGCTCCAAGTTCTCCATGGCCTGTCCTGCCTTTCTGGATTTTACACTTTTTTCAGATGGCCCTTTTGACCGGGGGGGGGGCAGTGAGACTTCATTGTAGTGCAGATTTCCTTTTCAAGCTTGCTTGGTTGGCCAAGAAGTGCGTATGCGTTTTTTACTGAATATATTCAGGAAAAAACGCATACGTCCTTTTTGGCCAAGTGCATCATTGTGGACGTTCTGCCTCTTTTCCTATGCTTTACATGCAATTCCAGTCTACCTCCTGAAATCGGTTTCCTGCAATTCTGCCCCACTTTCAAGTCCTCTTGGCAGCCTTACTTCAATATATTTTTGGACGATAGCTGTCATTTATAACTCTGCAGGTTTGTGATTTACAGTGCCCCTGAGCTCCTTTCTTCAACTCGCTTTCTTGTGAGCTGGCCGCAACACCGCAGGATTGCTTCAGGCCCTAGTGTGGTTCTGGCATGGCACGCTGAGCCTTTGGTTAATTCCTCTTTCTGGTGGCAAATGAGAGTTAAATTTGCCCGTCCACACACCTCCAGCTAGTCTCTCATTGGTTCTCCCTATTCCTGTTCATTTTGCACAGAAATTGCAAACTGGGCCAAACAGGAGGTTAAAGGCACTGACTCTCCAAGTGGGGAGAGTGTTAGTAAAGCGTCCGGAATGCTGCACCCGAGTACCAGGGGACGAAAACTGAGACACATTTGAACACGTTTCCCGATCACACGGTGGATCATACTCTGGGTTCCGCATGCATGTTTTAGCTGAAGGAAGAATCCCTTAAACCTGGAGAGTTAAGACCCATGGAATGGGTACCATGCGATATGACTTCAAAGGGTCTGCATTTGCTCACCGAACCTCACCAATCCTATTACTGCTGCGTTTATGCCGCTGTACACACGCTTGATTCTCTTTTGGAGACATATAAATCCATAGGTTTTAAGATTCTTACTAGTCAGGTATATTCTTAGGCGTCTAATATGGGGTGTTGAGTCCACTTTGTTGAGCAAGGAGTAGCTCTTGTCTCTTACATATTTGGCTTATGGAGCGGTATCTGTGCTAATTTCAATCTGTGGTTTTATGCAGCACCCCAACTCACCTTTCCCCTTAAGCAAGCATAAGTTGGTTTTCTACATTTGAGACCCTGTTCTGTTTTGTAATTCAGTTCCTGTGTAGCCAAGTTTACATTCCGTGTAGTAGTGATATCTTATGATGTTTCTTTTTCTGTGTGACTTATTTCACTTAGAATCATCGTACCTGAATCCACTCATTATGCTTCTAGGGGCCTGATGACATAGATTTCACTGCTGAGTGATATTGCATTGTACGTAAGTACCACAACGTCTTTATCCATTTTTCGCTTTCTGTGATATTGAACTTGTACCATAAACGAGGTTCTTGTAAACAGAGCCGTCCCAAACTTTTGGATGGCTGGGTCTTTTTGATTTTAATTTCCCTAAGCTATAGGACCATAACTGTAAGTGCCCTAGGCTCTGTTGCTTTGTTTTTTAGATGTTTCAGGAAACACCATACACTTCTCCAGAGTGGCTGTTGGCAATTTACATCCCGCCCATCAGCATAACAAGGCTCCCAGTTCTCCATGGCCTGTCCTGCCTTTCTGGATTTTACACTTTTTTCAGATGGCCCTTTTGACCGGGGGGCAGTGAGACTTCATTGTAGTGCAGATTTCCTTTGCAAGCTTGCTTGGTTGGCCAAAAAGTGCGTATGCATTTTTTCCTGAATATATTCAGGAAAAAACGCATACGCACTTTTTGGCCAAGTGCATCATTGTGGAAGTTCTGCCTCTTTTCCTATGCTTTACATGCAATTCCTGTCTACCTCCTGAAATCGGTTTCGTACAATTCTTCCCCGCTTTCAAGTCCTCTTGGCAGCCTTACTTCAATATATTTTTGGACGATAGCTGTCATTTATAACTCTGCAGGTTTGTGAATTACAGTGCCCCTGAGCTCCTTTCTTCAACTCGCTTTCTTGTGAGCTGGCCACAACACCGCAGGATTGCTTCAGGCCCTAGTGTGGTTCCGGCATGGCACGCTGAGCCTTTGGTTACTTCCTCTTCCTGGTGGGAAATGAGAGTTAAATTTGCCCGTCCAGACACCTCCAGCTAGTCTCTCATTGGTTCTCCCTATTCCTGTTCATTTTCTGCAAAAATTGCAAACTGGGCCAAACAGGAGGTTAAAGGCCCTGACTCTCCAAGTGGGGAGAGAGTTAGTAAAGCGTCTGGAATGTTGCAACCGAGTACCAGGGGACGAAAACTGAGACACATTTGAACACATTTCCCGATCACACGGTGGATCATACTCTGGGTTCCACATGCATGTTTTAGCTGAAGGAAGAATCCCTTAAACCTGGAGAGTTGAGACCCATGGAATGGGTACCATGCAAAATGACCTCAAAGGGTCTGCATTTGCTCACCGAACCTCACCAATCCTATCACTGCTGCGTTTATGCCGCTGTACACACGCTTGATTCTCTTTCGGAGACATATAAATCCATAGGTTTTAAGATTCTTACTAGTCAGGTATATTCTTAGGCGTTTAATATGGGGTGTTGAGTCCACTTCGTTGAGCAAGGAGTAGCTCTTGTCTATTACATATTTGGCTTATGGAACGGTATCTGTGCTAATTTCAATCTGTGGTTTTATGCAGCACCCCAACTCACCTTTCCCCTTAAGCAAGCATAAGTTGGTTTTCTACATTTGAGACCCTGTTCTGTTTTGTAATTCAGTTCCTGTGTAGCCAAGTTTACATTCCGTGTATTAGTGATATCTTATGATGTTTCTTTTTCTGTGTGACTTATTTCACTTAGAATCATCGTACCTGAATCCACTCATTATGCTTCTACAGGCCTGATGACATAGATTTCATTGCTGAGTGATATTGCATTGTACGTAAGTTCCACAACGTCTTCATCCATTTTTCGCTTTCTGTGATATTGAACTTGTACTGCAAACGAGGTTCTTGTAAACAGAGCCGTCCCAAACTTTGGGGTGGCTGTGTCTTTTTGAATTTAATTTCCCTAAGCTATAGAACCATAAGTGGAAGTGCCCTAGGCTCTGTTGCTTTGTTTTTTAGATGTTTCAGGAAACACCATACACTTCTCCAGAGTGGCTGTTGGCAATTTACATCCCGCCCATCAGCATAACAAGGCTCCCAGTTCTCCATGGCCTGTCCTGCCTTTCTGGATTTTACACTTTTTTCAGATGGCCCTTTTGACCGGGGGGCAGTGAGACTTCATTGTAGTGCAGATTTCCTTTGCAAGCTTGCTTGGTTGGCCAAAAAGGGCGTATGCGTTTTTTCCTGAATATATTCAGGAAAAAACGCATACGTCCTTTTTGGCCAAGTGCATCATTGTGGACGTTCTGCCTCTTTTCCTATGCTTTACATGCAATTCCAGTCTACCTCCTGAAATCGGTTTCGTGCAATTCTGCCCCGCTTTCAAGTCCTCTTGGCAGCCTTACTTCAATATATTTTTGGACGATAGCTGTCATTTATAACTCTGCAGGTTTGTGATTTACAGTGCCCCTGAGCTCCTTTCTTCAACTCGCTTTCTTGTGAGCTGGCCGCAAAACCTCAGGATTACTTCAGGCCCTAGTGTGGTTCTGGCATGGCACGCTGAGCCTTTGGTTAATTCCTCTTCCTGGTGGCAAATGAGAGTTAAATTTGCCCGTCCACACACCTCCAGCTAGTCTCTCATTGGTTCTCCCTATTCCTGTTCATTTTGCGCAGAAATTGCAAACTGGGCCAAACAGGAGGTTAAAGGCACTGACTCTCCAAGTGGGGAGAGTGTTAGTAAAGCGTCCGGAATGCTGCACCCGAGTACCAGGGGACGAAAACTGAGACACATTTGAACACGTTTCCCGATCACACGGTGGATCATACTCTGGGTTCCACATGCATGTTTTAGCTGAAGGAAGAATCCCTTAAACCTGGAGATTTGAGACCCATGGAATGGGTACCATGCGATATGACTTCAAAGGGTCGGCATTTGCTCACCGAACCTCACCAATCATATCACTGCTGCGTTTATGCTGCTGTACACACGTTTGATTCTCTTTTGGAGACATATAAATCCATAGGTTTTAAGATTCTTACTAGTCAGGTATATTCTTAGGCGTTTAATATGGGGTGTTGAGTCCACTTTGTTGAGCAAGGAGTAGCTCTTGTCTCTTACATATTTGGCTTATGGAACGGTATCTGTGCTAATTTCAATCTGTGGTTTTATGCAGCACCCCAACTCACCTTTCCCCTTAAGCAAGCATAAGTTGGTTTTCTACATTTGAGACCCTGTTCTGTTTTGTAATTCAGTTCCTGTGTAGCCAAGTTTACATTCCGTGTAGTAGTGATATCTTATGATGTTTCTTTTTCTGTGTGACTTATTTCACTTAGAATCATCGTACCTGAATCCACTCATTATGCTGCTAGGGGCCTGATGACATAGATTTCATTGCTGAGTGATATTGCATTGTACGTAAGTACCACAACGTCTTTATCCATTTTTCGCTTTCTGTGATATTGAACTAGTACCATAAACGAGGTTCTTGTAAACAGAGCCGTCCCAAACTTTTGGATGGCTGGGTCTTTTTGATTTTAATTTCCCTAAGCTATAGGACCATAACTGTAAGTGCCCTAGGCTCTGTTGCTTTGTTTCTTAGATGTTTCAGGAAACACCATACACTTCTCCAGAGTGGCTGTTGGCAATTTACATCCCGCCCATCTGCATAACAAGGCTCCCAGTTCTCCATGGCCTGTCCTGCCTTTCTGGATTTTACACTTTTTTCAGATGGCCCTTTTGACCGGGGGGCAGTGAGACTTCATTTTAGTGCAGATTTCCTTTGCAAGCTTGCTTGGTTGGCCAAAAAGTGCGTATGCGTTTTTTCCTGAATATATTCAGGAAAAAACGCATACGCACTTTTTGGCCAAGTGCATCATTGTGGACGTTCTGCCTCTTTTCCTATGCTTTACATGCAATTCCTGTCTACCTCCTGAAATCGGTTTCGTACAATTCTTCCCCGCTTTCAAGTCCTCTTGGCAGCCTTACTTCAATATATTTTTGGACGATAGCTGTCATTTATAACTCTGCAGGTTTGTGAATTACAGTGCCCCTGAGCTCCTTTCTTCAACTCGCTTTCTTGTGAGCTGGCCACAACACCGCAGGATTGCTTCAGGCCCTAGTGTGGTTCCGGCATGGCACGCTGAGCCTTTGGTTACTTCCTCTTCCTGGTGGGAAATGAGAGTTAAATTTGCCCGTCCAGACACCTCCAGCTAGTCTCTCATTGGTTCTCCCTATTCCTGTTCATTTTCTGCAGAAATTGCAAACTGGGCCAAACAGGAGGTTAAAGGCCCTGACTCTCCAAGTGGGGAGAGTGTTAGTAAAGCGTCTGGAATGTTGCAACCGAGTACCAGGGGACGAAAACTGAGACACATTTGAACACATTTCCCGATCACACGGTGGATCATACTCTGGGTTCCACATGCATGTTTTAGCTAAAGGAAGTATCCCTTAAACCTGGAGAGTTGAGACCCATGGAATGGGTACCATGCAAAATGACCTCAAAGGGTCTGCATTTGCTCACCGAACCTCACCAATCCTATCACTGCTGCGTTTATGCCGCTGTACACACGCTTGATTCTCTTTTGGAGACATATAAATCCATAGGTTTTAAGATTCTTACTAGTCAGGTATATTCTTAGGCGTTTAATATGGGGTGTTGAGTCCACTTTGTTGAGCGAGGAGTAGCTCTTGTCTATTACATATTTGGCTTATGGAACGGTATCTGTGCTAATTTCAATCTGTGGTTTTATGCAGTACCCCAACTCACCTTTCCCCTTAAGCAAGCATAAGTTGGTTTTCTACATTTGAGACCCTGTTCTGTTTTGTAATTCAGTTCCTGTGTAGCCAAGTTTACATTCCGTGTATTAGTGATATCTTATGATGTTTCTTTTTCTGTGTGACTTATTTCACTTAGAATCATCGTACCTGAATCCACTCATTATGCTTCTACAGGCCTGATGACATAGATTTCATTGCTGAGTGATATTGCATTGTACGTAAGTACCACAACGTCTTTATCCATTTTTCGCTTTCTGTGATATTGAACTTGTACTGCAAACGAGGTTCTTGTAAACAGAGCCGTCCAAACTTTGGGGTGGCTGTGTCTTTTTGAATTTAATTTCCCTAAGCTATAGAACCATAAGTGGAAGTGCCCTAGGCTCTGTTGCTTTGTTTTTTGATGTTTCAGGAAACACCATACACTTCTCCAGAGTGGCTGTTGGCAATTTACATCCCGCCCATCAGCATAACAAGGCTCCCAGTTCTCCATGGCCTGTCCTGCTTTCTGGATTTTACACTTTTTTCAGATGGCCCTTTTGACTGGGGGGCAGTGAGACTTCATTGTAGTGCAGATTTCCTTTGCAAGCTTGCTTGGTTGGCCAAAAAGGGCGTATGCGTTTTTTCCTGAATATATTCAGGAAAAAACGCATATGTCTTTTTTGGCCAAGTGCATCATTGTGGAGGTTCTGCCTCTTTTCTTATGCTTTACATGCAATTCCAGTCTACCTCCTGAAATCGGTTTCGTGCAATTCTGCCCCACTTTCAAGTCCTCTTGGCAGCCTTACTTCCATATATTTTTGGACGATAGCTGTCATTTATAACTCTGCAGGTCTGTGATTTTCAGTGCCCCTGAGCTCCTTTCTTCAACTCGCTTTCTTGTGAGCTGGCCGCAACACCTCAGGATTGCTTCAGGCCCTAGTGTGGTTCCGGCATGGCACGCTGAGCCTTTGGTTAATTCCTCTTCCTGGTGGGAAATGAGAGTTAAATTTGCCCGTCCAGACACCTCCAGCTAGTCTCTCCTTGGTTCTCCCTATTCCTGTTCATTTTACGCAGAAAGTGCAAACTGGTCCAAACAGGAGGTTAAAGGCACTGACTCTCCAAGTGGGAGAGTGTTAGGAAAGCGTCTGGAATGCTGCACCCGAGTATCAGGGGACGAAAACTGAGACACCTTTGAACACGTTTCCCGATCACACGGTGGATCATACTCTGGGTTCCACATGCATGTTTTAGCTGAAGGAAGAATCCCTTAAACCTGGAGAGTTGAGACCCATGGAATGGGTACCATGCGATATGACTTCAAAGGGTCTGCATTTGATCACCGAACCTCACCAATCCTATCACTGCTGCATTTATGCCGCTGTACACACGCTTGATTCTCTTCTAGAGACATAAAAATCCCTAAGTCTTAAGATTCTTACTAGTCAGGTATATTCTTAGGCGTTTAATATGGGGTGTTGAGTCCACTTCGTTGAGCAAGGAGTAGCTCTTGTCTATTACATATTTGGCTTATGGAACGGTATCTGTGCTAATTTCAATCTCTGGTTTTATGCAGCACCCCAACTCACCTTTCCCCTTAAACAAGCATAAGTTGGTTTTCTACATTTGAGACCCTGTTCTGTTTTGTAATTCAGTTCCTGTGTAGCCAAGTTTACATTCCGTGTATTAGTGATATCTTATGATGTTTCTTTTTCTGTGTGACTTATTTCACTTAGAATGATCGTACCTGAATCCACTCATTATGCTTCTACAGGCCTGATGACATAGATTTCATTGCTGAGTGATATTGCATTGTATGTAAGTACCACAACGTCTTTATCCATTTTTCGCTTTCTGTGATATTGAACTTGTACTGCAAACGAGGTTCTTGTAAACAGAGCCGTCCCAAACTTTGGGGTGGCTGTGTCTTTTTGAATTTAATTTCCCTAAGCTATAGGACCATAAGTGGAAGTGCCCTAGGCTCTGTTGCTTTGTTTTTTAGATGTTTCAGGAAACACCATACACTTCTCCAGAGTGGCTGTTGGCAATTTACATCCCGCCCATCAGCATAACAAGGCTCCCAGTTCTCCATGGCCTGTCCTGCCTTTCTGGATTTTACACTTTTTTCAGATGGCCCTTTTGACCGGGGGGCAGTGAGACTTCATTGTAGTGCAGATTTCCTTTTCAAGCTTGCTTGGTTGGCCAAGAAGTGCATATGCGTTTTTTACTGAATATATTCAGGAAAAAACGCATACGTCCTTTTTGGCCAAGTGCATCATTGTGGACGTTCTGCCTCTTTTCCTATGCTTTACATGCAATTCCAGTCTACCTCCTGAAATCGGTTTCGTTGAATTCTGCCCCGCTTTCAAGTCCTCTTGGCAGCCTTACTTCAATATATTTTTGGACGATAGCTGTCATTTATAACTCTGCAGGTTTGTGATTTACAGTGCCCCTGAGCTCCTTTCTTCAACTCGCTTTCTTGTGAGCTGGCCGCAACACCGCAGGATTGCTTCAGGCCCTAGTGTGGTTCTGGCATGGCACGCTGAGCCTTTGGTTAATTCCTCTTCCTGGTGGCAAATGAGAGTTAAATTTGCCCGTCCACACACCTCCAGCTAGTCTCTCATTGGTTCTCCCTATTCCTGTTCATTTTGCGCAGAAATTGCAAACTGGGCCAAACAGGAGGTTAAAGGCACTGACTCTCCAAGTGGGGAGAGTGTTAGTAAAGCGTCCGGAATGCTGCACGCGAGTACCAGGGGACGAAAACTGAGACACATTTGAACACGTTTCCCGATCACACGGTGGATCATACTCTGGGTTCCACATGCATGTTTTAGCTGAAGGAAGAATCCCTTAAACCTGGAGAGTTGAGACCCATGGAATGGGTACCATGCGATATGACTTCAAAGGGTCTGCATTTGCTCACCGAACCTCACCAATCCTATTACTGCTGCGTTTATGCCGCTGTACACACGCTTGATTCTCTTTTGGAGACATATAAATCCATAGGTTTTAAGATTCTTACTAGTCAGGTATATTCTTAGGCGTCTAATATGGGGTGTTGAGTCCACTTTGTTGAGCAAGGAGTAGCTCTTGTCTCTTACATATTTGGCTTATGGAACGGTATCTGTGCTAATTTCAATCTGTGGTTTTATGCAGCACCCCAACTCACCTTTCCCCTTAAGCAAGCATAAGTTGGTTTTCTACATTTGAGACCCTGTTCTGTTTTGTAATTCAGTTCCTGTGTAGCCAAGTTTACATTCCGTGTAGTAGTGATATCTTATGATGTTTCTTTTTCTGTGTGACTTATTTCACTTAGAATCATCGTACCTGAATCCACTCATTATGCTTCTACAGGCCTGATGACATAGATTTCATTGCTGAGTGATATTGCATTGTACGTAAGTACCACAACGTCTTTATCCATTTTTCGCTTTCTGTGATATTGAACTTGTACCATAAACGAGGTTCTTGTAAACAGAGCCGTCCCAAACTTTTGGATGGCTGGGTCTTTTTGATTTTAATTTCCCTAAGCTATAGGACCATAACTGTAAGTGCCCTAGGCTCTGTTGCTTTGTTTTTTAGATGTTTCAGGAAACACCATACACTTCTCCAGAGTGGCTGTTGGCAATTTACATCCCGCCCATCAGCATAACAAGGCTCCCAGTTCTCCATGGCCTGTCCTGCCTTTCTGGATTTTACACTTTTTTCAGATGGCCCTTTTGACCGGGGGGCAGTGAGACTTCATTGTAGTGCAGATTTCCTTTGCAAGCTTGCTTGGTTGGCCAAAAAGGGCGTATGCGTTTTTTCCTGAATATATTCAGGAAAAAACGCATACGTCCTTTTTGGCCAAGTGCATCATTGTGGACGTTCTGCCTCTTTTCCTATGCTTTACATGCAATTCCAGTCTACCTCCTGAAATCAGTTTCGTGCAATTCTGCCCCACTTTCAAGTCCTCTTGGCAGCCTTACTTCCATATATTTTTGGACAATAGCCGTCATTTATAACTCTGCAGGTCTGTGATTTACAGTGCCCCTGAGCTCCTTTCTTCAACTCGCTTTCTTGTGAGCTGGCCGCAACACCTCAGGATTGCTTCAGGCCCTAGTGTGGTTCCGGCATGGCACGCTGAGCCTTTGGTTAATTCCTCTTCCTGGTGGGAAATGAGAGTTAAATTTGCCCGTCCAGACACCTCCAGCTAGACTCTCCTTGGTTCTCCCTATTCCTGTTCATTTTACGCAGAAAGTGCAAACTGGTCCAAACAGGAGGTTAAAGGCACTGACTCTCCAAGTGGGAGAGTGTTAGGAAAGCGTCTGGAATGCTGCACCCGAGTATCAGGGGACGAAAACTGAGACACCTTTGAACACGTTTCCCGATCACACGGTGGATCATACTCTGGGTTCCACATGCATGTTTTAGCTGAAGGAAGAATCCCTTAAACCTGGAGAGTTGAGACCCATGGAATGGGTACCATGCGATATGACTTCAAAGGGTCTGCATTTGATCACCGAACCACACCAATCCTATCACTGCTGCATTTATGCCGCTGTACACACGCTTGATTCTCTTCTAGAGACATAAAAATCCCTAAGTCTTAAGATTCTTACTAGTCAGGTATATTCTTAGGCGTTTAATATGGGGTGTTGAGTCCACTTCGTTGAGCAAGGAGTAGCTCTTGTCTATTACATATTTGGCTTATGGAACGGTATCTGTGCTAATTTCAATCTCTGGTTTTATGCAGCACCCCAACTCACCTTTCCCCTTAAACAAGCATAAGTTGGTTTTCTACATTTGAGACCCTGTTCTGTTTTGTAATTCAGTTCCTGTGTAGCCAAGTTTACATTCCGTGTATTAGTGATATCTTATGATGTTTCTTTTTCTGTGTGACTTATTTCACTTAGAATGATCGTACCTGAATCCACTCATTATGCTTCTACAGGCCTGATGACATAGATTTCATTGCTGAGTGATATTGCATTGTATGTAAGTACCACAACGTCTTTATCCATTTTTCGCTTTCTGTGATATTGAACTTGTACTGCAAACGAGGTTCTTGTAAACAGAGCCGTCCCAAACTTTGGGGTGGCTGTGTCTTTTTGAATTTAATTTCCCTAAGCTATAGGACCATAAGTGGAAGTGCCCTAGGCTCTGTTGCTTTGTTTTTTAGATGTTTCAGGAAACACCATACACTTCTCCAGAGTGGCTGTTGGCAATTTACATCCCGCCCATCAGCATAACAAGGCTCCCAGTTCTCCATGGCCTGTCCTGCCTTTCTGGATTTTACACTTTTTTCAGATGGCCCTTTTGACCGGGGTGGGGGGGGCAGTGAGACTTCATTGTAGTGCAGATTTCCTTTTCAAGCTTGCTTGGTTGGCCAAGAAGTGCATATGCGTTTTTTACTGAATATATTCAGGAAAAAACGCATACGTCCTTTTTGGCCAAGTGCATCATTGTGGACGTTCTGCCTCTTTTCCTATGCTTTACATGCAATTCCAGTCTACCTCCTGAAATCGGTTTCGTTGAATTCTGCCCCGCTTTCAAGTCCTCTTGGCAGCCTTACTTCAATATATTTTTGGACGATAGCTGTCATTTATAACTCTGCAGGTTTGTGATTTACAGTGCCCCTGAGCTCCTTTCTTCAACTCGCTTTCTTGTGAGCTGGCCGCAACACCGCAGGATTGCTTCAGGCCCTAGTGTGGTTCTGGCATGGCACGCTGAGCCTTTGGTTAATTCCTCTTCCTGGTGGCAAATGAGAGTTAAATTTGCCCGTCCACACACCTCCAGCTAGTCTCTCATTGGTTCTCCCTATTCCTGTTCATTTTGCGCAGAAATTGCAAACTGGGCCAAACAGGAGGTTAAAGGCACTGACTCTCCAAGTGGGGAGAGTGTTAGTAAAGCGTCCGGAATGCTGCACGCGAGTACCAGGGGACGAAAACTGAGACACATTTGAACACGTTTCCCGATCACACGGTGGATCATACTCTGGGTTCCACATGCATGTTTTAGCTGAAGGAAGAATCCCTTAAACCTGGAGAGTTGAGACCCATGGAATGGGTACCATGCGATATGACTTCAAAGGGTCTGCATTTGCTCACCGAACCTCACCAATCCTATTACTGCTGCGTTTATGCCACTGTACACACGCTTGATTCTCTTTTGGAGACATATAAATCCATAGGTTTTAAGATTCTTACTAGTCAGGTATATTCTTAGGCGTCTAATATGGGGTGTTGAGTCCACTTTGTTGAGCAAGGAGTAGCTCTTGTCTCTTACATATTTGGCTTATGGAACGGTATCTGTGCTAATTTCAATCTGTGGTTTTATGCAGCACCCCAACTCACCTTTCCCCTTAAGCAAGCATAAGTTGGTTTTCTACATTTGAGACCCTGTTCTGTTTTGTAATTCAGTTCCTGTGTAGCCAAGTTTACATTCCGTGTAGTAGTGATATCTTATGATGTTTCTTTTTCTGTGTGACTTATTTCACTTAGAATCATCGTACCTGAATCCACTCATTATGCTTCTACAGGCCTGATGACATAGATTTCATTGCTGAGTGATATTGCATTGTACGTAAGTATCACAACGTCTTTATCCATTTTTCGCTTTCTGTGATATTGAACTTGTACCATAAACGAGGTTCTTGTAAACAGAGCCGTCCCAAACTTTTGGATGGCTGGGTCTTTTTGATTTTAATTTCCCTAAGCTATAGGACCATAACTGTAAGTGCCCTAGGCTCTGTTGCTTTGTTTTTTAGATGTTTCAGGAAACACCATACACTTCTCCAGAGTGGCTGTTGGCAATTTACATCCCGCCCATCAGCATAACAAGGCTCCCAGTTCTCCATGGCCTGTCCTGCCTTTCTGGATTTTACACTTTTTTCAGATGGCCCTTTTGACCGGGGGGCAGTGAGACTTCATTGTAGTGCAGATTTCCTTTGCAAGCTTGCTTGGTTGGCCAAAAAGGGCGTATGCGTTTTTTCCTGAATATATTCAGGAAAAAACGCATACGTCCTTTTTGGCCAAGTGCATCATTGTGGACGTTCTGCCTCTTTTCCTATGCTTTACATGCAATTCCAGTCTACCTCCTGAAATCAGTTTCGTGCAATTCTGCCCCACTTTCAAGTCCTCTTGGCAGCCTTACTTCCATATATTTTTGGACGATAGCCGTCATTTATAACTCTGCAGGTCTGTGATTTACAGTGCCCCTGAGCTCCTTTCTTCAACTCGCTTTCTTGTGAGCTGGCCGCAACACCTCAGGATTGCTTCAGGCCCTAGTGTGGTTCCGGCATGGCACGCTGAGCCTTTGGTTAATTCCTCTTCCTGGTGGGAAATGAGAGTTAAATTTGCCCGTCCAGACACCTCCAGCTAGTCTCTCCTTGGTTCTCCCTATTCCTGTTCATTTTACGCAGAAAGTGCAAACTGGTCCAAACAGGAGGTTAAAGGCACTGACTCTCCAAGTGGGAGAGTGTTAGGAAAGCGTCTGGAATGCTGCACCCGAGTATCAGGGGACGAAAACTGAGACACCTTTGAACACGTTTCCCAATCACACGGTGGATCATACTCTGGGTTCCACATGCATGTTTTAGCTGAAGGAAGAATCCCTTAAACCTGGAGAGTTGAGACCCATGGAATGGGTACCATGCGATATGACTTCAAAGGGTCTGCATTTGATCACCGAACCTCACCAATCCTATCACTGCTGCGTTTATGCCGCTGTACACACGCTTGATTCTCTTTTAGAGACATAAAAATCCATAAGTCTTAAGATTCTTACCAGTCAGGAATATTCTTAGGCGTTTAATATGGGGTGTTGAGTCCACTTCGTTGAGCAAGGAGTAGCTCTTGTCTATTACATATTTGGCTTATGTAACGGGATCTGTGCTCATTTCAATCTCTGGTTTTATGCAGCACCCCAACTCACCTTTCCCCTTAAGCAAGCATAAGTTGGTTTTCTACATTTGAGACCCTGTTCTGTTTTGTAATTCAGTTCCTGTGTAGCCAAGTTTACATTCCGTGTAGTAGTGATATCTTATGATGTTTCTTTTTCTGTGTGACTTATTTCACTTAGAATCATCGTACCTGAATCCACTCATTATGCTTCTACAGGCCTGATGACATAGATTTCATTGCTGAGTGATATTGCATTGTACGTAAGTACCACAACGTCTTTATCCATTTTTCGCTTTCTGTGATATTGAACTTGTACCATAAACGAGGTTCTTGTAAACAGAGCCGTCCCAAACTTTTGGATGGCTGGGTCTTTTTGATTTTAATTTCCCTAAGCTATAGGACCATAACTGTAAGTGCCCTAGGCTCTGTTGCTTTGTTTTTTAGATGTTTCAGGAAACACCATACACTTCTCCAGAGTGGCTGTTGGCAATTTACATCCCGCCCATCAGCATAACAAGGCTCCCAGTTCTCCATGGCCTGTCCTGCCTTTCTGGATTTTACACTTTTTTCAGATGGCCCTTTTGACCGGGGGGCAGTGAGACTTCATTGTAGTGCAGATTTCCTTTGCAAGCTTGCTTGGTTGGCCAAAAAGGGCGTATGCGTTTTTTCCTGAATATATTCAGGAAAAAACGCATACGTCCTTTTTGGCCAAGTGCATCATTGTGGACGTTCTGCCTCTTTTCCTATGCTTTACATGCAATTCCAGTCTACCTCCTGAAATCAGTTTCGTGCAATTCTGCCCCACTTTCAAGTCCTCTTGGCAGCCTTACTTCCATATATTTTTGGACGATAGCCGTCATTTATAACTCTGCAGGTCTGTGATTTACAGTGCCCCTGAGCTCCTTTCTTCAACTCGCTTTCTTGTGAGCTGGCCGCAACACCTCAGGATTGCTTCAGGCCCTAGTGTGGTTCCGGCATGGCACGCTGAGCCTTTGGTTAATTCCTCTTCCTGGTGGGAAATGAGAGTTAAATTTGCCCGTCCAGACACCTCCAGCTAGTCTCTCCTTGGTTCTCCCTATTCCTGTTCATTTTACGCAGAAAGTGCAAACTGGTCCAAACAGGAGGTTAAAGGCACTGACTCTCCAAGTGGGAGAGTGTTAGGAAAGCGTCTGGAATGCTGCACCCGAGTATCAGGGGACGAAAACTGAGACACCTTTGAACACGTTTCCCAATCACACGGTGGATCATACTCTGGGTTCCACATGCATGTTTTAGCTGAAGGAAGAATCCCTTAAACCTGGAGAGTTGAGACCCATGGAATGGGTACCATGCGATATGACTTCAAAGGGTCTGCATTTGATCACCGAACCTCACCAATCCTATCACTGCTGCGTTTATGCCGCTGTACACACGCTTGATTCTCTTTTAGAGACATAAAAATCCATAAGTCTTAAGATTCTTACCAGTCAGGAATATTCTTAGGCGTTTAATATGGGGTGTTGAGTCCACTTCGTTGAGCAAGGAGTAGCTCTTGTCTATTACATATTTGGCTTATGTAACGGGATCTGTGCTCATTTCAATCTCTGGTTTTATGCAGCACCCCAACTCACCTTTCCCCTTAAGCAAGCATAAGTTGGTTTTCTACATTTGAGACCCTGTTCTGTTTTGTAATTCAGTTCCTGTGTAGCCAAGTTTACATTCCGTGTATTAGTGATATCTTATGATGTTTCTTTTTCTGTGTGACTTATTTCACTTAGAATCATCGTACCTGAATCCACTCTTTATGGTGATATGGGCCTGATGACATAGATTTCATTGCTGAGTGATATTGCATTGTACGTAAGTACCACAACTTCTTTATCCATTTTTCGCTTTCTGCGTTATTGAACTTGTACCATAAACGAGGTTCTTGTAAACAGAGCCGTCCCAATTTTGGGGTGGCTGTGTCTTTTTGATTTTAATTTCCCTAAGCTATAGGACCATAAGTGGAAGTGCCCCAGGCTCTGTTGCTTTGTTTTTTAGATGTTTCAGGAAACGCCGTACACTTCTGCAGAGTGGCTGTTGGCAAATTACATCCTGCCCATCAGCATAACAAGGTTCCTAGTTCTCCATGGCCTGTCCTGCCTTTCTGGATTTTACACTTTGTTCAGATGGCCCTTTTGACCGTGGGGCAGTGAGACTTCATTGTAGTGCAGATTTCCTTTGCAAGCTTGCTTGGTTGGCCAAAAAGGGCTTATGCGTTTTTTCCTGAATATATTCAAGAAAAAACACATACACCCTTTTTGGCCAAGTGCATCATTGTGGACGTTCTGCCTCTTTTCCTATGCTTTACATGCAATTCCAGTCTACCTCCTGAAATCGGTTTCCTGCAATTCTGCCCCGCTTTCAAGTCCTCTTGGCAGCCTTATTTCAATATATTTTTGGACGATAGCTGTCATTTATAACTCTGCAGGTTTGTGAATGACAGTGCCCCTGAGCTCCTTTCTTCAACTCGCTTTGTTGTGAGCTGGCCACAACACTGCAGGATTGCTTCAGGCCCTAGTGTGGTTCTGGCATGGCACGCTGAGTCTTTGGTTAATTCCTCTTCCTGGTGGGAAATGAGAGTTAAATTTGCCCGTCCAGACACCTACAGCTAGTCTCTCATTGGTTCTCCCTATTCCTGTTCATTTGCCGCAGAAATTTCAAACTGGGCCAAACAGGAGGTTAAAGGCACTGACTCTCCAAGTGGGAGAGTGTTAGTAAAGCGTCTGGAATGGTGCACCCGAGTACCAGGGGACGAAAACTGAGACACATTTGAACACGTTTCCCGATCACACGGTGGATCATACTCTGGGTTCCACATGCATGTTTTAGCTGAAGGAAGAATCCCTTAAACCTGGAGAGTTGAGACCCATGGAATGGGTACCATGCAATATGACTTCAAAGGGTCTGCATTTGCTCACCAAACCTCAGCAATCCTATCACTGCTGCATTTATGCTGCTGTACACATGCTTGATTCTCTTTCGGAGACATAGAAATCCATAGGTATTAAGATTCTTACCAGTCAGGAATATTCTTAGGCGTTTAATATGGGGTGTTGAGTCCACTTCGTTGAGCAAGGAGTAGCTCTTGTCTATTACATATTTGGCTTATGGAATGGTATCTGTGCTCATTTCAATCTCTGGTTTTATGCAACACCCCAACTCACCTTTCCCCTTAAGCAAGCATAAGTTGGTTTTCTACATTTGAGACCCTGTTCTCTTTTGTAATTCAGTTCCTGTGTAGCCAAGTTTACATTCCGTGTATTAGTGATATCTTATGATGTTTCTTTTTCTGTGTGACTTATTTCACTTAGAATCATCGTACCTGAATCCACTCATTATGCTGCTACGGGCCTGATGACATAGATTTCATTGCTGAGTGATATTGCATTGTACGTAAGTACCACAACTTCTTTATCCATTTTTCGCTTTCTGTGATATTGAACTTGTACCGTAAAAGAGGTTCTTGTAAACAGAGCTGGCCCAAGCATTGGGGTGGCTGTGTCTTTTTGATTTTAATTTCCTTAAGCTATAGGACCATAAGTGGAAGTGCCCTAGGCTCTGTTGCTCTGTTTTTTGGATGTTTCAGGAAACACCATACACTTCTCCAGAGTGGCTGTTGGCAATTTACATCCCGCCCATCAGCATCACAAGGCTCCCAGTTCTCCATGGCCTGTCCTGCCTTTCTGGATTTTACACTTTTTTCAGATGGCCCTTTTGAGCGGGGGGCAGTGAGACTTCATTGTAGTGCAGATTTCCTTTGCAAACTTGCTTGGATGGCCAAAAAGGGCGTATTCGTTTTTTCCTGAATATATTCAGGAAAAAACGCATACGCCCTTTTTGGCCAAGTGCATCATTGTGGACGTTCTGCCTCTTTTCCTATGCTTTACATGCAATTCCTGTCTACCTCCTGAAATCGGTTTCCTGCAATTCTGCCCCGCTTTCAAGTCCTCTTGGCATCCTTACTTCAATATATTTTTGCACGATAGCTGTCATTTATAACTCTGCCGGTTTGTGAGTTACAGTGCCCCTGAGCTCCTTTCTTCAACTCGCTTTCTTGTGAGCTGGCCGCAACACCGCAGGATTTCTTCAGGCCCTAGTGTGGTTCGGGTATGGCACGCTGAGCCTTTGGTTAATTCCTCTTCCTGGTGGGAAATGAGAGTTAAATTTGCCCGTCCAGACACCTCCAACTAGTCTTTCATGGGTTCTCCCTATTCCTGTTCATTTTCCGCAGAAATTGCAAACTGGGCCAAACAGGAGGTTAAAGGCACTGACTCTCCAAGTGGGGAGAGTGTTAGTAAAGCGTCTGGAATGTTGCACCCGAGTACCAGGGGACGGAAACTGAGACACATTTGAACACGTTTCCCGATCACACGGTGGATCATACTCTGGGTTCCACATGCATGTTTTAGCTGAAGGAAGAATCCCTTAAACCTGGAGAGTTGAGACCCATGGAATGGGTAATATGCAATATGACTTCAAAGGGTCTGCATTTGCTTACTGAACCTCACCAATCCTATCACTGCTGCGTTTATGCCGCTGTACACACGCTTGATTCTCTTTCGGAGACATAGAAATCCATAGGTTTTAAGAGTGTTACTAGTGAGGTATATTCTTAGGCGTTTAATATGGGGTGTTGAGTCCACTTCGTTGAGCAAGGAGTAGCTCTTGTCTATTACATATTTAGCTTATGGAACGGTATCTTTGCTACTTTCAATCTCTGGTTTTATGCAGCACCCCAACTCACCTTTCCCCTTAAGCAAGCATAAGTTGGTTTTCTACATTTGAGACCCTGTTCTGTTTTGTAATTCAGTTCCTGTGTAGCCAAGTTTACATTTCGTATATTAGTGATATCTTATGATGTTTCTTTTCCTGTGTGGCTTATTTCACTTAGAATCATCATACCTGAATCCACTCTTTATGCTGCTATGGGCCTGATGACATAGATTTCATTGCTGAGTGATATTGCATTGTTCATAAGTATCACAACTTCTTTTTTTTTTTTTTTGAATATTCATTTATTTTTAATGACTTATTGGAACAAATACCTATAGATATCATTATATATATGATATATAAATTAATTATACAATATATCATGTATTAATTATTAAAACATACTCTGGTAAGTATTATATATTCAATATGAAACAGGAGGAAAGGGGGCAGGGCACAACCTTTAAAAGAATTACATAGCCCGAGG
The DNA here is from genome assembly GCF_937001465.1 of Orcinus orca. NCBI lineage: Eukaryota > Metazoa > Chordata > Mammalia > Artiodactyla > Delphinidae > Orcinus > Orcinus orca. The sequence continues at coordinate 42,972,740 of NC_064560.1, forward strand.
ACACAACATAAACTGAGTAGAACAAAATAGGTCCAAGATGGCGGACGAGTCTACTTCCACTAGACCTTGAGCCTCAGTATACACTCATTGTAACACATCAGCAAGCTAAGCGACACACCCACAGGTGCCACGACAGTTCCAAGGATGACCATAAAGGTCAAAAAGTGGGCGGTGGCTCAATTCCTAGAAATCCCCACCCCTTCCCCAAAATAGCTGGAATACTCCTCCCACTCATCAGCGTATGAAATTACTCACCCCTATAAAACTAACAACCCCATACCCTGGTGCTGCCCTCGCCTTCTTTTTTTTTTTTTTTTTTTTTTTTTTTAATAGGTATACCTGGATTTAATTCTCACTTCTACCGCTTGGTAGCTGGATACCCTTAGGCAAGTTTCATACCTCCCTGAAATTTACTTAATTCAGTCTGTAAAATGGCATAATAACTTATTATAGCATCCTTTTAGGAATTTCAAATCAGTTCTTGAAATAAAAGTACACAATATATAGACAAGTATGGATTCCTCAATAGATGTTTGACCTTTCATTTCTCCAGTATCCCACCCACATCAAATAAAGAAAAATACTTTTTAAAATTCACAAATATTTCATTGTTGTAAAGTTAAAGCCATAAAAATAATCAAATGGCCTACTATCATACCGTTAGAAGAAAAAAAAAAAAGGTGTTCATGAGAGTTCCATATTAGAATACAAGTTTTCCTTAGGCACCTGTTTATGTATGCTATTCTGCTCTTTACAATAAATAATTAAATTTAAAAGACTTAATTCCTCACTTTTAAGACCTTATTAGTTTACAAATTACATATTGACCTATGCTAAATTTTATACCGACCCATGCTAATGAATTCAGTACAGAAAACAAAAAACACTGCACTCAAGCAAACTACATATATATATATATATATATATATATATATAACTTATATGAGAATTGCTACTCCAGCTTTCTTTTGGTTTCCATTTGCATGAAATACCTTTTTCCATCCCCTTACTTTCAGTCTGTATGTGTCTCTAGGTCTGAAGTGGGTCTCTTATAGACAGCAAATATATGGGTCTTGTTTTTGTATCCATTCAGCCAATCTGTGTCTTTTGGTGGGAGCATTTAGTCCATTTACATTTAAGGTAATTATCGATATGTGTGTTCCCTTTCCCATTTTCTTAATTGTTTGGGGTTTGTTATTGTAGGTCTTTTCCTTCTTTTGTGTTTCTTGCCTAGCGAAGTTCCTTTAGCAGTTGTTGTAGAGCTGGTTTGGTGGTGCTGAACTCTCTCAGCTTTTGCTTGTCTGTAAAGGTTTTAATTTCTCCATCAAATCTGAATGAGATCCTTGCTGGGTAGAGTAATCTTGGTTGCCGGTTTTTCTCCTTCAACACTTTCATTATGTCCTGCCACTCCCTTCTGGCTTGCAGAGTTTCTGCTGAAAGATCAGCTGTTAACCTTATGGGGATTCCCTTGTGTGTTATTTGTTGTTTTTCCCTTGCTGCTTTTAATATACTTTCTTTGTATTTAATTTTTGACAGTTTGATTAATATGTGTCTTGGCATATTTCTCCTTGGATTTATCCTGTATGGGACTCTCTGTGCTTCCTGGACTTGATTAACTATTTCCTTTCCCATATTAGGGAAGTTTTCAACTATAATCTCTTCAAATATTTTCTCAGTCCCTTTCTTTTTCTCTTCTTCTTCTGGAACCCCTATAATTCGAATGTTGGTGCGTTTAATGTTGTCCCAGAGGTCTCTGAGACTGTCCTCAGTTCTTTTCATTCTTTTTTCTTTATTCTGCTCTGCAGTAGTTATTTCCACTATTTTATCTTCCAGGTCACTTATCCGTTCTTCTGCCTCAGTTATTCTGCTATTGATCCCATCTAGAGTACTTTTAATTTCATTTATTGTGTTGTTCATCGTTGCTTGTTTCATCTTTAGTTCTTCTAGGTCCTTGTTAACTGATTCTTGCATTTTGTCCATTCTATTGTCCATTCTATCTCCAAGATTTCGGATCAACCTTACTATCATTATTCTGAATTCTTTTTCAGGTAGACTGCCTATTTCCTCTTCATTTGTTAGGTCTGGTGGGTTTTTATCTTGCTCCTTCATCTGCGGTGTGTTTTTCTGTCTTTTCATTTTGCTTATCTTACTGTGTTTGGGGTCTCCTTTTTTGCAGGCTGAAGGTTCGTAGTTCCTGTTGTTTTTTGTGTCTGTCCCCAGTGGCTAAGGTTGGTTCAGTGGGTTGTGTAGGCTTCCTGGTGGAGGGTACTAGTGCCTGTGTTCTGGTGGATGAGGCTGGATCTTGTCTTTCTGGTGGGCAGGTCCACGTCTGGTGGTGTGTTTTGGGGTGTCTGTAGACTTATTATGATTTTGGGCAGCCTCTCTGCTAATGGGTGGGGTTGTGTTCCTGTCTTGCTAGTTGTTTGGCATAGGATGTCCAGCACTGTAGCTTGCTGGTCGTTGAGTGAAGCTGGGTGCTGGCGTTGAGATGGAGATCTCTGGGAGATTTTTGCTGTTTGATATTATGTGCAGCTGGGAGGCCTCTTGTGGACCAGTGTCCGGAAGTTGGCTCTCCCACCTCAGAGGCACAGCACTGACTCCTGGCTGCAGCACCAAGAGCCTTTCATCCACAGGGCTCCTTAATTTGGGATGATTCGTTGTCTATTCAGGTATTCCACAGATGCAGGGTATATCAAGTTGATTGTGGAGCTTTAATCCGCTGCTTCTGAGGCTGCTGGGAAAGATTTCCCTTTCTCTTCTTTGTTCTCACAGTTCCCAGGGGCTCAGCTTTGGATTTGGCCCCGCCTGTGCGTGTAGGTCGCCGGAGGGCGTCTGTTCTTTGCTCAGACAGGACGGGGTTAAAGGAGCCGCTGATTCGGAGGCTCTGGCTCACTCAGGCCTGGGGGTAGGGAGGGTCACGGAGTGTGGGGCGGGCCTGCAGCGGCAGAGGCCGGCGTGACGTTGCAGCCTGAGGCGCGCCGTGCGTTCTCCCGGGGGAGTTGTCCCTGGATCCCGGGGCCCTGGCAGTGGCGGGCTGCACAGGCTCCCCGGAAGGGCGTGTGGCTAGTGACCTGTGTTTGCACACAGGCCTCCTGGTGGCGGCAGCAGCGGCCTTAACGTCTCATGTCTGTCTCTGGGCTCCGCACTTTTAGCCGCGGCTCGCGCCTGTCCCTGGAGCTCTCTCAAGCAGAGTTCTTAATCCCCTCTCCTCGTGCACCAGGAAACAAAGAGGGACGTAAAAGTCTCTTGCCTCTTCGGCAGGTCCAGACTTTTCCCCGGACTCTCTCCCGGCTAGCCGCGGTGCACTAACGCCCTGCAGGCTGTGTTCACGCCGCCAACCTCAGTCCTCTCCCGGCACTCTGACAAAAGCCGGAGCCTCAGTTCCCAGTCCCGCCCACCCCGGCGGGCGAGCAGACAAGCCTCTCCGCTGGCGAGTTCCGGTCGGCCGGATCCTCTGCGCTGGAATCTGTCGGCTTTGCCCTCCGCACCCCTGTTGCTGTGCTCTCCTCCGCGGCTCCCAAGTTCCCCCACTCCGCCTCCCGAAGTCCCCACCCGCGAAGGGGCTTCCTAGTGTGTGGACACTTTTCCTCCTTCACAGCTCTCTCCCGCTGGTGCAGGACCCGTCCCTATCCTTTTGTCTCTGTTTAGTTTTTTCTTTTGCCCTAACCAGGTACGTGGGGGGTTAATTGCTTTTTGGGAGGTCTGAGGTCTTCTGCCAGCGTTCAGTAGGTGCTCCGTAGGAGTTGTTCCACGCGTAGATGTATTTCTGGTGTATCTGTGGGGAGGAAGGTGATCTCCGCATCTTACTCTTCCGCCATCTTCCCGGAAGTCTCCTCCCTTCTTTCTCCAGATGGCCCTTTTGACAGGGGGGAAGTGAGACTTCATTGTAGTGCAGATTTCCTTTGCAAGCTTGCTTGGTTGGCCAAAAAGGGCGTATGCGTTTTTTCCTGAATATATTCAGGAAAAAACGCATACGCCCTTTTCGGCCAAGTGCATCATTGTGGACGTTCTGCCTCTTTTCCTATGCTTTAAATGCAATTCCAGTCTACCTCCTGAAATCGGTTTCCTGCAACTCTGCCGCACTTTCAAGTCCTCTTGTCAGCCTTACTTCAATATATTTTTGGACAATAGCTGTCATTTATAACTCTGCAGGTTTGTGAATTACAGTGCCCATGAGCGCCTTTCTTCAACTTGCTTACTTGTGAGCTGGCCGCAACATCGCAGGATTGCTTCAGGCCCTAGTGTGGTTCCGGCATGGTACGCTGAGCCTTTGGTTAATTCCTCTTCCTGATGGGAAATGAGAGTTAAATTTGCCCGTCCAGACACCTCCAGCTAGTCTCTCATTGGTTCTCCCTATTCCTGTTCATTTTCCGCAGAAATAGCAAACTGGGCCAAACAGGAGGTTAAAGGCACTGACTCTCCAAGTGGGGAGAGTGTTAGTAAAGCGTCTGGAATGTTGCACCCGAGTACCAGGGGACGAAAACTGAGACACATTTGAACACGTTTCCCGATCACACGGTGGATCATACTCTGGGTTCCACATGCATGTTTTAGCTGAAGTAAGAATCCCTTAAACCTGGAGAGTTGAGACCCATGGAATGGGTACCATGCTATATGACTTCAAAGGGTCTGCATTTGCTCACCAAACCTCACCAATCCTATCACTGTTGCGTTTATGCCGCTGTACACACGCTTGATTCTCTTTCGGAGACATATAAATCCATAGGTTTTCAGATACTTACTAGTCAGGTATATTCCTAGGCGTTTAATATGAGGTGTTGACTCCATTTCGTTGAGCAAGGAGTAGCTCTTGTCTGTTATATGTTTGGCTTATGGAACGGTATCTGTGCTAATTTCAATCTCTGGTTTTATGCAGCACCCCAACTCACCTTTCCCCTTAAGCAAGCATAAGTTGGTTTTCTACATTTGAGACCCTGTTCTGTTTCGTAATTCAGTTCCTGTGTAGCCAAGTTTACATTCCATGTATTAGTGATATCTTATGATGTTTCTTTTTCTGTGTGACTTATTTCACTTAGAATCATCGTACCTGAATCCACTCATGATGCTGCTACGGGCCTGAAGACATAGATTTCATTGCTGAGTGATATTGCATTGTACATAGGTACAACAACTTCTTTATCCATTTTTCGCTTTCTGCGATATTAAACTTGTACCGTAAACGAGGTTCTTGTAAACAGAGCCGTCCCAAAATTTGGGGTGGATGTGTCTTTTTGATTTTAATTTCCCTAAGCCACAGGATCATAAGTGGAAGTGCCCTATGCTCTGTTGCTTTGTTTTTTAGATATATCAGGAAACACCATACACTTCTCCAGAGTGGCTGTTGGCACTTTACATCCCGCCCATCAGCATAACAAGGCTCCCAGTTCTCCATGGCCTGTCCTGACTTTCTGGATTTTACACTTTTTTCAGATGGCCCTTTTGACCTGGGGGCAGTGAGACTTCATTGTAGTGCAGATTTGCTTTGCAAGCTTGCTTGGTTGGCCAAAAAGGGCGTATGGGTTTTTTCCTGAATATATTCAGGAAAAAACGCATACGCCCTTTTTGGCCAAGTGCATCATTGTGGACGTTCTGCCTCTTTTCCTATGCTTTACATGAAATTCCAGTCTACCTCCTGAAATCGGTTTCCTGCAATTCTGCCCCGCTTTCAAGTCCTCTTGGCAGCCTTACTTCAATATATTTTTGGACGATAGCTCTGTCATTTATAAGTCTGCAGGTTTGTGAATAACAGTGCCCCTGAGCTCCTTTCTTCAACTCGCTTTCTTGTGAGCTGGCCTCAACACTGCAGGATTGCTTCAGGTCCTAGGGTGGTTCCAGCATGGCACGCTGAGCCTTTGGTTAATTCCTCTTCCTGGTGGGAAATGAGAGTTAAATTGGCCCGTCCAGACACCTCCAGCTAGTCTCTTATTGGTTCTCCCTATTCCTGTTCATTTTCCGCAGAAATTGCAAACTGGGCCAAACAGAAGGTTAAAGACACTGACTCTCCAAGTGGGGAGAGTGTTAGTAAAGCATCTGGAATGTTGCACCCGAGTACCAGGGGACAAAAACTGAGACACATTTGAACACGTTTCCCGATCACACGGTGGATCAGACTCTGGGTTCCACATGCATGTTTTAGCTGAAGGAAGAATCCCTTAAACCTGGAGAGTTGAGACCCATGGAATGGGTACCATGCAATATGACTTCAAAGGGTCTGCATTTGCTCACCGAACCTCAACAATCCTATCACTGCTGCGTTTATGCCGCTGTACACACGCTTAATTCTCTTTCGCAGACATATAAATCCATAGGTTTTAAGATTCTTACTAGTCAGGTATATTCTTAGGCGTTTAATATGGGGTGTTGAGTCCACTTCGCTGAGCAAGGAGTAGCTCTTGTCTATTACATATTTGGCTTATGGAACGGTATCTGTGCTAATTTCAATCTCTGGTTTTATGCAGCACACCAACTCACATTTCCCCTTAAGCAAGCATAAGTTGGTTTTCTACATTTGAGACCCTGTTCTGTTTTGTAATTCAGTTCCTGTGTAGCCAAGTTTACATTCCGTGTAGTAGTGATATCTTATGATGTTTCTTTTTCTCTGTGACTTATTTCACTTAGAATCATCGTACCTGAATCCACTCATTATGCTGCTACGGGCCTGATGACATCGATTTCATTGCTGAGTGATATTGCATTGTACGTAAGTACCACAACTTCTTTATCCATTTTCGGCATTCTGTGATATTGAACTTGTACCGTAAACGAGGTTCTTGTAAACAGAGCCGTCCCAAACTATGGGGTGGCTGTGTGTTTTTGATTTTAATTTCCCTAATCTATAGGACCATAAGTGGAAGTGCCCTAGGCTCTGTTGCTTTGTTTTTTAGATGTTTCAGGAAACACCATACACTTCTCCAGAGTGGCTGTTGGCAATTTACATCCCGCCCATCAGCATAACAAGGCTCCCAGTTCTCCATGGCCTGTCCTGCCTTTCTGGATTTTACACTTTATTCAGATGGCCCTTTTGACCGAGGGGCAGTGAGACTTCATTGTAGTGCAGATTTCCTTTGCAAGCCTGCTTGGTTGGCCAAAAAGGGCGTATGCGTTTTTTCCTGAATATATTCAGGAAAAAACGCATATGCCCTGTTACTCCAAGTGAATCATTGTGGACGTTCTGCCTCTTTTCCTATGCTTTACATGCAATTCCTGTCTACCTCCTGAAATCGGTTTCCTGCAATTCTGTCCCACTTTCAAGTCCTCTTGGCGGCCTTACTTCAATATATTTTTGGACGACAGCTGTCATTTATAACTCTGCAGGTTTCTGAATTACAGTGCCCTTGAGCTCCTTTCTTCAACTCGCTTTTTTGTTAGCTGGCCGCAACACTGCAGTATTGCTTCAGGCCCTAGTGTGATTCCGGCACGGCACGCTGAGCCTTTGGTTAATTCCTCTTCCTGGTGGGAAATGAGAGTTAAATTTGCCCGTCCAGACACCTCCAGCTAGTCTCTCATTGGTTCTCCCTATTCCTGTTCATTTTCTGCAGTATTTGCACACTGGGCCAAACAGGAGGTTAAAAGCACTGACTCTCCAAGTGGGGAGAGTGTTAGTAAAGCGTCTGGAATGTTGCACCCGACTACCAGGGGACGAAAACTGAGACACATTTGAACACATTTCCCGATCACACGGTGGATCATACTCTGGGTTCCACATGCATGTTTTAGCTGAAAGAAGAATCCCTTAAACCTGGAGAGTTGACACCAATGGAATGGGTTCCATGCATTATGACTTCAAAGGGTCTGCATTTGCTCACCGAACCTCACCAATCCTATCACTGCTGCGTTTATGCCGCTCTACACACGCTTGATTCTCTTTCGGAGACATATAAATCCATAGGTTTTAAGATTCTTACTAGTCAGGTATATTCTTAGGCATTTAATATGGGGTGTTGAGTCCACTTCATTGAGCAAGGAGTAGCTCTTGTGTATTACATATTTGGCTTCTGGAATGGTATCTGTGCTAATTTCAATCTCTGGTTTTATGCAGCACCCCAACTCACCTTTCCCCTTAAGCAAGCATAAGTTGGTTTTCTACATTTGAGAACCTGTTCTGTTTTGTAATTCAGTTCCTGTGTAGCCAAGTTTACATTCCGTGTAGTAGTGATATCTTATGATGTTTCTTTTTCTGTGTGACTTATTTCACTTAGAATCATCGTACCTGAATCCACTCATTATGTTGCTACGGGCCTGATGACATAGGTTTCATTGCTGAGTGATATTGCATTGTACGTAAGTACCACAACTTCTTTATCCATTTTTCACTTTCTGTGATAATGAACTTGTACCCTAAACGAGGTTCTTGTAAACAGAGCCGTCCCAAACTTTGGGGTGGCTGTGTCTTTTTGATTTTAATTTCCCTAAGCTATAGGACCATAAGCGGAAGTGCCCTAGACTCTGTTGCTTTGTTTTGTAGATGTTTCAGGAAACACCATACACTTCTCCAGAGTGGCTGTTGGTAATTTTCATCCCGCCCATCAGCATAACAAGGCTCCCTGTTTTCCATGGCCTGTCCTGCCTTTCTGGATTTTACACTTTTTTCAGATGGCCCTTTTGACCAGGGGGCAGTGAGACTTCATTGTAATGCAGATTTCCTTTGCAAGCTTGTTTGGTTGGCCAAAAAGGGCATATGCGTTTTTTCCTGAATATATTCAGGAAAAAACGCATACGCCCTTTTTGGCCAAGTGCATCCTTGTGGACGTTCTGCCTCTTTTCCTATGCTTTACATGCAATTCCAGTCTACCTCCTGAAATCGGTTTTCTGTAATTCTGCCCCACTTTCAAGTCCTCTTGGCAGCCTTACTTCAATATACTTTTGGACGATAGCTGTCATTTATAACTCTGCAGGTTTGTGAATTACAGTGCCCCTGAGCTACTTTCTTCAACTCGCTTTCTTGTGAGCTGGCCGCAACACCACAGGATTGATTCAGGCCCTAGTGTGGTTCCGGCACGGCACGCTGAGCCTTTGGTTAATTACTCTTCCTGGTGGGAAATGAGAGATAAATTTGCCCGGCCAGACACCTCCAGCTAGTCTCTCATTGGTTCTCCCTATTCCTGTTCATCTTACGCAGAAATTGCACACTGGGCCAAACAGGAGGTTAAAGGCACTGACTCTCCAAGTGGGGAGAGTGTTAGTAAAGCGTCTGGAATGTTGCGCCTGAGTACCAGGGGACGAAAACTGAGACACATTTGAAAACGTTTCTTGATCACACGGTGGATCATACTCTCGGTTCCACATGCATGTTTTAGTTGAAGGAAGAATCCCTTAACCCTGGAGAGTTGAGACCCATGGAATGGGTACCATGCAATATGACTTCAAAGGGTCTGCATTTGCTCACCGAACCTCACAAATCCTGTCACTGCTGCGTTTATGCCACTATACACACGCTTGATTCTCTTTCGGAGACATAGAAATCCATAGGTTTTAAGATTCTTACTAGTCAGGTATATTCTTAGGCATTTAATATGGTGTGTTGAGTCCACTTCATTGAGCAAGGAGTAGCTCTTGTCTATTACATATTTGGCTTATGGAACGGTGTCTGTGCTACTTTCAATCTCTGGTTTTATGCAGCACCCCAACTCACCTTTCCCCTTAAGCAAGCATAAGTTGGTTTTCTACATTTGAGACCCTGTTCTGTTTTGTAATTCAGTTCCTGTGTAGCCAAGTTTACATTCGGTGTACTAGTGATATCTTATGATGTTTCTTTTTTTGTGTGACTTATTTTACTTAGTATCATCGTACCTGAATCCACTCATTATGCTGCTACGGGCCTGATGACATAGATTTCATTGCTGAGTGATATTGCATTGTATGTAAGTACCACAACGTCTTTATCCATTTTTCGCTTTCTGCGATATTGAACTTGTACCGTAAACGAGGTTCTTGTAAACAGAGCCGGTCCAAATTTTGGGGTTTCTGTGTCCTTTTTATTTTAATTTCCCTAAGCTATAGGACCATAAGTGGAAGTGCCCTAGGCTCTGTTGCTTTGTTTTTTAGATGTTTCAGGAAACACCATACACTTCTCCAGAGTGGCTGTTGGCAATTTACATCCCGCCCATCAGCATAACAAGGCTCCCAGTTCTCCATGGCCTGTCCTTCCTTTCTGGATTTTACACTTTTTTCAGATGGCCCTTTTGACCGGGGGGAAGTGAGACTTCATTGTAGTGCAGATATCTTTTGCAAGCTTGCTTGGTTGGCCAAAAAGGGCGTATGCGTTTTTTCCTGAATATATTCAGGAAAAAACGCATACGCCCTTTTTGGCGAAGTGCATCATTGTGGACGTTCTGCCTCTTTTCCTATGCTTTACATGCAATTCCAGTCTACCTCCTGAAATCGGTTTCCTGCAATTCTGACCCACTTTCAAGTCCTCTTGGCAGCCTTACTTCAATATATTTTTGGACGATAGCTGTGATTTATAACTCTGCAGGTTTCTGAATTACAGTGCCCCTGGGCTCCTTTCTTCAACTCGCTTTCTTGTGAGCTGTCGGCAACACCGCAGGATTGCTTCAGGCCATAGTGTTGTTCCAGCATGGCACGCTGAGCCTTTGGTTAATTCCTCTTCCTGGTGGGAAATGAGAGTTAAATTTGCCCATCCAGACACCTCCAGCTAGTCTCTCGTTGGTTCTCCCTATTCCTGTTCATTTTCCGCAGAAATTGCAAACTGGGCCAAACAGGAGGTTAAAGGCACTGACTCTCC